>NC_136969.1:25526648-25601648 GCF_032717465.1 Coenobita brevimanus | reverse complement strand
CTCATTTTCATCATCAAGACCCATCTATCCATCCATCATCATTATCATCATTTTCCTGCCTCCCAGTATCATACTGATATCCATTAGCATCACCCATCCATCCATCATCATCATCCTTATTATTTTCCTGCCTCCCAGTATCATACTCATATTCATTACCATCACCCATCCATCCATCATCATCATCATCACCACCACCAGCATTCTCCTAACCCCATTTCCTGTCATGAAAGGGACAGGCAGGATCCAGGAACAGGACAAAGGAAAACGCTAAAGTGGAAGTATCATCCGCGTTCTCAGGAAGACTGGGTCGCATCTCCATTCACTTATGAGTCCTTCAGCTCGAGGACGTCCGGTTTTATTACGGCTATTTCTAGACGGCATTAAAAAGTTCAAGGAGATGTATTAAAGGAGTCTGTAAAGGCTCTTAGTAAAGTTTTCAAGTTTGGAGTCTCTTCTGCTGCATATCATCTTCATCATTATCATCACTTGGTTTCCTATGTGTTTACTATTTGTGTGTGTGTGTGTGTGTGTGTGTGTGTGTGTGTGTGTGTGTGTGTGTGTGTGTGACATGCAGAGCTGCACCAAAATAATGTCTTTTTAATTAAATTTTCGTTCTATACAGGCCATTGTATTCAGGGTAGGACAGACTTTTTGGATTACCTAAAACAGTCTAAAATAATCTTTACTTCCTTCACTAAAAAGAAATATCCCTTCAAATGAATAAAATCGTCGGGTGGTGCTCTTCTTAAAGCAAACCCTACCTGAATGAAGGAGTTAAAGCGACAAAAACAAAATAAATCGCTTAGAAACAGGCATTACGCAGTCTCCAAAATCAAAAAGACTATGAGCCATAAATAAGAGAGGAGCAGCGCCATAATTTCATTGTGAACGCCGATAAAAGCCATTTTTACTCCCTTGATGGAACTGATAACAGGATGGAATTACACTGACTCACCAGAATATTAAAAAGGGAGAGAGGGAAGAGGAAAACGAGGAGAGGAAAGGGGTTTACATCAACAAACACCATCATCATCCTCATTATCATCAGCAGCAGCACTGTCGTCATTATCATCTTTGTCATCATTATCATTATTTTTATCATTATCATGGTGTGGGTAAGAGGAAATATGTAGATGCACAGTGGTTTCAATGTCATCAGCAGCAGCAGCAGCACCAGCATGCCAGGCTTAGGATTACATATTATAGCCTATAAGGAAATTAGAAACCAGAAAACGATAGTGACAAAAAACAGTCAACAGAACACGGATTTTTTTTCATCACCTACGAATTTGCAGATAATGAACAAAACAAGTTATACTTCAAAACACATCTTTACACGTATTTACATTCACGCTCCAGTTTCATATGCAGACATCTACATATCCTTAAGTATTTTAAACATTCATTCATTACTAGTGCTTATCGCTGCATCACAAGGCATACAGATCTTCGCCACTTTCATCTCTTTCTCAATTTCTCTTCTCTAACTCTTTCATTACCCCATCCATGTATGCCATGAGTATTAATATAGACATTACCAGCCTCTCTCTCTCTCTCTCTCTCTCAAACACATAGTTATACCAAATCACTCAGTCAAACCCCTGTCCACCCTTGCACAGGCTTCGTTTCTGCCACAAAAGTTCTTCACCACATTCAGTATTTTTTCCCCCACTCCATACATATGCAGTACCTTCCATGGCTCCCTCCCTGTTCACCTTACATGCTTTTCTCTTACCCATAAACGAAGTATATACCTTTTTTTTGTTTTTCTATTTTTTTTTAATGTGTCAGATCTATTTTGAAACCTAATGGAGTCTTGTTAATATACACAGTACCTTCCATGACCCTTTCCTTTTCACCTTATATTTCTTTTCCACGTCCATAAATGTCATGATTTCCTTACATTTTTTTCTCCTAGGCTTTTTTATTATTTGCGAGCGTTGTTTTATAGCTGTAGTAAAAAGTTCGCTTACATTGCCTCCAAACTGAGTAGAAACTAAATGAGATCTTACTGAATTAACTGTAATAAAGATGTGAGTTGGAAGGTCTGCAATCTCGCTTCATTATTTCGAAGCTCCAGCTGTTTCAAAGGATTATCCTCTTAAATCCAGAGACTTTTTATTTTATATTGTTCTTGTCGCTAACAGATAATTTAATTAAACTTGGGTAGGATATGTAGTTGGGAAGGGGTTTATTATGACTCTTAACCTCTCATGCTCGAAAAGTCTAATACGATGAAGAAAAGTCTGCGAAAGAAGCCAGGATATAATACAAGCTACTTCATCGGGGTACAGGGGTTAAAGACCGCAAAGATATACGGAATATTCAGTGGATTTAGAGAGGATGAAATCTTCCTTCGTTTCCACAGTACCACAGATGAACAAAAAGATTACTGACAGTGAGTTGAGTGCCTATGAGAGCGTACACACTCCTGGTTTACGTTATGAATCAATTACCTAATGGAACGAGGCTTCCGTGATGTAGGTGTAGGGGGAACGGAAGGATTTCGTGCCTAAAACTTTAATTCTTTTTAACTGTTTCTTTTATGAGTTGGTGTGTGACGCAGTTCATTTGTTCATAGCTAGTCTTTTTGTTTCTTTAGCCTAAGGATGTATTTTCTTACATAATATGGAGGGATGGAGTGGAGGGAGAGGGGATGAGAGTTAGAGGGAGGGCAGCCAAATGGCAAAGGAACAGCGCGACATGAAGGCCATGTGTTTATAGCCAACTCTAACGAGATTTGGGCGTCTGGTTAAGAATAAATATATATTCTTAGGTTATGATTTGCACTATACTCTTTGGAGTTGATTTGTTTGTGAACACCCCTTCTGAGATTAAGATGTTTAGCTAGAGACAGATAAATGAATAGATAGATAGATAGACGGATAGATAGTTAGATAGACAGACAGACAGATAGACAGATCGATGAATTTTTGCTACAACTGATGTGAGCTTTTCTAACTGGAAGAGTTAAATTTAGCCTCGTTATGGTATTGCCTTACCACTTCTTTGTCACTCTTCCCTCCTTTTCCATTCCCCTGTTCTCCTCCTTTCTCTTCACAGTATCTTTTTCTCTCCCCTGCCTCTTCATTGTCTCTCCTGTCTCTTTCTGTTCCCCTGCTTTCTTCTCAGAGCCTATTTCCCCCCCTCCTCTCTCTCTCTCTCTGGCTCAATAACCTCGCCCCTCCTGGATGTCCGCACGTGTAGTCTTAAAGAGCCATCATTTTTTGCACAGTATGTACAAGGACAGGACGAGGGAGAGAAGAGGAATAAGGGGAATATGAAAGACAAGGGAAGGAAAAAGATGAAGAAGAAGAGGTATAAAGATTAAATAAGTGGGACATGGTACGAGGGAGGGAGAGAGAGAGAGAGAGAGAGAGAGAGAGAGAGAGAGAGAGAGAGAGAGAGAGAGAGAGAGAGAGAGAGAGAGAGAGAGAGATCTATGAGACAATAAAAAGGGAGAGTGTAAGGACTTAAATTAAACAAGAGAGACACACACAGCCAGACCGACAGACAAAGAGAGAGAGAGAGGGGCAAGAGGAGAGCAAAAGTGAGAGCTGTGTAAATGCCAAAGTCGAGTGTCAAACAACACCCAAGTCCTGTATCATGCACACTTACTCACTGGCATGCACTCCGCCTCTCTCTCTCTCTCTCTCTCTCTCTCCTTTTACTGATCATCATGCTCTCCTTACTCTCATTAACCTTACCTTGTCACACGCAATATCCTGCCCTTGTCATGCACCACCCCGAATTATCTTCCCTCTCTCTCTCTCTCTCTCTACGTTTACATTTTAGACCCGTAATTCAGGTAATCTAATTCGTTGGATATCACCCTACATCCGTCAGCGTTGAGTTTGTATGGATAAAAAAAGCATGGCGCGTTTACAGTTTCCTCGTCCTTCAGACTTCTAGTGCAAAACCACCAAGATATATAATAACCCTAACAAAAGGCAGAAAAAGATAAGAATATTAGTGTACGTAACCCACAAATAAAAGCTAAGTAACAATAGATAGCCAAATAATCCATCTCTAGTCGGTATTTGAGTCTCTTGTAAGAAAGCTAGGACACTTAATAAATAAATAAATATATATATACAACGGTACTGCTTAACATAATACATCTCCATCCAGTCCTCAATCCCATATAAACCTAAGCAAGAAAAGTAACATTAATAACAAGAACGGAGCTAGGGTTCCGTTTACGTAATTCACGCCTCACAAAAGTTCACTCCCTTGTAGCTGAAAGGAATGAGTTCGCAAACAATGATAAACTTCCAAGTGACAGGTACATATAAATCAAAAGCAAATATTTCTTCAACAGTCGAGGTGCTGTCGTCTAGAACAAATAAACCCAACAAGTTATGGATCACAGCACTACGAGGTATTGGAAAACTCTATGTACAGTAGGAGATGCAGTGTGTGTGTGTGTGTGTGTGTGTGTGTGTGTGTGTGTGTGTGTGTGTGTGTGTGTGAGGTAAGGCAGCCTGAATGTGTGTGGCAGTGATGTGTGGGAGTGGGGGGTGAGGGGGCAGTAAAATGTGTGTAAGATGTGGCAAGATGAAGCATGGCAATGTGAGGTGTGTCTGTATGGGATGTGGCAGTCGTAGTATGATCTGGCAGTGTTAAGTTTGTGTAAAGTATAGCAGTATGAGCTCTGGCAGTTTGAATATGTAGTGTGGTTGTTTAAGCTGTTTTAAGACAAGAATAATCGACTAACTGTACCAGAAATAAAAGAAAATTCCCATCATCTCAAACACCTTAACAAGATAAAGCCTTCTCTGACCTATTCAATCCCTATCGTACTTATCGCCGTGTAAAAATAGCCTTGAGTCGGGTCAAGTTAAGCCATAAACTAGGCTGACGTGACCTCATCGCTTCCTAATGGTCAAACTCGGGTGAAATTGTAGGCTGCGTGTGAAATGAACCAGTCACGAGAGCCATAGTCCAGCTTAGGTGATGTGGAGAAGAAAGCATTTGAGCCCAAATGGACAGCGTTATTATTTTCGAGATTGGATTTGTCACATTATTTATTTATGTTTTTATTTATGTGTTGGTCGATTTACCTGTCACATGTTTGTGCTGATTTAAAGGAGGTGTGACATATATTTCCTGACTCGCTTTATACTTGGGGGAGGCTATTTGTGGTAACTGGACAAAACTCTGATTTCATCTGTCAATTTAATGGCAGCTATTCGCGCGAAGGCCCTTTCAATGAGGTTGTGGCCCACTTCTCTGGAATTGATTTATATGTCACTTGACGCCAAGAAGTATATTACTGTCCAGGTGATGTAGGGAGTAGGCTATTGGAGTTAAGAGGACATCATCATCAACATCACCACCATCATCATCATCATCATCGCCTCATACTGCTACAAATCACACTGCCACACAGTCACAACTCAGTGGATAACCCTGATTATATTCCAGAGTTGGTTTAGGTGCTTCACCTTCCCCCTCCCCTCCTTTTTATTTCTTTAGTAAAAAGAGAATGGAGAAGATGATGACAATAACATGGGAAGGTATCATTAGAGCCAAGATGATAAAATGAGCAAGATAATGGACCAAGTGAGTAATATTAATTATTTTCCTGTATCAATTTGCGTCCCTGTTCATCCTAACATCAGTATATCAGGTGGTGTAACAAACTTCTTTTAACACCTTCTCCTCAGCTATATATTTTACATATCACACTTATTCATACATTTGTACGGAGCTAAGGAAATTATGTCTGTACCAGAAAATTCATAAATAACATAGAGGAAAATATTAAAGTACGATTGGCGTAATATGATGCTAAGAAAAAATTGCTACGAAGCTTTCAGTGTCATAAGACCCAAAGATTCTTGAGAGATTTATGGCTTAAAGGAGACGTGGCCTATTTTTCCTGAATTTCCCCTTCTCCTCCTCCTTCTCCTCCTCCTCCTTATCCTGTATTTCCTTGCGTGGCAGTAACAATGCTCCCCTCCAGAATTTTGTTACTTGCCTCCCTTTCATTCTTTCCCTCCTACTTTCCCATTTACTCTCCTGTCTCCTCTCTTCTCCCGTTGCTTACTTTTCATCTCCTCTTTTTCCTTTTCCACCTCATCTCTCTCCATTTTCCCCCATCCTCATCAATCACTTAGCCTTCTCTCTCCATCTTCCTTCTCTTGTCACTTATCTTCTTCTCGTCTTCCTCTTTCTTCCCTTCTCTTTCCCTTCTTACCCTTTCCTCCTCAATCATTTACCTTCTCTTTCTCTACCTTGCTCACGTTCGTTCACTTGTAGTCCTTTTCCTCTTTCCGTTTTTCATTCTTTTTTCTGCCATCACTCTCCTTCCCCTTTTTCCTCACTCACTCTCATTCTGTCCCTTCCTCCTTCTCGTGTATGTCTCCCTCTGCCTCCTCTTTCCCTCCCTCTTCCTCTTCTTTCTCTCCCTTTTCCCCCTCTTTCTGTCCCTCCTTGTGTGCCATTGACAAAGTCTCTTTCCAGCTGTTGCTCACTTACATTTCTTTCTTGTCTCCCTTCTCCCCTTCCTTTCCTTCCATCCTCCTTTCCTCCCATTAGTCTCCTCTTTCCTCCTTCTCCTACGCTTTGATCACTTTTCTTCTCCTCGCCCTCTTCCTCTTCCTCCTCCCCATCCTCCTCCTCCTCCTGCTCCTCCTTCCCCTCTCTTTTCCCTTCTACCTATTTCCTTCTCTGCTCCTCTCTTCACATTAATCTATTCCTCCTTTCTCCTTGATCTTCTCTTGTTAATCTCAATTCCCCACCTCGCTTCTCAATCACTCACTCTCCTTCTCGCCCTTCTTGTCTTACTCCTCAATCACTCCTCCTCCCCCTTCCCTCCCTCCTCTCTCCCCTAGTCCCCCTCTTCCTCCTCCCTCTCATCTTGCGTCTCCCTCCCATTCCTCCCCTGCTTCTCTCCTCCCATTAATCTTTTCCTCTCCCCTTCTCCCCTCACTCAATCACTTATCCCTCGTTCCTCCTCCTCCTTCTCTCCCTCTTTCTCCTCCTCTTTCTCCTCTTCCTTCTCTTTCCCTCTCGCTTTCCTCTCCCCTGCCCCTGTGACAAAGTTCCCCTGTTTACAAGATTGCCGTGCATGTTTGGCTTCCACTTTCTCACCAACAACCCCTGCTCTCTCTCTCTCTCTCTCTCTCTCTCTCTCTCTCTCTCTTCAAATATACTTTCGACGTTCCCCCTCATCCCCACTTCACCATCACCCTCAAACACAAAAAATACTGAAGTGGGTACAAGTGGCTACTCATTACACACACGTCTTGGCTGTTATTATTATACTATTTCAGCGTAACGACGTCTTTTTTCACATATTTTTACCACTGACAAATGAGAGTATTTCCGACAAGGAGGTTTTTCTTTTGCTTGGGTGGTTTTTGTCTGTCTGGCTGTCTGTCTGCTGTCTGTATGTCTGGATGGCTGTCTGTTTGCTTGCCTATATCTCTGGGAGGTTGTCTGTCTGTCTCTGTTTGGCTGGCTATATGTCTGGCTAGCTTGTTGGCTGTCTATTTGTCTGCCTGTCTTTCTGGCTGGATGTCTGACTGCATGGCTGGCTGGCTGTCTATCTGTCTGGCCCGTTATCTGTCTGTGTCTGTCTGTCTCTCTGTCTCTCTGTGTCTCTATCTGTCTGTCTCTGTCTGTCTGTCTGTGTCTCTGTCTATCTCTCTGGTTCTTTGTCTCTGTGTCTGTCTATCTCTCTGTGTCTGTCTATCTGTCTGTTTGTGTGTCTGTCTGTCTCTCTGTGTCTCTGTCTGTCTCACTCTGTCTCTGTGTGTCTGTCTGTTGCAATGTTTTGAAAAACTGTTGGATGGAATTACGCAATATGTGGGGTAATAACTGAGGATCATCATAGGAAAAAAATAGATTATGTTCTGAGCGAAAAAGATCAAGAGTCAAGGTCAGATGAATCATGAAAAGCGTGAAATGGAGAATTATGATGTCACGGCGAGGGTATGCTCTCTGTGAGTTCGTTTATGCTCCTTCTGTATCAAATCACTCCAGCTCAGAAAGTCTTAGCCTAAGCTGATCAAACCTAGAGATAAAGAAAATAAAACGCATAGAGGCGCCAATAGAGAGAATGAGCTGGGTTTATTCATTTATTTGCGTCTTTATCTACTTACTTTGCAATCCTATCTTAGCTTATTCAGTCGACCCTTAGAGAGAGAGAGAGAGAGAGAGAGAGAGAGAGAAAGGTGCTAGAATGGATACGATATATTTGCCTGTCTCAGTTTCCAAAATACCATCAAGATTTCACTTATATTTATTTATTCTTTTAAGCGCTTCCATCACTCTCCTCTAACCGAATCCTGAAAAACAGATGGGTGGTGAAACGTGAGCAATTTATTTCTCTGGCTGTATGAAAAAAGAAAATAAAGAAAAAAAGAAAAAAGAAAAAATCAATGCCATTCCTTAGAAATGTTAGTTAAGATCAGGAGTCGACAGTTTTTTGAAGATTTTCGATATTATGAAAAAAAATGGACAGTCTCGATTCACTGGCGTCCTCTCTCTCTCTCTCTCTCTCTCTCTCTCTCTGGGTACATGAGAAGAGACCAAACTTGTGTAACTTTTCACTGCTTTCATTTCTTCATCTTTCTGGATCAGTATCTAAGAGTGACAGTTTTCTTTCTTCAAGTGTTTGTACCTTTTCCATTATTTTTCCTCCTTTTCTGAGTTACATTATCCTCGCTTTTCATTTTCTTGACCATTCGTCTTTATTTTTTTCCTTCTTACTCGGCTACTGTCTACAGTTTATCTCTCTATAGCCAGACGCTTTATACACGAGTGGGTTGGCATGAGCAAAATTATCTGCCTCCATATCACCCTGTTCTCTGTCATTAGGCTGTCTTCCCTCCGTTTTGCACCCCTTCCATCACTCTGCAGCTCATCCTAGATCTCCCATTTCTTCTCTCTCCCTTTTTCTCACTTATATACACTCCTAGTTAATCTCTCACTCTCCAATTTCCATTCCCCATGATTCTTACACATTTTCACTCATTTTCCTTCTTTCCAGAACATACCCTTCTCTTCGTATCCTCCTTTTCCTTGTTTCTTCCCTTTTCCTTTCTGTTTCTTTCTTTTTGCCATTCTCTCTTATTTACATTTCCACATTTGCATTTGACCTGCTTTCCTTTATCCTGAACGACCCCATTCCCTACAAACTTTTCTCTTTACCATCAATTTCCTTTCACTTCCCCTCAGCCACCCGTATTAAAATTTTTCATCCACTTCTTTCAGTCTTTTCCAACTGATACTCTTTATCCCAGTATTATAGATATCATCATTATCTTATATCACAAAGTATATGAGACGGATAATATCTACCAAAAACAGCGCATCACCGAAGTTCTGTAAAGGAAATATTAACAGAATGCACACTGAAGAGTCTGTAAGCTACACATCTTATACAAGCAGCATTCTGATCCACCCCACAGGAAAAATTCAATATAATATCCTTAGCCGATAAAGAAATAATAGGCCATTCTTGTCTTACTATCGGTATCAAAAGGTAATTATATATAGCTATGGAGAGATCTCAAGTAAGAAGAGATTTAGAAAAGCTCTCCAGTAGTATTTCTATATCATGTTATGTCTTTTTCAAAACATATAAGACGACATGGTGCGGTTAATGTCTTGATAAATAATTATACAAATGAGGTTAAATCCCACATAGTGAGGGAGATCACCCTTCTCCTGGATGACGTCTAACTTGCTTCATTTACTCCACCATCAGGAAATTTAATATAGCTTTAGGGAGACCTTGTAGTTTCTCTCTCTCTCTCTCTCTCTCTCTCTCTCTCTCTCTTCAATTCCAGTTAATTCATCCCCAGCACATGTCCCCTCCCTTGTTCCCATTGATAATCCTTCAGTTCCCATTACTTCCCTTTCCTTTCCCTGTCAGTTCCTGCTCTCTCTCTTTCTCTTTCTCTCTCTCTCTCTCTCTCTCTCCCCCCACACGATTTTCTTAACCTTGCAGAAACCTACTGTGGTGATGGGGGTTGATAGAGTCTCCATTAACCCGTACAAAACCTGATTTTTCCCCAGTGAAGGAAGTCATATGAAGGCAGCATGGAAATTTTAGTACATCATAGGACTGAAGGGGATTAACGAACGAAAAAGAATTAGATTAACGCCTATCAACTGCACGAAGATCATTAAACCTTAGACAAAGAGGGACGATTTTTAATTTAATTTACCGTGGCTAGCTTCAGACGATTTTAACTATCAACCGGGGACTCTGTCGAGGTCTAAGAAACGAGGCAAATAACCTTTTCTTAGCCCAAATTTTCCCCTACAGTGCAACACGTAGTAGCCAGTTTACATCAAAGTCCCTAAATATACTGTTGCATGATAGAGACTGGAGGGAGACGAAATTCTTCCAACAGTCCGATCCGACTTAGAACCGACCTCAGGGTCTTTTAGTCTCAAGCTCAATGTGCTGACCAATACGCCACTTGCTACCCCTCCTCCGCTAACATCATTCCCCTTCTCCTGGCAGCGAAAATCGCCTCTCCCACAAATTATGCAGATTATATTCAGAGAGGGAGTGGCACGCGCCTTGGGTTGCATTGTGGCTGTGTAGCGATTGTGGCATGAAATGGATTATACCAAGAGAGAGAGAAAGAGAGAGAGAGAGTTATACAAATATACTGACCGTGCGGATTTGTCGGATGTTAATAGGCAGTCTGGTCTTAATAGAAGGATTCTGTGTATAGTCGAAGTTAGAGAGAGAGAGAGAGAGAGAGAGAGAGAGAGAGAGAGAGAGAGAGAGAGAGAGAGAGAGAGAGAATGACAGTGCACGATAGAGAGGGAAAGGAGAGAGATGAATGGGGGGCGAGTGTATAACAAAGAGAGAAAGAGGGTGGCCGAAATTGAGGAAGGAAGGAAGAAAGGAAGCAGAGGGAGGAGAGAAAATGGGAATAGTTAGTGGAAAGTGGAACACAGGAGGAGACGGGATATTGCTCTGTGGAAAAAGAGGAGGAACATAGGAGTAAGAAAACACAGGAAGGAGAAAGACAAGAGAGAAAGTTGAGGGTTGTCTTTTCCTGTCTATGATTTTTTTTTAAGCTTATTCCTTCCGCTACAAGTTGAATAAATAAATAAATAAGTGACTAAAGAATGAATGAATGAATGGTGAATGAATGGGTGTGTGGGTCATTTTTTTAGGCGTGATACTGATTAATTTTCCTATTATCCTATTCTTTTCCTTACGTTACGTTCTGGCCACTACCTCAGCCAAACTGCAGAGAGGAAAAAGGGTCGGGATGATGATGATGATGATGACAGTGATGATACCAGGTCATTTCATTCAACTCATGAAGAGAGAGAGAGAGAGAGAGAGAGAGAGAGAGAGAGAGAGAGAGAGAGAGAGAGAGAGAGAGAGAGATGAAAGAAAGGACGAACATAATGAGAAAGGGAAATTGCCAACATTCTGAGTAAAAGACTTGGAAGGAGAGAGAGAGAGAGAGAGAGAGAGAGAGAGAGTAAAGGGAGTTACAAAGATGGAGGGTTAGCGTGAGAAAGAGGGAGCGAGACAAGCGTGAGAAAGAGAGTGAGTGTGGGTCTGAAAACGAAATTGATGGCACTGAACAGAGAGAGAGAGAGAGAGAGAGAGAGAGGAGCAACCAGATGTTAGTAGCCCAAAACGCTGATTCCGCATTCTTACAACCGAGTCCCAGAAATATAAGAGAAGACTAATACAGTGGACAAAGAGAGAGAGAGAGAGAGAGAGAGAGAGAGAGAGAGAGAGAGAGAGAGGGGGGGGGGAGGAACAGGGGCGGAGACTCGGCCACTTGTCACTGAAAACTCCCAACCTGTTTCCACTCCCACCTTCGCTGTCTGTGGGGGTAGGTCATTCACCTTAACCTGGCCTATATTTTTGTCCTTCTGCAGCTTATTTCAAGTACTTAATTGCAGAATAAGACAATGGTACGAATCTACCTGCTTCCTTTAGCACTTATTCATGACTAGCATAATATTCTAACGTTAATCTGCTGCTACAACTAAGCATTCAAGACAGAGCGATGGAAATTATAGGCCAAGTAGTGAAAAGGGTTTGAGGATTTTGCTGAGGTGAAGGTGGTACTGATAGAATGATGGTCGTAGTAATGGTGATATGATAGTGGTGATGGTGTGATTGTGTTGGGGTATGAGTATGTTGGTAGCAGTTGTGATATGATATCTGTGGTGGTATGAGGGTGGTAATGGTGATGGGACAGTGGTGGTTTGAACTTAGTGGTTGTGTGGTGATGCTTTAGGAAGACGATGAACTGGAAATGGTGATTAGAGGGTAGTGAGGATGGCAGAGCTGACATGAGAGGAGCAGTAAATAGTGGTGGTGGTATTAGTGATGGCCGGAACTGTGGTGGTAGTGGTGATGGTAGCAGCAGTGGTGGTAGGTGTGATGGTGGCAGCGATGGTGGTAGTAGTGCTGGCATTGTGTGTGGGCACCTGGGAACACGTAAAGGCAGTTCCCTCATGTCATTATCACCTTCAGTTTGTGCCTGCTTTTGTTGCTCTCTCCTGCCTTGGCGGAAATGCCTGCACTGCTGTTCCCGATTACAAGCTGTTTTTATTTATGGGATATTTTCTACAAGGCATTACATATATTAGCTTTTACTAGCTTGTGAGATGTGGTAAAGACTTAAGTTCCCTCGAGTCAATTTCAGCTGAGTAAAATCGTCTGGCAGTAATAGAGAGAGAGAGAGAGAGAGAGAGAGAGAGAGAGAGAGAGAGAGTAACGGTCTTACTTCAGTGTAAAGTAATATAATAATAATGATAATAATAATAATAATAATAGAAGAAGAAGAATTTGAACTGTTAATTTTACTGCTGCCGGCTTTATCTTTATAAAGCGCTCTTTCTCTTCCCAGTTTTGTTACATTATTGAAAACATATTCACAAAAGCTAACAGAATTACAGATTTGGTGCCGAACTTTAAAGACGAGCGCTTAGTCACCAATAAAATTAACTTTCTTCTATCTCATTTATCATAAGAAAAACTCCCGAACTTTTTAAATCTGCAGGACTTTGAAGCGAATGCAGGTTTTCTTTAAAGTTTAATTAAAGCGTTTTTTTTTTCCTTCTTCTCGGCGTTTACTGTGGCGCGGCGTTTCCTGAGCTTCATTAATTCACTTCAGATTGGCAACTTGGCTCACCCAGGGCCCGGGACTCTCATTCAAACTTCAGATTCGCTTTTGGGACTTAAATCACATCTTATTGTACAGTCAAAGAAATAACCATCTTCCCATTTCTGTCTGGAGGAAATTTACAACTGAAGAGATACAATGAAAACCGTATCTTTACTAGTGCATGTTTCAGATGGCTCGATTTTTCCGCTATGTAGTTGTCAGACTTTGAGAAAACACGTGCACAATTTCCTGCTATAATTCCTCTTTCCTACCAGACAAATTCGTTATGGTCTCACATAGCTATTTCAACGGTCTGAGTTTGCCCTCTTACACAGTACTAGAGCGTGCATACCTCTGCCAACACTAGTAAGATTTATCATTCATTTCTCATTCGGAGGGGGATCCACCTCAAAATCAAATCAACTCCTCTTTGACTCACTGCCTACCTATCCACCAGATTTCGCTGTAATCCGATAGCAATTTTTTGAGATATCCTGAACACGGGCAGACAAACAGACACGGGTGAATACATAACCTCCGTCCAATTTCACTGGCGGAGGTAACAGAAAAGACCTCCGCGGGTTCAATATCCCCGCTATAAACACATTTTCAGGATGTGGATAAGCTTCTTCCATTTCCTCTCCATACATTAGCCAGCCATTTCCATCCTCAATAAAATTAATGGAAAAAAACAATTCAGTATGATCTCCGTTGAGGCTATTTTTCCCATCATTTTTATCGCTGCCTTTTACCAGCTGTTATCAGTTACGTGTGATGACTTCCGTGTGTGTGTGTGTGTGTGTGTGTGTGTGTGTGTGTGTGTGTAAAACGATCTAATCAAATAAAAACAAAACAATAAAAAATCCCATGGTGGTAATAGTAGTAGTAATAGTAGTAGCAGTTGTTATTGTTGTATTTTTGTTACGCTTATTACTGATACATTCCTAATTGCTATACTCTTATTCTTCTAAGTACTCATTAGTATCTCCCTATTATAGCTGTCCATTATAATTTTTTGTTTTAAAATGGACAAAACAAAAGAGTCAGTCCTGTTACCCCATCGAGATCTGTTTTTTTCGTTTTTCTTTTCTATTTGTCCTATATTCTTTACTCTTTCTTACATTTTTACCATTTACATAAGATTACTTCCGTGTGGACTGGAGTGTTGCGTTCCGTGTATTATCGGATTCAAGAAAAACAATACAAAACAGAGCAAAAACAAGACAGCCAATTCCACATTAATATTCTGGGTGTGCTCGCTCTCTCTCTCTCTCTCTCTCTCTCTCTCTCTCTCTCTCATTCTTTATCGTTGCCTTTACTCGTACATTGTCATTAGTATCTGAATGTCATTACTTCACAATTTGTATTACTTCTTTCCCATATAAAATAGCAAGTAGATAAATAGATAGATAGATGGATAGACTGATAAAGATACCAAGTTTTACCTGCCTCAAGGTGTACAATTATTTTTTTCCTTGTTCTTTGTTCACATCATTTCAATCTGGATATGATTACTTCCGTGTGAGATTCAGTGGTGTGTGTGTGTGTGTGTGTGTGTGTGTGTGTGTGTGTGTGTGTGTGTGTGTGTGTGTGTGTGTGTGTGTGTGTGTGTGTGTGTGTGTGTGTGTGTGTGTGTGTGAAAAGAAAAGCGACACGAAAACAAAACTCAGTTCCACAATGTCCTCCGTCGAAAGCAAGATTTCAGTTTTGTTATTATTATTATTATTATTGTTATTATTATTACTACTACTACTACTTTTATTACTATTATTATTATCATTATTATTATTATTATTACTATTTTTATTATTATTATTTCCTTGCTATTCCCTTATTTCCCCTTTCAAGATTAAGTTTTTCATTTCTCCTGTATTTATGACCTTATTATTTCCTTCTTTCCCCATCAAGAGCAGGTTTTTACATCCACTTCATTTTCCTTATAGCCTTTTCCTATTTCCTTACATCGCTACAGTCTGCCTATGATTACTTCCGCGTGAGCTTGAGTATTTTGTCGCGTGTGTATCCGTACTGAGGCAACACTGCATCTTATTTACACCAGGCATAAAGTTACGGGCTGGCATCGACCCCTGGTGTTACGAGCCTGTGTGTGTGTGTGTGTGTGTGTGTGTGTGTGTGTGTGTGTGTGTGTGTGTGTGTGTGTGTGTGTGTGTGTGTGTGCGTGTGCGCGCGTGTGTGTTTGTGTGTGTTGCAAAAGTATCTGAGTTTTAGTGTGGTTATGACTGCTGGCTTTGTGTATTTTTTTAGTTTATGCGTTTGTATATTCTCGTGTGTGTGTGTGTGTGTGTGTGTGTGTGTGTGTGTGTGTGTGTGTGTGTGTGTGTGTGTGTGTGTGTGTGTGTGTGTGTGTGTGTGTGCTCGCGAGCGTGCGTTTATAAATATTTGAGAACTGGAGTGCTTGCGTTTCATTGTTTGTCTGCCGCTTATGTTTGACGCAACAAAAGCATCCCGGAGTCTGCAATCTACAGAAAGGACTCGCAGCCGATGGAGAAAAGCAAGACAGAAATACAGGAAGACGGAAAATATTAGCCAGAGAGGAAAAAATAGCACCAAGAGTGAAACGACCGCGTGAAATTAGAAGAGGGAAAGGAAGATCGGAAGATAAAGAGGAATGAAAACAAGACAGAAGGAGAGGAAAGGACAAGACGAGAGAAAGAAATGGAAAAGATAGAAAAAAATAACATGAATATTAGCGTCAAGTGAGAAAGGAGCGCATGGCAGGAGACGAGATAAAAGAGAGAAAAAAAGAACGATAGATTGAAAACATAAGAAGATAGAAGAAAATGATGATAGTAAGACAGGGCATGACACAAAGAATATTACAGCAACACAAAGGAGGGTAGGAAGACAGGAGATAAAAGACAGGATAGAAAGAGACAGCAAGACAGGAGGGGAAAGGGACAGGCCACTGGAGAGCAAGATGGGTTCAGAAATTGAGGACGACAGATTTCCAGAGCGGGATGGACTGCCTGTGAAATGGAAATAAAAGGAATATAAAGTCTTACAGATATAACTTACGATATAGAGACTGCCATACAGAGCTTCTTCCTTTTTTCATCTTTCCTACGTGTTCATATTTAGATATTTTTAGTGTCATCCTTTTACTGCTTTCTAGTAACACATTCTTCTTCCTCTGTTTCTCTTTTCCCAGCTTTTATTTTCCATTCTGTACTATATTCCTCTTCACCCTCTGCATTCATTCCCTTCCTTTTGTACTATATTGATTTTCTTTATTACAGTCCTCCTTCTTTTTTCTATTTCACTCCATATTTACTCTTCTTCATTTTTTCTCCTCGTTTTTAGTATCTTCCATTTTATTTTCTCATCCTTTCTTCTTTGCCTTTTTAATTTCCTTTTCCCTGCTACTTGCCCCCTCCCCTGACAATTCCATAGAATCTGAGTCAGAACCTACGAGTGTGAAAATGCTTCCTTTCTTCCTACTACTATTACCCTCTTCCTACTTTTTCATTTGCTAGTTCTCCTCCCCCCCTCCTCTCTCTCTCTCTCTCTCTCTCTCTCTCTCACACACACACACACACACACACACACACACACACACACACACACACACACACACACACACACACACACACACACACACACACACACACACACACACACACACACACACACACACACACACACACAGGCAGTACTATCTGAGTGAGGACCCGTGAGCCCCAGGAGCCTCATTGAGAGTCCCTGGGCGTGCTGTTGTAAAGGTCTTCTGTTTACCTACTGGCGTGGTGTGGCAACGGTACCCATCTCATAAAACCTCGGCATAAATAGAGATTACTAAAAAAGGATGGTGGTCAGGAAGAAGTGCTGTGGAAAGAATGAAGCGCAAAGCTATTGCCTTATTCTGCCACTGAGCAACATGAAATAGGCTGCAAAAGGACTAAAATATGGACAAAACTAAGGTGAAGCGCGAATAGACTTTTCTATTTTGTTCCATCTAACATCATGCATTATTATTTCATCTCACGCGCCACAACACCTGCCCATTTTAATTCGAAAGAGGAATTCCGGCCATATTTGTTTTTTCGGTAGACCCTTCTCTCTATCACTCTTCCCCTTCCCTCTCTTGTTTTTCGCCCATACCCTAGCCTTGTTTTCGTCTTCCCCATACGACGATTTCCTGGTATTCCTGTGAGAGACCGTGAGTGCTGAGGATCTACTTGAGTATCAACGGACATGTGGTTGTCAAGGCCGTCTGTCTGCTTACCTGCTGGTCGTGTTGGGTCAAGGGCGGCCACCTCCTGAAGCATCGTCAGTATACTCTTTTGACAGTTTTTAATTGAAGTTAATATCACACACTAAAGTTACTAGTACAGGATGGCGCCTGTGTGTGAAAAATTTTATATACGGTACACAAAGGACGTAAACAGGACAGCTGGGCTTTTAATAGCACCATAATATGTATCATAACACCTGGTACTTATTTTCCAGCCTATCTACTTTGACATTTCCTCCTTTGGATGCAAAATACGACCTTTCCTCACTATTCTCATATTTTCTGGCCCTGCTTTTCCTCCATTCTACCCCATCCATTCTTCTTTTGTTTGCATTCACGTATCATTTCATTTTACTTTCTTCCCTCTACTAAATATTTCGTCAAGCGATCTCGCCAGGGGTGTAGTTGAGTGTCCTCGGGCGTGAGGTTTTGAAGTACGTCTGTTTGTTTACCTTCCAATGGTGATAGTGCAGGAAGGCTGTCTCCTGAAGCCGCGATTCTAAAGATTCCATGGTACACACAAACTGAATAAAGTCTACAATTTTTGCCTCAACCACAGACAGAATGAATGACAGTTACATTACAAGAAAGACAAGTGTGCATACAGACTACAGACAGACAGACAGACAGACAAATAGATGGACAGATAAATAGACATGAACAAACAGACAGTCAGACAGATAACAAGAACACATTAAAAAAACACCTTTAATACTTTCCATGCATGTATATCAAACCTTCAATCCACACTACATTATGAGGCAACACAAAGCATTTCTAGTTGACCTTCAGTTGAAAAATCCAGACCATTTTCAACTCGCCTCGCTAACTTCGGGGAAAGTCGCCTCTGCAGGGACGCATTTTTTTTTTTTTTTTTTTTTTTTAAGCTCTGCTGAAAGTTGAATTCGCCAGAGACAGCAAACTTGAGCAAAAGAATCAGCAATCAAATATTTATTCTGCTATTTGAGGTCAGACATACCCGCCGAAAAACTCCCCACAAGTTCCCCCTCCCCTCCTCAGTTTGTCTGCCTCTGCGTCGGTTTCTCTGGGGTGTAGGATTCCCTTGGCTCCCTTGCCTTGCTTGTCACCACTTAGGTACTAATTCTCGGGGATTTAAAAGACTTTCATCTCTTTCTTATCGATTTCCATCCTACATTTCCTGCCACAAAGGGCTCGTGGGATCTCTTATATTGGGTTTAGGAAGCCATCTGGCACTTCTCCTTGACCAATATTGATTGTGCGTCGCCTGATACTTCCTGGGTACAAATTCTTGTCACATTAGAGGGTCCCCTGGCACTTCTTCTTTTCTACTATTCTATCTGCATTGCGTGTCATTTCCTGGGTACGAACTCTCTTGGATTATGATTCTCCCTGACATTTTTCTCACCGAACTGCATCCTTGTTTCTTGTTACTTTTGAGTGCTAATTCTCGAGGATTTTCAAAGACGTCTTGGCATCTCTTTTTAACCGTTTTTTTTTTTTATGTATATCATACGTTGCCTTTCATCTATTGGGATTTTTTTTTTTCCAATGGTAAATACTGTTTTGAAAACTGACCTTACCCTACTCCAGTCACACTTACCACCCTCTTCCGTTGATTTTAGGGACTGTTGATGGCATGTATGATAAATTTATGAAGATAATAGGAAAGCTGATTAAGATGAAATAAGTGATCAAAAGTAGTCATGCTCTCCCTCACTCACGTCCACCACACTTATGCGTTGTTCGTAGTGACTGTTGATAACGTGAGCGATAATGAAGATAATGACACACACGAAAAGGGAGAATATGGTGGTGAAAACTAGCCATATTCGACCCCACTCACACTCAACATCCTCTTTAGGCTCGACCCAGTACCACGCCTGACCGAGAGGCACAACTTTCCAGCCCCAATTATTGTTCCTGATTGACCCCACCACCAGCTGACGCAAGTTCTCAAGTAGTTTCAGAGAGTTTCGGAGGCTTTCCTTGACTGGGGTGTTTTAATTTATGTTTTAGTCCCTCTGTTTGTTGGCTTCAGTGTTATTTTCTTATTGCCACTGCTAGTTGATTTTACTCAGTCTGGCAATACAATCGTCCCTCAGCTTCTTCCCTATCCTGCCTAAAGAGAATCGTGGTCTACCGGAGAAGGGCAACTTCAAACTACAGTCCACCGAGGTTCACGTCTAGATAAGTAAGTCTGAGGTTGCAAATACTACAACTGTTTCTACTATCTCTCTCTCTCTCTCTCTCTCTCTCTCTCTCTCTCTCTCTCTCCGGTTACTTTATTATTCTTACAACTACACGATTTTTTTTTTTTTTTTTTTTTTTTTAAGTGAAGAGGTTGCAACATCATCCTAAAAACCTTAACTAGGTTTGAAGAGCTCGGCAGTTTTTCTTCACTAAAGGGTCTTAATTTATGCATTACTCTAACAGTACGATGATTTCTTGCATGTTTTACTGTTATTGTCATTATTATTATTATTATTATTATTATTATTATTATTATCATTATTATTATTATTATTATTATTATCATTATTATTATTATTATTATTATTATCATTATTATTATTATTATTCGACGATTTTGATTAGCGTCAAGTGACCTATAGTAGTGAAGGAGTTGGCCTGTCTACTACGTCTGTCACCTCTTGAATATTCTCTTCATTTAGGAAAGGCGTTTAGTGCTACAGGGGTTAATATCCAGTATTACTTCGCCCTTTACTACATGATATACCTTGACACCTACACTACTAGCACAATATTCCCCCGCCTTAATTAAAACACACACACACACACACACACACACACACACACACACACACACACACACAAACCTTCCTGCAGTACACACAGCTCCATATCTACCATTTTTATACACACCTTATTTCCCATTTTCCGTCCAAATACCCTACAAAACTTTTTTTTTTTGTTTTTCATCCCTACAAAACTAAATTTTTCGCCCTTATTGGTGGTCCTAGATTACAGTATTTTTGCAAAGTGAACAAATATGAATGTGATGAAGGTTTAGGGTATCAGAAAACTTGAAATTATGTGAGAAATAAAAACCACTGAGTCTTCTTTACTACACTAAATATTCTCTCTCTCTCTCTCTCTCTCTCAAGAACTACCCGCCTCAGTAGCCACGTCCCAGGGTGTGATCAATAAGAGGCTGAGGAAGAACGACCAGCCTGCGACCCACCTCACACTTCACCAGGTGGGGGGAATAATTGATGCTGCACTCTCTCTCTCTCTCTCTCTCTCTCTCTCCGGGAAGGACGGCAAAGGAGACACCTCACACTTCGGCCGATGGGGGAGAATAATTGATGCAGGACATGGAGAGGAAGACGACCTCCTTCCGAGATACGCCACTGTCATTACATCACACACACACACGCACACACACACACACACACACACACACACACACACACACACAATAGCTTACATGTATCTTCCTCATTATGTATTCATGTATGTATTTGTATAAAGCGTCCCTGGTCTTGACGTAATAACTTCGGGAAATGATTCTTGTGTTAATTTTCTGTAACTAATCGTATTTTTAACATAGGGTCATTTCTCACCTGTCATGAACTCAATAATTACTGATACCTTACGAGTCCATATAGTTATCACTACTTCTAGATCCATTACGGTTGACAATTTGACCCCTTTTTGAAACAGCATATTCTTCTCCATATCAGCTCAAGAATTACCCCCTGCAGTCAATACATAATTCCAGAGACCCTTTGTATGTCTGGAAAGGATGAGCATCAGACACCTCAGAGTTCACCAGGTAAGTGAGAATAATTGATGAGGACAAGGAGGAGGCGCGTACCCCGATATACCCACCACTACACGAACACTGACAAACACCCTCATACATACACAGGCAATACACACGTGGATATAGATACACACTGCCTCGCACTCAGTGATACTTGAATCTTACACGAGCACAGACAAACACTCTCATACTTGCACAGTTAATACACATGTGGATATAGAGTCACACACGGCCTCGCACCCAGTATTACTTGAATCTTACACACACACACACACACACACACACACACACACACACACACACACACACACACACACACACACACACACACACACACACACACACACCTTTCTATAACCACTATAGTTTGTTTCCTTCTTACACATCTCTCTCCTTTTTGCATTACTGCATCAAGGTTCTGAAATCCTCCATCCCCATCCTGCATTTCTCTCTTCACCAGAACTTTATCAGCCAGTATTAGGACACCGTGTCCTTACATCCATACACCAGCAACCATTATACCTGGACCATCCTGTATAAGTGTCAGAAGCGATCGAAAAAAGGCATTAGTGAGATATTTTGATAAAACAGATACACAGATAAAAACATAGAAACGAACTTTCAATACAAAAATCCTCAGTCACCTCTTGATTTAAAGCTGTTGGGTGCAAGGCACAGGCATCTACAGCCGTGCAACACCACAACAGCCTAAACCTCCATCAGCTATAAACCCTGGGCTTAAAACTAACAATAGAAAAAGAGGGCAAAGAATAGACAAAACCCACACGAAAGCCGAGAAGAATATCGATACGGGATATGAGTTATGGGATTGGCAAGACTCGGCTCCCCTCTGTTTATTGTACACCCACGGATACATAATTCGAATTTAAGCAGTTTTTAAGGCTTATATTTCCGGGTTATGGTAGCCCAGGGAACGCTTTGGTGGTCGCGTAGCGTGCTGGTTGTCTAAGAGAGAGAGAGAGAGAGAGAGAGAGAGAGAGAGAGAGAGAGAGCAAATACAGAGGGATGAAGTGAGGGAGCAGACAGTAAATACAAGGGAGGGAAGGAAGGACGGAGAGAGAGAATAAAAATAGCACTGCAAAGACAAACAGACACACAGAGACCCTAGGGAGGTGGAAAAGATAAAAGGAAACCATCAATCGTCTAGGTGATAAAAAAAATCGTCTGTAGTGAGAGAGAGAGAGAGAGAGAGAGAGAGAGAGAGAGAGAGAGAATGTTTAAGGATCCATCGTTTAAGGGTTTGTGATGGGCAGTAGAGCTAATGATGTCCACTAATTTTTACCTCCATTACAAAGAACCAGGTAGAATAAGTGGAAGGTTTTGGTGTGTGTGTGTGTGTGTGTGTGTGTGTGTGTGTGTATGTGTGTGTGTGTTATTTTTTCCTGTTCCTGGTTTTGAGCTCAGTTTCTGTGAACTTAAAAACTGGCTTTTTTATTTTATCTTTCTGCATGATGTCAGGAGTGGGAAAGGGTAATGTTTTTTATTTTTTATTTATTTCACGATTCAGATAGTAACTGCAGGTCAGGCATACGCGCTCACCAAAAAACACACACTCATATACACACACTTAAACAGTAAACACATATACATATGCATATATATATATATATATATATATATATATATATATATATATATATATATATATATATATATATATATATTTCAAAATTAGAATGACAGAGAGAGACAGACAAGCAGGCAGGTAGGTAGGCAGACAAACAAAAAGTACATAAAATATAACGTTTCGGTGAGTCAGGAAATTTTTCTTGTTCCACAACAGTGTTCCCTTCTTTCTCATTTTCCCTAAACTCTTACCCTGACTTTAAGCTGCGTGCTCCATTTTAAAGCAACCCCTTATCGTTATTTTCCTTCTTTCTAGGAACAAGTAAAGGCATTTCATTTGCTTGTCCCAGATGTAATTTCCGAGTCAGAGAAAGCAAGATTCAGAACGGTGTAATTTATTTAGTGCGGGTATAATAGGCAATATCCCGGAGTTGGTGGCTGGGGCGGTCACTGCTTTGTCAAATGGAGTGCCGTGCATTTTTCACCACCACTCTCCCGGTGCTGGAGAGGGACGCCATCACGTAGTGCACCGATATAGCCGGGTGGACTCAATGCACAGGTATACAAACGTCCCTGAACTCCCTCGTTAACCCCTGAGACATCTTCGCTTTGTGCCACAGACATAGCCGGACGGCCCATTACTCAGTAAAATACAAGTAAAAGTCTGTGCATTCCCTCCCTATTCCCCGAGACGCCTTCACTTCGTGGCACTTGCATAAAAGGGTGGATTCACTGCCCAGTTTTATAACGTCCCCAACCTCCTACCTGTCCCCTGAAAGGAAGATGGTGGACTGTGTAAAAATAGCAGCTCCAGCCTGTAGTCCACCTGGTTCATGTCCAGATGAGCCTGGTGCCACATCAGACATTAGCACTGTTATTAATGTATCTTTTCAAACTGTAGGGTCTTATTCTTCTCACCTTAGGATGATCTCTAGTACCTCGTCTTTGCTATACTCTTTTCACTTCAACTTGGCCTAAAATTGCCATTTCTACATCCTGAACACTGAGTTGTAACAATACACTGTGAGTTTTACGCCAGGTACCCCTTTTTTGAATAAGGGCTAAGGCGTTGCCCCTGGGTAGAGGACTTTGGTTTGGAGCTTGTAGCATTTTATGACCGGATGCCCTTCCTGATGTCTACCAATGACCCTTGGGTGGATTCGATCCTCCGACCCTTCGGTCAGAGCGGAGCGCTCTAACCCACTGAGCCACGGCTGCTACTACAGTGACGTTATAAAATGGTGTTAGTAACGAAGAAGTGATATGAGAAGGACTTATAGACGTAGAATTATTTTTTTCTGCCACTGAACTAAGGAAAAAAAAAAAAAAAAAAGCTGCACAAAAGCAAAAATCCGAGTTAAGTTAGGATGAAGAGTAGGGTTAGTTTTAATTCTGCCAGTGTCAGATGATTTTACTCATTTCAGGGATGATCTTGGCAGGGTAGGGGTTATTGGAGGCTGTGTCTGTTCCCTCCCAGTGAGCAAAGTCTATCAGAAACAGAATATAATCAGCTGGAGAGAGAGAGAGAGAGAGAGAGAGAGAGAGAGAGAGAGAGAGAGAGAGAGAGAGAGAGAGAGAGAGAGAGAGAGAGAGAGAGAGAGAGCATTACACAAAAGACTCATTGAGAACCTTAATCTGGGTGATATAAGAGACTTCACAGCATCCTTTTGTTAGCGATTTATCTTGCACATCTCACCTTGACATTTTCTGTATATTATTTTTATCATTTTAATATACACATAACATCAGTAACGTAAAAGAGGATACAGCGATGAAATGTAACCTATGGAATAAATCGCTAAGGAAGAGGTCTTAAGAGATATTCCAAGCCAGTTAGGATACGGCCCAGGGTCACTCGGCTTGGGGAAAAAACCTCTCCTAGTGAAGTGGAGAGAAACAATCTCCATAAAACAGCAACTTTCCTGCTTATTTCCCCGTGTTTGTGTCTGTTTTCGCTGCACACACGCACACGCATCTCACTCACAGTAAATCTCTCTCTCTCTCTCTCTCTCTCTCTCTCTCTCTCTCTCTCTCTTTCTCTCTCTCAACTAAAGCATCCTTACTCTAATTACTCTCCTTTTCTCTCTTTTTTACTCATTCAGCTAAAACATCCTTTACTTAGTTACACTCTCTCTCTCTCTCTCTCTCTCTCGTCATCTTTTACAACGAGCACGATAGTAATTAACGATAAACCACTAGCATTAATTTGTCGGAATATGTTGAAATAGCCCCATTAAATTACTACTGCATTTTTGTAAAGTAATAAAAACGTATATATGACAGAATTTAATTAAGGATTATATTTTTATGCAATTATTCACTGTGAGAAGGATATGACTTTTTAAAATATCTAACTAGTGCTAAAAAAATTCTCTCTCTCTCTCTCTCTCTCTCTCTCTCTCTCTCTCTCTCTCTCTCTCTCTCTCTCTCTCTCTCGTGGACACATTTGTAACATCATCCCTCTTCATCAGAGAACTCAGACTGCTAGAAAGAGAAATATAACTTGTACGTGACAGCATTAGAGGACAGTGCACAGTGAGAGAGAGAGAGAGAGAGAGAGAGAGAGAGAGAGAGAGAGAGAGAGAGAGAGAGAGAGAAAGAGAGAGAGAGAGGAACTGAGGAGGGACGCAGTACAAGAGAGTGATTGTGTTTAGAGGTAAAAGTCTAGAAACCGAACAGTGTGTGTATAGATGATAGTAAAATATATACGGATGTAGATGTCTAGCAAAAAGTATAAGGATATCGCTGTTTAGTAAAACATATAAGGATAGAGATGTTTAGTGAGAAGTATAAGGATATAAATTTCCAGTTATACATATAAGGGGAGAAAATAATACTCACGTGCTCTTACAGCGCATGGGAGAGGCCTGTCAAAATCTCCTCCACCAAGTCTCTTCTTCCTGTCAATTCAGTGGGTTTTTACGTAATCCATTCAGTTCCTTGGCCACGTTGTCTTTTTCATCACTTTGAACGCTGTTGCAAAATATTTTGTGAAAGCTATTAGACTATGAAAATGTTAGAGCGAGTTGATTTTCAGTTATCATAAGCAAAGCAACAACAGATGTCTGCCGTTCACTTCCTAGTACCAAACTCCTGAACGACGAGTCTTCCTTGGGGTAGTTCGAGCTTACCGTTCAGTCAAGTAAACGGACCATCAAAATACAACTAAACTATATAACAGGACTGAATTGTGTAGTTCTGTCTATAGTTATACGCTATATAGGACAGCCACAAATAAATCACCTTCCCGTCTTCCTGTCCTCTGCCAGTTGGCTGTTATCCCCTCTGCTCACACCCCCTCTCTGTTATAACTACTGCATCCCTCCAACTCATCTTTGGTGTCCCCCCCTCCTCCTCTCCCCCCCCACCTCACTTACGTGTACTTTAGTCAGTCTCAGCCTCCATCCTCTCCGCATTATCAAACCATATTACAGAATTTCTCTTAATACTTAAAATACCATCCACATCAACACCACAAGGCTCCTTTACTTCATCTTTCAGTTTTTCTGACCACGCAAAACGACATGCACCTCTCAAATAACTCATTTCCACCGTGGTTATAATGACAACCATAATTTTCGTCGAGTATAGGCCGCGGGAGAGGTGGATCGTGGCAACCGATGGCTGTTTATTTTGCCTTTTTTTTTTTTTTTTTTCTGGGAGAATGTGCACCCAAGAATATTTCCCCATTAGACACCTGGTTGCAGATTCGAAGTACTAAAAGTGGAATTCGTGAAGTCGGAGCAGTTGCCACGGTCATTTGCCTGTCGTGAGAAGGGGGAAGGCGAGGTAGTTGGGAGGAAGAGGATGTGAGGCCAGGTGGTGCAGGTGCGGGAGTGGTGCGGTTGCCAGGTATCGTTTTAGTACCGTATGCAAGGTGCCGTTCGATGGTGACAAGTTAATTTGCTTTAATACTGTTCATACAATTTACCAGTTTCTGTGTCATGAAGCAAGTATAGAGGTAATAGAAGTAAACCGTGTACGGTATGCTAAGAACAAAGCATATCCCTGCTTACACGTACGTACCTCCTCTCGCTGATGCCCATCCTCTGCTTCACACCTTACCTGGTCACGTGAAGCAGCTGAAAATGTTGGACAACTGCAGAAACATCCACAACGTTATTATTTTCCTTCCATTTTTACTTACGTCGTGGAATATTATAATCTATCGTAAGACGTAACGATACCTTTGCATGATTAGTGATATCAAAAGAAGGACAAACTGATTTTCTGAGGCCACCTGCGGCTACGAACACATACAAGACTGAAGGCTTCGTTACTTCTCTTCCTTCACTAATTATTCTTCATTTTTCTCTTCATTGTCCTCTTGTATGATATTGATTCAGAGTATCTCTATATTTAAAACATTTATATAGCATACGAGACAATGTAATATGGGGGCTAAGTCTCCGAGGAAGAGTCGCTCCGAAGCCTCAAATGCCACCTCCAGGACAACCCGGAATGCTTGACCCGGTGATTCGCTTGACTGGTTCATGGGAGACGAGGGGGGGAGGAGAGCGCATATTCATAAACTTTCCCAAGCCTGAGTTCTGTATGCAGTTCTTTTTATGCGTTTATCTTCATTCATGCACATATCAAACATTTCACAATCAAACTAGTGCTAATTTATAAGTGATAATATACGAAATAAATAAAGCGATTTACGAAAGGTGATAGGTAACTCTTCACGAGATCTATTTAAAGTGTGAGCTCGTTAGGAGTCTTTATATATACGACCCAGACGATTATGCCTTTCGTCCTCAGCCTCTCTACATCCTGTCCCCTTACTAGAGTTGAAGACTTTGACCGGTGATCACGTGTGTTGTGGCTTGCTGTATAAACCAGTGCAATCAGCCCAAGTGCCTTACATTTTATTCTCACAGCTAACAGACGACTTTGCGAAGTTCAGAAGAGCATCCTAGTGGTGAAGGGGTAAAGGAACGCTTTATCTAACCCCTCAGTTAGGTCGTCCCCTTAACTGGCCAAACTAGTCACAGGATGGCGAGACGAGTGACCACGTGCGTTGTGGCCTGCTCTTTGGACCCAGGCATTGCGCTTAAGTGCATTTTATTTTATTCCCACTGCTAACAGACGATTTTGTGAACAGCATCCTAGACTGAGCTAAGTTATGGCGAGACTAATATTCAGTATACCTCACTGGAAGCGAATGGGATTAGAAGCTTTTAACCAACTCTCTGATTTTCCATAGTACACCTTAATTCCTTTTATAGTATTATTATGATATTGATAACAGCGTAAATTGCTTAACTAACAAATGAGTTAATATTAACGTGTCATCTGCAAATAATATAGCAAACTGAACTGATACGATGCTTGGAAGTCTTCTTAAAGACAAAGTACTGCACATTGTCTCCTTGCGTCGAAATGATAAACACCAAGCTAACCTACGTTTTGTACTTGATTACTTGTATTTATTTGTATTTAAGTTTGTCGTCACTCATAAAGTTGCCATATTCGGGATAATCAAAAGGGTGGATGCTAAAGTGACAAAATATGAAAAACGGAAGAAAATACAGAAAGACAGTAGTGACAAAATACGACAATAAAAAAGCAACTACAAGAAAACTGACAAAATACGGAAAACCAAAAAGTTAGTAACAGTGTAATGAAAAGTGACAAAACACTGAAAAAATAATACGTAACTACGAAAGGCAAAAAGGTGACAGGATAAAATGAATTGAAAAATACGAAACTCAACAGAGAAGTGGCAAAGTACGAAAAAGAGTTTGAGAAAATACGAAAAGAAAAAAGCTGACAATACGAAAAACAAAATGCTGAAGTTACAACGGAAAAAATATTAGTGAGAAAATACGAAAAAACAAAACAAAAAACGGACGAGTAACAAAGTGACAAACCGAAAAAAAAAAAGATTGAAGTGACAAAATATATAAAAAAAGATTGTGAGGAAATAGGAATAATTAACTTAGAGACTTTACCGGGAAAATAAGTTAAACCCACTCCTGGATTTTAACACCAACAATTTCTCCAGACCAACAGTGATAATAAAGAGAGATTTTGTGAGAAGTGAGTACGTGTTCAGTGGAGGATCCAGAGGGAGGAATATGCAGGACAATTGACTGATATACTGTCAGAAAATTCCTCACCGTGAGACTTATGACCTTATTGTTGGCTTGCAGTTTGTGGTTAATGTGTTAATGTGTGTATTGCCGTATTCATATTACAGACTGAACGATTGTCTCAGTGGACTGGAAAAGGAAAAATTTTGACCCCGTACTCCCCTTGTAATTAATGCTAGATCTGTCCCATGTGTCCCATGCTACAACTTGATTGTGACGCCGGAAGTGTGACGTCGCATCCAGAGACTTCAGTCAGCAGCGACGGGCCGAGTGAGTTAAATTTTTCAACATTGTTACCTTCAGGGTCGGATTATTAATACTGAGAACTGAACTTCCTTGTCAGTTATGCATAAGGGTATTAAACAGAGCCATATAATTTTTTATGGTCGTTTAAAAAACATGCGTAATTATTAGATCTGACAGCTAGCATCCCACATAACTGTAAAGCATAGTTAGTAACGATACAGAAATTCTAAACTTGCATTATTATCAAGACATGCTTCAGAAGTTATCGTGACTTGGGAAAAAAAAAAAAAAAAAGCTTTTCCGGAACTTTGTGCTCTCAGTTTTTATAATGTGACCCTTAACTCAAATATTTCCCGTTTATATATAGAATGCTTCAGAAATTATCATTAAAAAGTGGGGACTTCTCCAAACCTTCGGCCGCCTTTTCACTAACAGATTCGTTCTTTCGTTCGTAACTGACATTTCTGCATATCAGTAATTCCAGCAAACTTTCCGCGACCCATATTTGCCTTGTTATTCCCTGTTAGTATTATTTTCTAATTTTTACGGACCTTTTCCAGGCATTTTCCATGCTTTTACTAGAAAGTCTAAACTTGTCCAGGCATTTTCCTTGTGCTAATGTCTAAACTTGTCTAGGCATTTTCCTTGTACTAGTGTCTAAACTTGTTCAGGCATTTTCCTTGCTTTTATTAGAAAGCTTAAACTTGTCCAGGCATTTTCCTTCCCTCTACTAGAATATTTTAACTTGGCATTCGATCCTGTTACTTACTGGCACTCACAGACTTCCTAATACCACGATTGTATAGAATTACCAGTTTGTACGTTTTTAAAATCCATCTATGTTCTTTTTACTTTAACTTGGTCTAGATTTTTTGTCCTTTTGCAGCTTATTTACGTAACCCAGTGGCTAAAAATAATGCTTCGGTTCCGTATCATTTCCATCATATTTTAGTGTTAATCTTTTGGTACAGCTAAGCAACTTAAAGTGAAAAGGGAATAAATATATACTTACTTTTTCTAAAAGACTTCTGCAGATAAAAATGCAGAATTAATGGAGCAGGAGAGAGGTGGAACATAGGGTATTCCATTTTACAGCTGACCTGTTTAGCTCACAGTTTAGTATTGGATTGGTTAATGCTACTTACACTTCAGGATTTACTCCTTGCGATTTGTACATGGGTTTACACTTTGGGGTTTAAACATCAAAATTACACATCCGGATTTAAGGATATACACAAGGCTTTACACTTCAGGCTTTACACATTGGATGTTATACACAAGTATTTACGCTTCAAGATTTACACAGGAGTTATACGTCAGGATTCGCAGCTGACCTATTCATTTGACCGCTGGCTATTACATTCGTTGACATTGGTTGTTGTTTTTATTCACAGTTGGTTATGAAATTAGTTATCGCTGTGTGCAGGTTAAGATTCAGTAATACCCTCCAGTCTCTTTAAGATACGCTGACTGGGCAGACCAGTTACCGGTTGGTATTGAACACTTATATTAACAATTCGGTATTTCGTTTGGTTTGGATTATGCTTAATTTTACCATTTCATCACTGATTCATAAAAGAAGCTCATGTTATATCTAATGTAACAGTAATTTTCTAAAAGCAGGACATTTAAGATAATTTGCTTAAAAAGCGGGACATTTAAGTCACAATAAAAAAACCGGGAGAGACATCCGAAAAGCGGGACCGTTCCGCCTAAAAGCGGGACTCTGGTCATTTTACTGTAGCTTAAGACCGTTTGACAACTTATCACGAGTAAAGTCGAACTAGAAAGATATTACTAGTGGGTCCTTACTCGACTTCAGTCCACAGTTTGGGAAAAACTTTCTGGAGCACACTACCAAACTCCAAGCTATCAGGGAGGTTTGAAACTGGCGCCCATGCTTATCGGACTTTCTGGTTGCCTTTGGCATCTCTGCCAATCAGGGATGTTCTACGTACGATAATTATCGTATTTGTACTATAATTTGGGATGCTTGTACGATGTACGATATCACATTCAAAATATACGATAATTTTTGTCTATTTCAGCTTCCCTAGATTTTTTTTTTTATATACACTGCAGGTTAACAACACTCACTATTCCCGCCACACGGTTCATTGTGCCCACACCCCAGTGACCCACGCTTCCCCTGAGTCACTCACGAAATTCCTTTCCCCTCCCAGTCCCATGGGAGGTCAGGGCCATGCCCGGCCGACCCCATAAATGTCAAGGACTTAGAAGTTCAAACTTTACTTGGTGCTTGGTAGTGGTCTGGTTCAATGCCCTGGCCAAGCTGTAGTGCTGCTGTACCCACTACCCACTCTGCAACTTTGTATAGGACTTCAGTAAAGTCGTAAGTACAATTGACATGCTGGTATACATAAAGCTTTGTAGGATATTCTTAATTTCTTACCGGGAAACGTGAGTGTAAGGAAGGCAAAAGTAATGTACCGTCTTAATTGCTAGTTTGTATTCACCTAATTGTGATTCTCATGGATTGACTCAGTCAAGCTCATGATGCCCCGTTTACATTTACCATTTCATCATACTTTTTTACACACCATCTCGTCTGGTAACTTGTTTTAATTGAGAATTTAACTGTACGATAATTTTATGGTAAGATACGATAATTTTCATGCTACGGTACGATATATTGGGTCTCTGGGCAGAACATCCCTGCTGCCAATGTAAACATGTGACGAGCTCATCCGGCGGTCCAAAGCTGGTACTGCATGAGGCAATGCCCCTATTTCATCTTGGGACCCACCTGTACAAGTAAGTTGCGTATATAATACCATTACTGATGAACAGTGACCAACTATAGAACATTGTGATGTATGAAGTAATGAGATATTTTGTCGTACAGCAAGAGAAATGTGCTTGTGTTTATGATGCCAGCAATCAGCTGATCACCTCTGTAGCAAACTTGGAGGTAATCCTATACTGAAATCAGGTTGAAGTGACTTAGTAATAAGTGTTGGACAGCAAATAACTTTTAATGGAATACACAAAGATGTTTGCATAAGTAGAGTAATAAATGAAAGGATATTAAAACTTGTATCAAAATACGTGTATGCTGGACCCTCAGCTGTTGTCACCAGTTGTTGCTAAACAGGAAGGGTGCACCCTTTCCACCTCAAAGTCCACCTTTATTGGTAAGTTACGTAGAATGTAACTGTTTGAGCTGGAGTCCTACAGTAATAAATGTGCAACTGATAATTACACTACGGACTAGCAGTAGATGGTAAATTATTTTCAGTTTTATCATCCTTAATTGTGCCACATATCCTTACATTCATGATTTTTGTAGTTACACAGTACTGTATATACCATACAAATATTATGTGTTCTTCATTATTGTCTGATAGTTCCTGCAGTTATTATATGCACTCCAAGACAAGAATTTACAACACGTGTCCAGTCACTATTGTATTTGATTTCAGTATTTTCACTAGTTTTTATTATATTTCCAAGTATCAAAAACACAACATTTAACATATGATATTTATGAAACTCTATAATTAACATTGTACTTCTGGTAAACTCTGAATATCATTTAAACTCCTGCTTGTCAAAAAAATATAAAAAAAAAAAATAAATAAATTTTCAGTAAGAAATACTAATTTTGAGTTTATTTAGTTTCCAAACATTTTTGTGGTAGTTATTGAAACTTCAATGTCAGGTCAACTTAGGAAATATATACCAAGAAAATATAAAACAGGCACTTTCATTTGTTTGGTGGAAATAGAGACCCTTTCAGGAACTAACCAGAACTCGCGTGCGGTAGTCAAATGGTTAAGAGTATTATTAATGAAGGGCATACGAAAAAATAACTTATGATAACCATATTAACACTTCAGGAGTTGTTCTTGTCCCAGGCTCATCTGAAACGTCAACCTAGTTGACTGCAGACTTAAGTTGCCCTCCTGCAGTCCACCATCCTCCTTTTGGGAGATAGGGAGGGATCTTCAGGAATCATTAAAGGACGCACGATGATTATTTCAACTGCTTGGATGTAATTCAGCGCTTTGTATGGAATGCACAATGATACAATTCAGTCATAGGTACATAATTCAACGCTGTATATACCGGTATATAATTCAACTCTGCTCTCTCCATACACAGTTAATTAAAAAAAACTATAATTGATTTAACGTTATATATATATATTTTTTTATTCGGGAGAAAACCAGTATAAAAGGCATAGTAGATCAAGCGTTTCAAAATTACATTTCAGTGCTTTTCTGTTGAATTGTTTTGACCTCGTTGGTAAAGATCAAACGGGTCATCACGTGGTCGGATGCGCGTTTAACAAATTGGAGCTTTTAAATGTTAGGTCGCTTTAGAGTGAATGAAAATGGGACTGTACTTTTGTTGCCTATTTATCTATCTTTAGCCAGGCGCCTTTATCCCGTACGAGGTGATCACAAACAAATCGCCTCCATGTCACCTTGTCCTCTGCCATTTCGCTGCCCTCACTCCCAGCTTACACTCCCTCTCCCCACCTTTCCATCTATGCTTTCCTTATTGTCTCTGTCCTTATTCTGGTTTGCAAATAACAAGAAGCTGTGTTGGTGTATTCAGTCATATAGATTACCGGTATTTTTTTTTTCCATAAATTGTTGATATTAGATCATAGATGGCATCAGAATTAATGGAAATGTGACTGAACTTTTAATTTTCTGATTGTATTGACATTCCATTGTTTCAGTTTTCGCTGCTAATTCGGTTGAGTGAAAGAGCTGTGTAGGTGGGAGCGTAAAGGGAAGGCAGGAAGACAGAAATTAACTAGATTATTTGGAGAAGTTGAGAGAGAGCAGGAACAAAGCAAAATACGAATGTTTGAGAGAGAGAGAGAGAGAGAGAGAGAGAGAGAGAGAGAGAGAGAGCGAGTTTGAACAACAGTTGGGAGCAAGACAAACAAATCACATACATTTGAAATTTGTAAGAAAGGAAAAAATAGCAGATACCTGAATCTGCGCGCGCGCGCGAGAGAGAGCGAGAGAGTCAAGTATATGAATGAAAGTTATGAAAAGGGGAAAAACTGTGTAAAAACAGCAAATACTTTAATGAGAGTTTCGAGAATATTATAAAGGAAAACAAGGAATATATGAGTAAAAGTTGTGAGAGAACAGAAACAGTAAAACTACATGTATGGAAAATCAGAACTGAGAGATCCGGAATATCAGACCAGCAAACATATACATGATAACTGCAGAGAGGAGGATTCACATTCAAGTTAGAGAAAAGAGGGATGGGGAGGCGAACAGAGAAAAATAAAAAGGGATAGACGATGAAAGAACTAGTTAATTAAAGACTAGACAGGAACAGATTACGTTGGAGCTCTGACGAACGTTGAAAATAGTATAGTCCTTTTATCTTAACTTCGCTCAGGATTTCGTCCTTTTGCAGCTTATTTCACGTAGCTAAGTGTTAATTCTTTCATCTTAACTTGGCTTAGATATTCGTCCTTTTGTAAATTATTTCACACAGCTCGGTTGTAAAAAAAAAAAAAAAAAAAAAAGAAGTTATGGCAGCACATCCTTTCCGCACCACTTCGTGACTAGCACAATTTTAGTATTAATTTATTGTTACTCCTCGGTGACAATAAGAATACTGCTGCTCTAAATTCTTTCCACAGCACTACTTCGTGACTACCAGCGTATTCTAGCGTTAATCTCTTGTTACAACTCAGCATTGATGATGAAAAGATAGCAGTTTTAGTCCAGGTTAAAGCGAAAAGACTATAGTTAATTAACAGGCAGGCAGGAACGGAACAGATTACGCTGGGGATCCGAGGAACTCTGAAAATGGTGGTGGTTTTAACGCGGCTTAGTCTGTTTTTCTTTGCCTCCCCCCCCCCTTTTTTTTTGTGTGTGTTGACGTAGAGTTTTATTAAGAGTTCTGTTTGCGCCCTTGTGTAATCAGATTGTGGAAAACATATAGCCTTTGACGCATTATTCAGTGCCATGGCGTCTCACTTCTGGGATAAACAAACCGGAATCGGGGGAGCAAAAATGAAAAGATTTTGTGTGTATAGCTCATTCTTTTGCCGTGGGTACGATTGAATGTTTTTTTGTGGAGTTGGATGGTAGAATATATACCAGTACCCTCTAGGGCACTTCATGATATAGGTAGATAAATATATGGATAGATAGATAGGTCGGTCTGTTGATACAGATGTGAATAGATTTACAGACAGATGGATAAATAGATAGATTGATAGTTATTCCTTTCTCTGGTGTCGTGTTTTTCTCACAGGTTCTTTATATTTTAACTGCCTCCATTCGTTGATAGCTCTTCCAGCATGAGAGGTAATTCCTAACTCGAATGAAGTTGCATGTAGAGAGTAAAAATATAAATAATCATCGTAATACTGAAATAGTTTAAGTCCTCTTCAGTAGAGGTTTTGTGTGGAATTCTGCATCACTCCCTAAAAGCACCTCATAAATCCAGGGTTTTCTCGTGTTCTCGCCATCCGTTATATTTTTAAGTGTCTAAAATTTCACACCAACTTGCACATTCATTCCATTTATTTTTTAAGCATTAGTTTTACCTCTCTTTACCTGCTTGACTTTACTTCCTAATTCTCCCATGTAATTCTTTCAGTATGTGACCCTACCTAAACCGAATAAATTCGTCTGTAGGCATTAGGTATGAAAATAATGGGCATATCCGAGAATGATAATAAGAAAGGGAAAAAATCGAAATTGCAGTGTTTTGCTCTCAACATATTTTTAATTGTTCAGTGCCTTGAAATTTACATGGACACCAGCATTTCGCTTCATTCATTCCCTTTCTGGTCATTTTACGACCTTGGTATTTTAGCTTCTTTAAAGTTTAACTGTCTCTCATTCGTATTTTACCCAGTTCAGTAATTTTCTACGCATACATTTTTTTAAAAGCATTTTTCGGTGTCCTGAATTTATATGATTTTTTTTTTTGTTTTTGTTTACCCGGTATGAGTTGGTTTTACTTTCATAATTTTACCAGTTTTCCTCATATCTCCACATAGCATTATTATCCATTCATTTCGATATGCTATATCTATCTGTCTTTATCAAGATGCTTTAATCCCGGTAGGGTGGGAGGGGATCACAGTCATCGTATCACCGTGTCCTCCGCCATCAGGCTGCGCTCTCTCTAACTCACACCACCCTCACTCCTTCCCTACAACTCCATCCTTCTTTCTCGTTCTAGGTCTCCTCTCCCCTTCATTTCACTCACATACTGTCTTCTAGTCAGTTTCTCATTCTCCATTCTCATCAGGTAAAATCATTTCCAAGCTAATTTAAAAAGTTTGTCGGTAGTAGGAGTAAACTAAAGAAAAGATCACCACACTGAAAAAGGTATATGGAGAGTATCTGCGACCGTGTTAGTAAGAGATCATTCCTGAGCAGGTTATAGTTGTAGGTAGGTAAGTAGGTGAGAGAGAGAGAGAGAGAGAGAGAGAGAGAGAGAGAGAGGGGGGGGGAGAAAATGTATGATACTAAAACGGCCGGAGCATCTCGTAATTTCAGTATTTTCTATTGCCCTCACGATCTGTTAAATTTTTAGTGCCTTAAATTTCATGTGAACTCGCTCTCTTTCGTGGGTTTCTTTTGTGTGTGTGTGTGTGTGTGTGTGTGTGTGTGTGTGTGTGTGTGTGTCAGTTCTTGCTTATTCATTCATTTCTTTACTCCACTTTACTTTTTCTGTATATTCTTGTAATTTCTGCTTTTCTTTGATGAACTTTTTATGGAGAGAGGTTAATCCTACATCAAACAGAATGCCTAGAGACAAGAATATCATTTAATATATTTTGTAACTTGAAGGGTAAAAGAGAAATTGACTTTTCACCAAGATGTATATATTGATCTCTGTAACGCTCTGAAAGGAGCTTTTTTTTTTTTTTTTTTTTCCTGCAGTCATTTTTTAAAAATTAGTTTTGCATAAAGTGGAGGTGTTTCATTATTTTTGTTTCTTCTGCTGCTTTTGTAGTTAAGTATAGTTCATCTTGTTAACTCTTCCAGAGCGAAAAGATAGTCCTGAGAATAATGTTTTATATCATTATTATTATTATTATTATTATTATTATTATTATTGTTGGGAGTAAACAAGAATGAACCTCTTTAACATTTTTTTTGTAGGTAATTCTTACAAACTCCAGGCAATTTTATTCACCTTTGTGGACATCTCTTGTAGTATAGTAAAGGGGTAACTGAATTCTATAGGCAACCACACCAGTTAAAAAAATCTAGGTGAATGTAATTTAGTGTAGCTGGCAAAAATAAAATGAAAAATGCACCATCGGACTGGCCTTATTAAAACATGAAAAAAATGTGCTGGATTGAACTAATTAAAAGAGAAAAAAAGTAATTGCAGTGGACAAATTAAAATATTATTCAGTACAGGTTTATGTTTGAAGCTGCGGCATTCTCTTAAAGCTCTTCGTGTTTTTCTGTTTTCCGCTCTCCCTATTTTTTGCTTTTCGGCGGATCATATTTCACATGAATTAGATTTTATTTCGTTGCTATATATATATATATATATATATATTGTCAATTTTATCTCCTGTTTTCATTGTTAAGCATTTCATTATGAGATTTTCATATAAGCGAGAGATTTAAATAGCTTAATAACTCTCTCTCTCTCTCTCTCTCTCTCTCTCTCCATATGCGTCCCTTCCTTTAGCTCCCTCTTTCCTTTCCATTGCTTGGTCTTTGTTTCTTCTTCACTCGTTCTGTTTCCCTTGTACCTGTATCTCTCTCTCCCCCCACCACCACGACCATCGCCAGTACTACTACTACGATCCCCCCCCCATCTCTGTCTGTCTGTCTGTCTGTCTGTCTGTCTGTCTTTCTCTCTCTCTGTCTCTCTCTCTGTCTGTCTGTCTGTCTGTCTCTCTCTCTCTCTCTCTCTCTCTCTCTCTCTCTCTCTCGCTCTCAGACTTTCTTCTCGTCACCCTCCTCCCTACTTTCATTTCGCCTTCCTTCGGTGTCATTGATTCCATTGTCTTTTTACCTTCTTCCTCCTTTCATCGGTTTTCCGTCTATTTTATTTCCATATTTTTTTTTATTTCATGTATTTCGGCGGTTCCCTTCATCCTTTCCTTTATTTTCTTTAGCATCTTTTCCTTCCTCCATTCCCTTGCACTTCCTTCCTGTCTACGATCCTTTATCCTTCACCGTCCATCCTTTCCTTCCTTTCTTCCTCATTTCTTCTTTTTTCCCCTTACTTCTGCTTCTTTCCTCCCATCCCACTTCTACTTCCTTTCCTACATACACTCTTATTTCCCTAATCTCTTCCCTCCTTCGTTTCCTTTCTCTCATACATCCTTCTTTCCTTTATTTCACTTCTTCTATCCTTCTGTCTTTCTCCTTCCTTCCTTCCTCTCCCTTTCCCCCTTCCATGTCCTTCCTCCTTTTCCCCACTTTCCAATATTCGCCAAGAGAAATCGCTTCACTCTGCTCCATTTTCCCTGCCTCCTCATTTCTCCTTCGTATTCCTTTTATTTTTTTTGTAGTTTTCTCATTTTTTATTTTTTCTGCTATTTGTCTTTCCTTTGTTCTCCCATTTTATCTTCATTTTCGTCAGTTCTCTTCAAAAATTTTCCGCACGTCTCATTTCCCCCAACTTTCATGACTATCTTCATTTCCTTTTTCCATCCTGTTTCATTCACTTCCTGTCTCTTCGTTGTTTTCGTCTGTTTTCGTATAACCTGCGTCACTCCTTATTTTCCTAATTTTTTTATGTCTTCTCTTTCCTCTATCATTTTCGTTCTCAGCCATTTCTTTAGGACCGTTAGTTCCCTTTATTTCTTCCTCATTTCTCCTTTCAGTCTTTCATTCGTTCATATGCTTTCCCCTTCCCTTCTTCGTCTAAATATCATGCTTAGGGTCATCAATTTCCTCACATTCTCTTATACTCCTTATTTTCTCCCTGTAATTCTTCCTCTTTCTCCCTTCTTTTTCCTCCCCCTTGCTCTTTCCTTCATCATGTGCGCCACTTCGTCCTCATCATGGTCACATCTTTCATATTTTCCCTCGCTTGCTTCCTCTCAATGGTTCTTTTAGCTCTTTCCTCGTTTTCGTTTTTTCCTCCTGTATTTCCTACTCCGTCTGTTTCTCCATTCGTGTTTTATTATGGTCACATCTCTCATAATCCCACTGACCTCCCATTTTTCCCTTATATTTCTTCTTTTCTTCTTCCTTCCTTTCAGTTCCTTCTGTGTTATTGCTATTTCTCACGCCTTCTCGCCCACTCCCTCCTCCATTCTTCGGTTCATTCACTCTCCTAGTCTTCATTTCTTCTCTTGCTTTGTTTTTTCCCCTCCACTTCTCCATTTCTCATTTGTCGTATTCAGATTTTCAGTATTTTCCTTCCCTTATGTCCACATCGTTCTTTCATTCCATTCTTAGTTCTTTTTTTCTTGTTCCGTCACATTTCTTCCTCCTTCCATCCATTCCATCAACATGACCGTCAGTTTTCTCATGTTTTTACCTTCCGCCTCTTTTTTTTTTTTTTTTTTTTTTTTTTTTTTTCCATTCTCGCCATTATTTCCTTCGTCTTTTGCATTCCTCAATATTGCCAGCCTTCTCAAATTCTCTTCCGCCTCTGTTTTTCTCTCACTTTTTCTTGTTTTCCATTTCTTCTTTTCCCATTTTCCCTTCCTTCTCTCTTTCATTTCCTTTATCATAGTCTCCGCCTCCACCTCATCCTTATCTGAGACACAAATCCTATTACTGTGTGTGTGGATTTCTCAGCTGAATATAATGTTATGATACGTCTGATTTTGTCGAAGAGTAAAGAAAAATCCAAGAGTTCATCAAGCAGAAAAAAGGATTAATTCGCCTGACATTAGGAAAAGGAAAAATCCATAAGTGTGACTTTCATTTAGAGAGAAGCAAGAGAAATAGGATATATATGTTTACCTGCGAACTTTGCTGTTGTTACGGTGTTGTTTTCCGTTTCCGTCGACTCAATTGGACGTGAACCCGGAGAACTGGAGGATGCCGCTGCTCATCTCCTGCAGCCTACTTTCCTCCAATCGGTGGACAGGAGGGGAGTTAAGCCAGGGCCGTGAAAGGGTTAATCAACTCCGGGTCCGGTAATCCCCATTAGTTGGTCCCACCTGGCGCCCACATCTTTTATTTTAGTCAGAGTACGTTTTTAACATTATGGCTCTCCCTGGGTAAGGAACTCCCTAACACCTCTCCCTTAGCGATTTATTTATGAGTATGGATGGTGAATATCTACTTTATTTATGAAGAGTATGGTGATATTAATGATTTATGTAGCACTTCAGACAGTAAGGTGTAATAGGAGGACTACTGGGCCCTGAAAGCAGGCTGTGAAGCCTATGCCCAGAGTCGGTCACATAAAAAAAAAAAAAAAAATAAGCACAGTAAGTTACTTCGGAAAATATGTTGGGGAACTTCCTTAACTGACGGGAATACCAGCCAAACTTCTACTTACTTGAAGACTATTATATTTAATTCAAGAGGCCCCCTCCTAACAAATGAGCTATTACAATCCGAATCTATTGCCTGTAGTTCGGAAAGACCCCGTAATGCGTGACTTCATACTCCTTAACTTCAGTCATAGGACGCTTTATTTAAGTATGTTCTAGCACACGTCAGGCTATTTGATTCAGCCTGAGAACCCCCCTCGTGGCGAAGAAGTTAGTGAAAACTAGGGGTAAGTCCTCCAGTTCAAAAAAATCCCCCTAGGGCCGAATAAAATCATCAGGAGATATCAAAAACAAAATGAAAAAGACTCCCCCGTGGCGCGTGACCAGAGCCCCGGAACCAATTACGGTCAGTTACCCGGCCAGGCTTCCTTTCATTACTCTCATATACCTCCCCTCTCATCTCTCACTCTACCCTCTTTTTTAATGGCATGGATGGACTCTGGTATTTTGCCTAGAGTAATACCGGATGGTTTTTGTTCAGTACTGTCTATACCTACTTCCTGTCATTCTATACACTCAAGTTTATCATTTCCCTTTTTCATATCTATCATGCCCTACTTCTTATCTTATTACCGTACTTGTTTTGATGCTGGGGGGATCCTTGTTATTATTAAGCTAAAACCAAATTATGTCCATTACTCCATTTTTGATTAATGCCGAACAGAATCGTTGTTAGATGGCAAAGAAGATAGCTGCCCCTTATTTTTTATGTTTTTCCATTTTTTTTTTTTTTTTTTTTTTTCCCAGACGTTATTTTTTCAAGTTATGGAGGATCTTTTAGCTGTGAACAGGCTATTGCACGCTGAACTTATCCTCTTAAGTCGGAAAAATTTATCCCCAGGTGCATTAAATCACCTGTTGATAGTAATAGTAAGAATAAATGAAAATATACGTCATCGGATGTAAGGGATGAGGCCGTTTTGGTCTCAGCGAATACACTCGACTAATGTAAAGTTTCTCGAAGAGGAAGATTTGTCAGTGGGAAGTGTGCTTAGATCAGAGTATTACCCTACCTTGACTTCTTGAGATTGATGGCCTTATATATAATTCTACATCTCCCATACGATTTTGTTCAGCTTATGAAAGGCATCTCTTACTGAATAGGATAATGAAGGCTTTATCTAACTCCTCCAGTTCGAAAAATCATTCCTAATCTAAATGAAACCATTTGTAGATGCCAGGTTGTTTTGGTGGTCCCAGTCTCATCTGAAATGTAAACTCGGTGAACTTAGGCTGAAATTGTCCCTCTCCTGCTCTCCAACATTATTTTAGGGGGGTTGGGGAGGGAGTTAAGGGACGTTTTGTATAACCGGGCAGCTCTACCGTCCTGTTACATCGGTGCCATCACATGAAGGCATCCTTCTCCAGCACCAGTCTGTATCTACCTCCAGCTCGATAAATTTCTCCAAAGCTAAATAAAAGTCTCTAAGTGAAAAAAAAAAAATGCAGTTTTAAGTACCAACACGCAGCTGAAAGTTTTTTTTTTTCTCTCCCTCAAAAGCCACGATTTCTCAGTGAAGTTTCGCGTCTCGTCAGATCGGTGGACATGTTGTCTTGGTTTGTATTCTCGTCGGTTTAAGTAGCTCCGTAACACCGTTCTTTTACCCACTTGTACCTGGATATAATAATTAAGTATTCTCTTGTATATTAAACATGCAAAGTAGGTCGATGTTAAAATGAGTCAGAGGAAAAAAATGGTGTGTCGTATGGAAATTAAATCGCTAAGGAAAAGATGCTTTGAAGCCTCCCATGCCAACCAGAATACCTGCACTCGAGGCTAAAGGTTACTGGGATAGAAAACCAACGAAAGAAAAATGTGTAACGTCGTTGCCAGTCTATAAATACATGTTCTGTCTGTCACCGTAGGCTCAATTGTGTCTGGTATTTGAACTATTCGTGACTTGCCGTAGCAAAAAGTCCAAAGTTTAGTTGATCTGGACATCTTTTTCTTATTCAGGAAGGTCAGAGCTGGAGTAAGTTAGGTTAGATGTGTTATGTAACTAGGAACTGCGGTAGATTTCGATAGTTTTTCTTTCCTAGGAAGGTGAAGGTTGGGTTTTGTCAGGTTAGAGTATGTTGGGTTATTTGGTGCTGTAATCGAATTTTTTTTTTTTTTTTTTTTTTCATTTTTAGGGGTAGGTTCCATTAAGTTACGCTCTTTCGAAATTCACTTCAATTAGACCATGTATATTTCTCCAGGATGGTCAAGGGTTACGGTAGATGTTATTTGCAACCTCTTACTATATATTTACAACCGAGAGATTACATTGTTCAGAGGAAACACAGCTCGTACATACCGAAAAAAATAATGGTGGTATGTATAATCGCAGTCAAAATGCTAGTTCTTACCTTCCATCTTGTATGGGGGTTCCCACTGTTGGTGAAAAGCTAAACCAATAGTCCAGGACATCTAGGTCAAAGTTCGTAGGATATCTGACCACATATGTCCTAAATTCTCTCTCTCTCTCTCTCTCTCTCTCTCTCTCTCTCTCTCTCTCTCTGCGGGAAGTAACGCTCGTCAGTTTAATTTACGATGCCCTTTAACGCACGGGGGGAGGAAATCACGGTTTGGAGGAGAGCAAGAAATTGGAGGAGGGAGGAATGATTTGGAGGAAAGAGAGGAATTGGAGGAAAGGGAAGCGTAAGGGGAGGAAGGAGGAAGACAGGAGAGAACGAAGAGAAGAGGGATGAGAAGGGAGAGATGAGAAGAGGGAAACAGCAGAGAAGAATTAATTTGAGAAGGGAGTAGAGACAAATTTTAGGGAACGGAGAAGATTAGAAAGGAGGGATGGAAATTGAAATAGGGGAGGAAATTGGAGGGAATGGAGGAAGTGGAGGAAAAATTAATTGGAGTGGAGGAAGAAAAGAGAGGTGGGAGGAAGAGAGATATGCACTGAGCGAAATGAAGATATTGGAGGAAGGGAAGGGTCTGGATGGAATGGAGATACGATAAACTGAGGGAAAGGAAAAAATTGGAGAGAAAGGAGGTACAAAGAGGAGGAGGAATTGGAGAGGAGATGGAGAAAATTGGAGGAGGAAATCAGAGTAAAAATGGGAGAGGAAATTTTATAGATTACGAAATCGATGAGAGGAAAGAATGAAATTAGAGGAACGAAATATATTGGGTTCGAGGAAAAACCTAGAGAGAGAGAGAGAGAGAGAGAGAGAGAGAGAGAGAGAGAGAGAGTGGCTAGAGTCACAGAGGGAGGTAAAAACTGGGGTCAGGGAAGGAACTGGAGATGAAAGAGGAAGAAAATGACGGGTAAATATTTCTCTACCTTTTCTGTTATTTCTTTAGCTTACTTTCGTCTCTTATTTTCTTTTCTTTTTTCTCTATATATTCGCTTTCGTTTCTGCTTTTCTCTCCATGTCTGTATATTCATTCACCTTTTCTCAAAGTTTCATTACCTTTCTCCATCTCTGTCTTTTCTCTGTCTTTTCCCTTGTCTTCCTCTTGTCTTTTCTTTTTCTTTACTTTCCTCGACCATTCCTTTTTTTCTCCATCATTACCTTTCCTCTGCTTTCCACTCTCTTTATCGCTATTTGTCTTTGCTACCTTTTTCCATTTTCTTTCCATCTTTTATTCATTTTTCTCATTTGGTTTTTCTCGCCATCTTTTATTCATTTTTCTCATTTCGTCAACTGTTTCCACTTTTTCCACTGTTCCACCTTTTCCATCTCTACCTGTCTTTATTTTTATCAACCTTTTCTCCGTTCCTCCACCTTCAACATTTATCTTTCTCTCTCCAACTATCCGCTTTCCTTGCGCTAACCTTTCGTTCTATTCTGTAACTTTCTGCAAACTTTCTGATCGTAACCAGTATAGATGAACTTTTTCTCTCGTGGTCTTGGGATGACCTTTATCTTCCATAAGACTCGTACAGCGAGGAATTTGGTCTGTCAGTTGTTCCTGATACTTTCGGGACAGTAGTGCTGGTAGTGTGTGTGTGTGTGTGTGTGTGTGTGTGTGTGTGTGTGTGTGTGTGTGTGAGAGAGAGAGAGAGAGAGCAAGAATAAAACACAGAGCGTCATCGGGCTTAAGGTGTTAAGTCAGATAGCCACCTTAAGCTTAAAATCTGACGCCGGAAGTCCGATAGTGTATTTTGCACCTTTCATAATTTTTTTTTAACTTGGGAGAGAATTTTCGAATGGGAGAAGTCAGATTTAACCCTTCCAGCCCCTCCTAAGTAAAATAGAATCATCCGGAGGTAACAGAAATAAAGCTTAGAAATATCACATAGAACTGAAGTAGTTACGGAGGGAAGGTTCTGGGACTTCCTCTCTCATCCAAGTCACTTCCGACTGTTCACTTCTGCCCCTGTCTTGCCCTGACCTTTCGTGGAGAATCCCTAGCGTGTTAAAATTTAATCAAGTCATTAGAGGAGAGGGAGAAGTGATATTGTGTTGATTTCTTAGTGGTTTTGTTGTGTAATGCCAATTATGGCGAGAAGGGTTAGGGGAGGTCAGGTTAGTTTAGGTTTATTTAGGTTTAATTAGGATGCGTCGGTCAGTAAGATACGTGTGAGGCTAGACTGGGTGGATTTTGTGATGGCTGTGTTGTGTACTTTTTTAATGGTTGATGGGGGTGATTAGGCTCGGCTAGGCTACGTTAATATACGTTAGGTTTGGATAGGCCAGAGTTGGGTATGTGTAGGGCTGTGATATTTTGTAATGGTTGTGTAATTATAAGTATGGTTGACGGGGTTGGTTAGGGTAAGTTAGGATAGGTGTTACAGATGAGAGCAGTTTCAAATGTCACTGCTTTTGTGATTGCTGTGTTGCTTAAAAGTAAAATTAGCTGACGAGAATAACCTAATTAGCGAAGTTAGATCAGGTTAGTGTCATGTCTGTGAAAATAGGTTAGGCTAAGTTATGTTGGAGAAGAAAAAGGACTGTGTAAAATTTTGTTGAGTTTATAGACAGCTCTGTTTTGTATTTTTTTTTATTCTTTTTCCTAAACCAACGAGAAAAAGGCCAAGTGAGGGAGGTTGGCCCCTGTCTGTTTACTTTAGGGTCACTAATATAATAAAGACCCCGGTTTGAGGCTCTTCCCTGCGTCATTCTCTCTCTCTCTCTCTCTCTCTGTATGTTTGTCTTTCTGCTCCCTCCCCCCCCCACTCATCTCTTTCGTTGTCGTTGTCATTTGAGTACATTTGAGTACTAGCTTTTAAGCAAACTGGAGGACATTTGAGTTCATCATCATCATTATCATCATCACATTTATTATCTTGTTCCTAATTCCTTTAATCATCATCATCATCATCATCATCATCATCATCATCATTATTATCATCATCATCACATTTATTATCCTGTTCCTAATTCCTTTAATCATCTTCATTATCATCATCATCACATTTATTATCCTGTTCCTAATTCCTTTAATCATTATCATCCTCATCACCACCCAATCCTTAATGCTCCTAAGCACTATCGTCATCAGCCACCGCACCTCCACAAGAGAGACAGACAGTCACATGCCACTTCACCGTTCCTCAGTGACGTGCTGAAAAATGGATTCGCCAGGAAGCCAGCAATCAGTGAAGGTCATCCAAAGGGCAGGGAGCTCAGGGGGAGTGGACAGTAAAGCCTCATCGTAAAGCCGCAAATAATAAAGACCTTCATGAGTGGTTCTGAGTTGGAGTTGACTATTTTACTGGGTTTGTTTTGATTTTATCCCTGTTGCTACCAGATTATTCTGTCTGTCTGTCTGTCTGTCTGTCTGTCTGTTTCAATGTGTCACGGAACCGACAAGACAGAGCAATATCTTAGATCTTGTTATCACTACAAATGAAGATATGGTCTCAAGCCTCACTGTGGGTGAACATCTAGCATCTAGCGATCATAATCTTATAAGATTTTCCATGAATCTCTCACATAACGAGTGCACAAGTAAAACTAAAATGCCGGACTATAAAAACGCAGATTTTAACGGCCTAAAGGACGCCCTGAGTACACTAGCGGAGCACATAGAAAGAATTAATGATGTAAACGAAATGTGGGCAGAATTTAAGCACGTATTCATGACCGCTCAAAACAAGTACCGGTACGTGCCAATGAAATCTAGACCAAACAAGGGTAGAAACAAACCAGCGTGGTTTAATGCCGATATTAGCAGAGCGGTTAAAGAAAGAAACCGTCTCCACACCTTGCTTAAAAGTCACGCCAGTGAATTACTCACAGGGCAGTATACCAGTAGTAGAAGAAAAGTTAAAAAACTCATTAGAACAGCTAAACGACAATTAGAAATTGATATAACAAAAACAAGTTCTACGGATCCTAAGCTTTTTTATGGATACATTAACGGCAATAAGAGACTCAAGGCGGGCGTTGGTCCACTTATCAGCAACGAGGGTGCTCTTATCACGGACGATCAGGAAATTGCCTCTAAATAAGTTTTTCAGTTCAGTTTTCACAGTTGACAATGACACCATCGAAGAGCATCAAATGTCGATCCAAAACGCACTAAGTGATATGCATATTAGCAGTAATGAAGTGAGAGATAAACTTAATAAAATGAACAGTAATAAGACTCCTGGCCCAGACAATTTCTACCCTAAAATACTAAAAAATGTGATGGATGTAATATGCAGCCCTCTAACATCTATCTTTAACAAGTCCCTACAACAAGGAAAGGTTCCAGCAGACTGGAGACTGGCTAACGTGACCCCTATTTATAAAAAGGGCAGTAGAGATCAACCAGGTAATTACAGACCAATTAGCCTAACCTCTGTCTTGGGAAAGATCCTCGAATCATTAATTAGAGATAGGATAGTTGAGTTCCTAGAAACTAATAACGTAATTAGGAACAGCCAGCATGGCTTTAGAATGCGGAGATCATGCGTGACAAATTTAATTGAGTTTTACGATTCACTTTTTAAAATGAATGATTGTACCAGGTCACTTGATATAATCTACTTAGACTTCCAGAAAGCCTTTGACAAAGTGCCGCATGATAAACTAATGACAAAAGTAAGATCACTTGGAATTGACGGAAATATTCATAGGTGGATACGTTGCTTGTTAAGTGAGAGAAAGCAACGAGTCGTTATAAATGGAGTAGAGTCAGACTGGGCTCCAGTGACCAATGGTGTTCCTCAGGGATCAGTGTTGGGACCAGTCCTATTTATTATGTATATTAACGATATCGATGTTGGCCTAAACAACTTCATTTCTAAATTTGCAGACAACACAAAAATCGGCAACACTATATTAACTGAAGAAGACAGAATTAGCCTTCAAAATGACCTTAATAAAATTATCAGCTGGTCAGAAAAATGGCAAATGCTCTTCAATGTAAGCAAATGTCAGGTACTGCAATGTGGGAAGAAAAACAAAAGGTATGATTACGAAATGAAGGGCCAAATCATTAGCAAGTCCTCACTAGTTAAAGATCTAGGCGTACTAATTTCAGACGATCTGAAATGTTCGAATCAATGTATCTCTGCCGCCAATAAAGCCAACAGGGCCCTAGGCTTCATCAAAAGACATTTTACATATAAAAGCAAAGATATTGTAATCCCCCTATACAAAAGCATAGTCAGGCCACACTTAGAGTTTGCAGTGCAATTTTGGGCGCCTCACCTAATTAAAGATATAGAAATACTGGAAGCGGTCCAGCGTAGGGCTACCAAGTTAATCCCGTCCCTGAGGAATAAACCATACCTCGAGAGACTCAGGGAAATAAACCTATTCTCACTTAGAAAACGGAGACTTAGGGGACAACTGATTGAATGTTTTAAGATTCTAAAAGGCTTTAGTAATTCTGATTCAAGCAAGCTATTCACAGTAATTACCGAGACTGTAACTCGAGGAAATGGTATGAAGTTGCAAGCAAGGAGGGCTAATCTTGATACAACCAAAAACTTTTTCACTTACTCTGTTGTAAGCGAATGGAATAAACTCCCTGGGAATGTGATTGAGAGTGGTACCATAAATATATTTAAAAAGAGACTGGACATGTATCTCGACGCAATTGGTATCGTTTAGTTAGGATGGAGCAATTATTGAATATTCGCGTCTACATTCATGTGCATGTTAGACACATACAATATTTTAGAATATATATAATAGATAAACATTCTGTTCATCTTTTGAAAAAACAAAACAAAACAAAAAATATTGCATGCATAGAGTAAGTATGTGGCTGTATGCCCAAATTTTCCTTTTTCATATTATTCTACTTTCTGCCGATCCTATAAAATTCCTTCAGGTTTTTCATTCCTGCAAGGTATTACTTCCTCTCTTGCTTCCTGTACTGCAAATGCCGAAGGGTCTGGAGGGTGGGGGAGAGAGCCTTCTGCTGTGCTATCCTTTTCTTCTGCTCCTATGCACTATATTAGGATTAAGGCCGGACCACCTCGTAGGGCCCGTAAGGTCTGTGTGGTCTGTGTATCTGTGTAACTCTGTGTAACTCACTCTCTCTCTCTCTCTCTCTCTCTCTCTCTCTCTCCCTTGGTAGTGAGGGGATTAATTAAAGCTCTTCATAACCCATTTTGAAAAGGCGAAGACAGGTAATTGGAGGTAGCAAGATAAAAATATATATCATTGTACTGAAGAGGATACAGACTGGTTTTACAAGCGAAGTTGATGTAAGGAGGGGGAGGAGAAGACTGAGAATGAGACTGAGGGATAATATGGATGAGTATGAGGGAAGAAGAGGAGCTCCAAGGAAAGAAATAAGAAGGGAAGCTGAGAATGAGATGCAGGGTTGTTAAATTATTTTCTTATTTCTTCAGGATTTTTGTAACACTGCTAAAGTATTGTCTTGTTTCTACAAGATTTTTTATTTGCGATTCCTTATTGCCTTTCTGTCGGATTACATCTCACTTCCTCTCTCCCTCTCCCTCCTCGTTCTCTCATTTTTCCCTCCCCCTCTCCCTTCCCTCCCCCTCTCATTTTTTCCTCCCTCCCTCCCTTTCCCCCTCCTGGAATCCCCAATCCGCCTTCTTATCTATTTCTTTTTATCTCTCTCCCTCCTTCCCCGACTTGTTTTTCGCTATTGTTTTCTTCCATTCTCAGATATCCTTGACCTTCACCTTCATCCCCCCCCCTCTCTCTCTCTCTCTCTCTCTCTCTCTCTCTCTCTCTCTCTCTCTCTCTCTCTCTCTCTCTCTCTCTCTCTCTCTCTCTCTCTCTCTCTCTCTCTCTCTCTCTCTCTCTCACACTCCATTGATTATAGATTACTTCATTCTATTGTTATCAGCGCCGGACCACCAGCAAGAAACGTAATGATCTGCTTGCGCTCTGTCTGTCTGTCTGTCTTTCTCTGTCTGTGTCTGTCTGTCTGTCTGTCTGTCTGTCTGTCTGTCTGTCTCTCTCTCTCTCTCTCTCTCTCTCTCTCTCTCTCTTTGAGGTGCGATATCCTTTGTTCTCTCTGTCCTAATACTGAACCATCCAAGGGGGGATCCGCGCCCCCCCCTTAACACCTGATCTCCTTGTTATTCCCTTTAGGTTCGTATAGTATGAGGCTTTCAGGGTTTCGCAACATCTTCTCCATAGCAATTTATTCTGCATGTAGCGCCTCATTAGCTCACTGTTTATCATTTTTTGCCCCTTCGATATTGAAGTGACAAAAAAATTACAGTGAATATTCAGGGAACATGCAAAATAAATCGCACAGGAACAGACGCTAGGGCACCACCAATGCCACTTTGAATAGGATGTAATTGTTAATTCTTTCTAGTTCCAGACGATTTTTCATCTCATGTGCCTTTTTTTTTTACCTACAAACAGTGAATATTTACTACCACTACGTCTGCATTGAAATCTCAGAACATGACAAAAATAAGAATAAGATTAATTAAAAAGAGGAAGATTGAAAGAGGATGAAACTATTATTTTTTCCATATTTTAAGATGATATGGCCAGGATGGAGGAGGAATATAATAAGATGAGAGGATTAAAGCTTGATATTTTTTCGATCCCTTTCAGGTCTCAAATGATGTTCTGTGGGTAGGACTGGGAGGAGGAGGAGGTGGAGGAGTGGGAGGAGGAATGGGGGAGGAGGAGGTAAAGGAGGAAGCGAAATGTAATAAGATTAGAGGATTACATTTCTTTCATTTTTTCCCCTAACGATATGCGGGTAGGCCCAATTTTCCCCTATTTCTCTTTCTCCCACGGTGCAGAGGTGTGTGTGTGTGTGTGTGTGTGTGTGTGGAGGCCTCCCTTGTGTGTCCAATTAATTTTCTCTGGAATTCTATGGGTGCAGGCCGGAAAAAATGGGATGGTTGAATGAAAAAGTTGTAATTAGCTTCCCAAACAGAAAAAGGACCCGAAAAAAAAAATGAAGGTGACGGAACGGGCTAACTTGATGAGGAGGGGGGTGGGGAGTGGCGGGGGGGGATGGAATGGGTATGGGGTGGTGACTGGAAAAGAGGAAATGTGGAGAACTCTATACTGTTTTATCCTAACTTGGCCTAAAACGACCATCTTTCCAGCTGATGCTGAGTTGCGACAATAGATTAACACTAGAATATGGTACTAGTCACGAGGAAGTGCTGCGGAAAGGATGTAGAGTCGCAGCAGTGTCTTATTCTAGGACTGATCTACCAGAAGTGATCTATACTAGGACGAAAATCAGGCCCACCTTAGAATAAAATCAGTATTGAAGAAAAACAGAGAGAGAGAGAGAGAGAGAGAGAGAGAGAGAGACCAGCGCCTCACAGTCCAAGGCCGTACCTTTTTTGCCCCGTAACCTTTACCTTCGGCCGACTGTTCTCAGAATCCAGTTATTTCATTTTTGTCTGACCCTCAGCCCTTTCGCCAAGCTGGTTTACGTAAATTGGATAAAAAGTGCTTAATTTAAGCTTTCCCTTTGATCTTCATCTTTGATCTGTTGCTCTCAAAACTGAATCACTTCATCCTGTGCCGAAGGTAAACGCTTCCTTCATGTTAGTTCTAGATCCATTGAATATTTTAGTTCAGTCACTTCATCCTTTACAAAATCCTATTACCAAGTCTTATCTAAATTGAATCAAAATTGTATGAGTTGACCTTGACCTTGGCATTTAACTTATGACCATTTTTGTGCAAAATTTAAGCGCCTTGACCTCTTTTGATCCAGAATCATTATTCCAGATTTGGTGCAATTCCATTCAGTATTTTGCTAACTAAAAGACATAAGGACAAACAAACCGAACCGCTCTATGCAAGACATCAGAATCATTATCCAATCCCCAATCTTGCCTCATCACACAGATGGTGGGTTTTAGTGTTGTGTGGGTGATGTGCGAGTCACCACATCTTGGTACATAGCCAGACCACCGAGATGGCCATTAGCATGCGTTCGGAGTCTGAGGCATAAAGTATAAGTAATTTCCTGCGAAAGATCCGATACCGCAGACCTGCTGCGTGTATATTAAACTGCTGATATTGTCCCCTGTATTAAACTGCTTGTAATGCACAGCGTATATACTGCACCAACCTATATACTGCACCATTTCTATGATACGGCATAGAGCATACAACATATCGTATACTAAACCACCTATAATACAGTATTTTTACTATCTTTGAAACGCCACCTACTGTATACCGAATCACTGATATCGTACACCTGTACACTGCTTACGTCATACACCACCTGTAATATACCCTTTCTGTTATACCACCCATACCAGGCAGCTTATACTACACCATCATTATTATAGCTACCCTTTTTATTTTACCACTATACCACCTATGCCAACCTATACATCATCTGTAATGTGCGCTAAGTATTATACCACCTCTATCATACCCCTATAATACGTCCCTTATATCACACCACCTACGTAAAATGGAAATATACAAAATCGACGCAGTTCTAGGTCACAAGAATTTCGAACCAGGCTAATGCAGTTATATTGAGGATAAATCAAGGGAGAATAAATGCAATTCGTTTACATTAATGCACTGATACTAATGAGGGATAGGAGTGTGCCTGAGAGTGATGCAATGCCATGACGGGGATGGATTAAAAAATTATTCAGTAAAGGGAAAGGTAATTAGCATACACCTACACACCGATGCCACAGACTCAGGTGTATTGATCAGGTGTATTGACATGTGGATATTACCACAAAGTATAGTCATAAGTTTGAACTCCATAGCGTATTTGTTAATGTATTTTGTTAATGTATTATTCCTTCTTGAAAAAATTTTTCTTCTTTTTTTTTTGGCACTTTAAGATTTTTTGGAGTGAGGGAAATAGATATAGCCATCATTAACTCTGCTATACGATAATATTTTCAAGAAGTTAATTAGCACACACCCACTCACCGATGTCGGAAATTCAGGCCTATTGACGTGTTGATATTGCCACACAAGCATTAAAGTTATCACATATATGAACTTGATGACATTATTATTATTATTATTATTAATATTATATTTTCATTATTCCTATCTAAAGACGATTTTAATGAGCTTAGGAAGGCTTCTAGCTCTTAAGGGACCATATAAAGCCTTTCATTACTCCTTCACTACCAGAGATTCCTTTGTAAGTCGATTTATTTATTCTGAAAGTATCAAAGGCAGACTATAAAGGAACATCCTCGTAGTGAAGGGGTTATTTAGCACACCTCCACTGCAATATTGCATTTATTTGGGTCAGTGGCAGATTATTACAGACCTACCATATTTATGGATATGTTTGTTGATTTGGGGGTTTAGTGACAGCAGGGACGTACGGTTATGAAACTCTCTTATAACATTTTGAATAATTGGTGGACTTCAGTGATTGCATTGCTTGGTTTCAGAAGTCATCATTCACAGTCTCGTTATTTATCGTAATAAGGAGATCGGTTATTCATGTCCACGGCCATTGCACATGGATGTCTTCATGTATATATGAATGAAACGAGAACAGCTTGATAGAATGTGTCCTTACATAGCTGGATGGATGAAGTAAGGGAAGGTCTGAGGTAAAGACCGTATCCTTAAAATGGTAAATAAAAAATATAAATAAAATCGAAAAGGTAGGCAGGTCTCAGTTATTTTTATGAAGGTTTTAGAGGCACGGGACGAAGACTTCCTTCGTCTGACGTCACTATCACGTTACTAACTGCACTGTGTAATGTGGGATGCAGACAAATCACACCTTATAGCTACATGTGTTTAATGTGGCAGTCCAAAATCAAGGACTTCTCTTCCACCTTACGATTTGAGTTTTAAGCAAACGATTATAAGTTCCTCACCAAAGAAGAGTTAACTTGCCCATTCTCTCTCTCCCTAGACCCTTGGGCTACTTGTCATACCGGTATATGTTACTAAAACAGCATTAGTAAATCATCCACTCCAGTGACGTCTTTCGTATTATCATTTTTGCCAGTTTCAGGGGCTCTCATGCAGCCTAGGGGGGATTTTTCTTTTCCTTGAGGGGTTTGATTAAAATTCATTGATTTCCTGAGCATTAAAGGTCTCATGCGATTAATAAAATCGTCTGAAGGTAGAAAGAGTTAACCAAGACAATACATGACGTTCAGTTCATTGATGAATATTTTTATTTTGTTTACCTTCAGACGAATCTACTTAGCTTTTTTTTTTTTTTTTTTTTTTTTTTTTTTTTTACAGAGGTTGGAAATAGCTTTAATTAACCATTTTACTACGAGAGCTTGGTCCTAACTTGCATAAAATCATCTAGAGGTAACAGGAAAAATTAAACAGACTGCCATCCATTTACCATGATAAACACACACATTACTTGGCTGAAGAGGTTAATGTCAAATCAAAATTAGCAGGAACACTGAACGAAGTTAATGCCATGGCAGTATTACACGAGGCCGTCAATATCCAATCCTATTAAAGCCAACGGGGTCAATAATGCTAAATAGATGGACTCCATTCATATCGCTTAAGTGCTGCTATAACGGTGCCGAAAAAAGTGAAAAAAGAGAAAAAAAAATCCATAAAAATTATTAGTCTACTGTATAACCTCATTGTTGAATTAGATTAGGTGAAAACTTATACACATGTGCAATTTTACACACACACACACACACACACACAATCCAAAGAGAAGAAAACGAAATGTCTGTTTGTTTCAGTGTCTGCTTAACCAGGATGCTTAATTATACCTGGTGAGAAAATTGGTCGAGTGAGTGCCGTGTGTACAAATAAAAATTGGTTTCTTTAGTACACCCTTAGTTCCATGCAAAAAATAAGCTTAAAAAATAAGTAGACAGACAGACAGACAGACAGGCAGAGACAGGAAGAGTTTGGTTCGGTGGGTTCAACGTGAATGTGTAATTACCTAGATGAGAAAATTGCTTTAGCGAGCGTTGAATAGATACGGGCAATTCATACCACAATAATATCGCCATAACAATGTAAAAAATAGTCTGAAAGCAAAAATACAATAATGCTTAGTTCACTGTATAATCTGAATGGAAATTAGATTAGGGGAATACACACACACACACACACACACACACACACACACACACACACACACACGAGAGAGAGAGAGAGAGAGAGAGAGAGAGAGAGAGAGAGAGAGAGAGTCAGAGTCTAGCTTGGTCCACTGTTTAATCTGAATGCGGAATTAAATTGGAAGAGAAAATTGCTTTGGCGAGTGTTAAACAGATAATGTCAATTCATATTCCATTATCGCCGCTCTAACATTAAAGAAATAGGAGAAAAACACACCAAATAAAATGTTTGGTACACTGAATGTTGATTAGATTAGGTGACACACACACACACACACACACACACACACACACACACACACACACACACACACACACACACACACACACACACACACACACACACACACAAATTAGCATGATTTACTGGTTTACCGGAGGGGGAAATAAAATGAGATGGTAAAATTGCCTTAGCGGGTGTTAAAGAGATAATGTCGATTCATAGCCAATTAGTGCCTCAATTAATAATAATAAAAAAAACGAGAACAAAAATAGGTCGGTCCATTGTTTTTTTTCCTGAAGGAGAAGTTTTATTAGGTGAGAATATTGGCTTTGTGGGTGTTAAAAAGAATATATTTATTCCTGCCGTATTATTCCCGGAATAACGTGGAAAAAGAATAAAAAGTAAAGTTATTGTTTTGCCTGAAAGAGATTTTATTAGGTGACTATATTGGGTTAGTGAGTGTTTGAAGTGGTATTTGTTCGTAACCCATTAGTACCAATAGTATTTAATGACCTATACCGGTAATAAGATAATAGATTTTCTTCGCTTTTAATCCTATAAGAGAAATTTTGCGAAGTATGAGTTTTTTTTTAAGTATTACAGGTGATTTTTTTTTTTTATAACAAATTAATGCCATTGCAACTAATAGAAAAGTCTGATCAAGTGCTTATGCTCAAAGTAATACTTTAATGTTTAATAACAGCGACGAAGTTAATTTGTATCCCAGAGAACCAAAATAACTACAAAAACAGCAAAAAAAAAAAGAAGTTTGGTTTACTGTTGATTCCGAGTGCTGAATTAAATTAGGGAGGAAAATGGTTTAGCGAGAGTTAAACGCCTGGGGTGTATTCATATCGCATTAGTGTCTCTGTAACTAAGAAAAATAAGTTGGGTCGGTGTTTAACTTGTATCTGGAAGGGTATTAGGGGAGGATATTGGTTCTATGTGTGTGTGTGTGTGTGTGTGTGTGTGTGTGTGTGTGTGTGTGTGTGTGTGTGTGTGTGTGTGTGTGTGTGTGTGTGTGTGTGTGTGTGGTGAAAACAATTCAGGTCAATTAAAAGTGGCTTTGATGTGCGATTATTACAACTGCGGTCATGATTATATGTGTGTGTGGAGGGTGGGGGGGGGGTAGGGAAATGAGAGTCAGGAGGATAATATGTGGAGGGAGGGAGGGAGGGGGGGCACGGTCGGGGGAGGAGAGGGTCAGCATGGGTCCCAGTTGTTGTACTTACATGACCATTTTATTCAATTACGACACTTCGACATGAGTCGGTCTGTGGTATATACAGTACGTGGGAGGAATTCTGTACCTAAGGGAATGGCCTGTGAATCCTGTTACGAGTCACACACACACACACACACACACACACACACACACACTAATATAGAATTTAAACGTATTTCATTTAGATTAGATGAAATTAGAAAAAATTGTTGAGTTAAAGGGGGTCAAAGACAACAAGGTAAATGTAAACTGGATTCGTCAGAGTACGGTACATTAGCCTAGAGTAACCACCTCATGGTCGGGATAACTCTTGTACTGTATCCTAACTAGTACTAGATTATTATAGACAGTTCATCGTATAGAGAGAATAAGAATATGATTGTGTTAATATTGCTGTCATTAACCCTCTCATGGTCGGAGCAGCTGTTAAATACACTTCAGCTAATGCCAACTAATTTCCTTCTTCTGAGCGTCATTGGAGCTTCAGTGTAAGATGGAGTTATTTGAGCTATAACAGATTAAGTTTTACAATATTGTACCAGTGCGTTAATTAGGTTAAGCAGAAAAACCTATTTAAGGGTAGTATGGGTATCACGTATTTAATCAGCAAAATGTAGGTTAATGGGGTTACGATTTAGTAATATGACTCTGATTAGGCTGTACTGAAGTGCCACGCTTTGCTCATGTTACATTTCTATTTTAAAAACAAGGATTATTTTTTATTCATTTGTTTTAATGAATACCGTACCATTTTTTTGGGAGGGGAGGGGGCAGGGAGGGATTTGAGATTTCGTTTAAAATTAGATAGACTTAGCAGCATATGATAAAGTAAAAAAAAAATGTTCGTGTACCGTTTGACCAACATCTGACTTTCTACCATTCGTGTTCCTGTGCTGGTTAATATTGCTATGCTGGGAGGGGTTTGGTTTATTTCTTTGACCATAGAGAATTTTCTTTGATATGTTGCGTCGGGGAGGAAAGTGACCGACATGTTTTGAGTGAAGTAGATGCAATGGAATACTAGGTCAACATCTATTCTTACCTATACCTGTACCTGTGTCGTATTTTCCTACCTGAGTGCGGCACGTGAGGGAGGTTCCACACACAAAAAAATTATTATCTCTTTAACTCAACTTTGTATAGTGAAGAGGGCTGACTTCTGTAGACTAAGGGCCAGATAAACTTAGTAGAGCGAGGGTGGAGGACGTAGGTGGGTGAAAGGTGAGAGGTGGAGTGGTGAGAGAGACTCCACTTTGTACTTACATCCCACACACTCCTCTTTACAGTACTCTTTATCTCTCTCCTCTTTTACTGGCCTCTTGTTTGCCGTACTTGGTTGTCCTTTACCTAGGTTCTCTCTCTCTCTCTCTCTCTACTTTACAGCACTGAACTGAGAATCATGTGTTATTAAAAAGTAACACAAATGATAATGAACCAAGAAATAAGATAACGTCATTGCTCTGGAGATAACAATAGCCACTGTACCCACTATGGCCACAACAACAGCAGTCTTAGTGTAAAGGTAACAAGTAATACAATGAAAACAATATCAGATTTAATAGTTTCAGTGCCTTAGAGATACATTCATCCTTACTACGCAGTATAGGCGCTTGATATGAATGGAAACTCTTACGTATGTATATATTCTTGGATTTAGGAGACGTGCAGGACGAAAAAACTGGTCAGCATGATAGAACCACGTGAAAATCAAGAAAGAGTAAAACGCAAAATAGAGGAGTGTATGCTAGTGGGAACGAGCAGAAAGGGAAAGGGGAAAAGAAGTTAAAGTGTGACGTGATAGGCGAGGGAAAAGAAAGAAAATAGGTTGATGAAATGTAGGCCACAAAACAGAAGAGTAACATATATACAGTGATGAGGGTATTGACTAGGAGAGTGGGTGATTGATGCAAGAGCAAGAGGGGATAAGGGTTAAAAGGGGAAAGGGGCACGAAAGATTAGAAACAAAGATGAAAAAGAAAAATATAAAGGAATTTGCAGGAAAATTGAGGAGTGTCAGGCAGGTAGAGAAAGAGTGGTGGTGACTGGAAAAGTGCAGGGTGAATGATGAAAGAGAAAAGGGAGAGAAAGAGCAGGAATGAAAAAAGAAAGTGATATCAAGGGGGAACAGAGAAAGAAAACCGTGAAAGTTACAGAACTAAGGTAAAATGAGCGAGTGTCGAGAGAGAGAGAGAGAGAGAGAGAGAGAGAGAGAGAGAGAGAGAGAGAGAGAGAGAGAGAGAGAGAGAAAGAGAGAGGGGGGGGGGATATTGAAAGTTGGGTAATTGATGGAAGGGAACGAGAAGATGAGGGCCGAAATAGGGGAATGGACACAAAAGACTGAGGGGAAAAAAAAAAAAAAAAAAAAATAAGCTGCACAATTGTGGGGTGACAGGGAGGTACAGAGGGAAGGTTAGAGACGTGAGAGAGATTTGGGTGAATGATGGACAGGAAAGAGAGGGTGGGGGATGAAGAAAAGAAGTTAAAGAGAGAAAGGATAGAATATAGTGTTGAAAAAGAATACGAATAGAATGCTAAATGGAGGAGTGACAGCGAAATGGAGAGAGGAGGGTGGAGACTGAGAGTTGGGTGAATGATGGGAGAAAAAAAAATAGACACAGGAGACTGAGAAGTAGACTGAGAAAAAAGGGAAACTTGTTAATAAAGAATACGATGCAAAGAAGAGGGGTATCGATGAGGTAACTGTGGTGTGTCTGCAGAGGTTAGTCAAAAGATCCGTTACGTTAGTGGCTCCTAATTAACAAAGTAATTTAACTGCCCTTCCATTCGACTTGAATATTACTAATAAGCTTAGGAAGATTATAATAGATTTCGACATTGTTTTGAGACAGTGTAAGAGAACTACGAACACCGACTGTGTAGTTGTGGTTAATAATCCATTTATACGCTTGGCGCTTCGAGCTAATGAAGCGAAATTACTCTCATCCAACTGCATATTACTAGTTAGATATGCAGGGTCTCATTATGCTTTGGCCGTGTTTCGAGACAGGGTGAAATGAGCTATTACTCGTGTTGTTTATTGATGACCAGAAGGCTAATCCATTTTTACGTCCGAGGCTCCAAACTAATGAAGCGAGAATACAACCCGTCCCATCCACTTTAATAATACTGATACATTTTGCAAAACGTTATCCATCTTATGTTTGAACAACTTCAGTAATATATTCTAGCTAACACCAGACTAATTTATTCGCCTGAGTGTGAATCTTAGGAGCCTTGATGTGATATATGTACAGTAGGTTTCATTATTTTTATTTGTCCCCGATTGTACATTCATAGATGAACGCTTGCTTAATATTTAACCTCATTTTAGCTTCTCAGTTTCCTCTGCAGGCAGATATTCCGAAATCAGTGGAGGCTTGGTATTTCTTCTGTCATAGGTGATGCTGCATGATATAATTATATGTGACAGACGTACAATATGTGAAATTAGTGGAACAGGAGACCAGCTTCTATCTTTGACTGTGCATCAGTGACGAACATATGATTACCGCCCTTCCAGTTCACTTGAATCACTGATAAGCTTAGCGAGAACTCATTTGGTTCCGACACGGCTTCGAGACAGCATAAAAGAGAATTTGGAAGGCTTCTGTGATGAGTGAGTGGATGTGTGGACCATTTTACGGCGAGCTTTTTGGCTGATACTTCTTGAACTTTTCTACTTTGCTATCGCTCTTTCCTGAACCCCTTTTAGCCCATGTATTAGTGGGAAGGAGGGTTAAAATGATGATTATGATGATGATGATGATGATGATGATGATGAGGATGGTAATGACTGGTGATTGCTTGGTGAGTGGTGATGATTGATGATTGATTGGTAAGTGATGATGATGATGATTTTTTTCTTGTGCAAGGAAGAAGGAACCAAAAGGCAGGAGCCTGCAGACCATTCCTTTCAAGAAAAAATAAAAACAATACAAAAGAGAGCCAAATTGAAGATCCGTTCATTTCGGGGCGATCACGATGCAAAAGAACAGTTGATTCGGACTCTGTTCATATCGAGATTGATTCGCTTCCTGAATCCGAACGTCTCATGAATATGCTCCCAGCACTCTGTCAAATTACATAAGATGAGTGAGTTATGGAAGCATGTTTGCCATTTGATTTCGACACTATTTTAAGCAATATATATGAATTATTGACCACGAATGTTCATAGGTAACGAGGTTGGTTTGATTACTGATGCTGCAGCTTGAATATGCAGTGTTCTCTCTCCATAAACACACGAGCTAAGTTAGTCGTAGAAGCCTGAGTGTTGTTGATTTTCGTCACTATTTCAAAGGAATATATAAGATTTACGTAACAAGATTGGTTTGGTTACTGATGCCTCGCTTGCTTCTTTTTCCATGGGTTGTGATCCTAAGCAACTAACACTGTTCACGGCCAAATAAAAAGATCAGCGTCTTTTACTGTGGGTTGAACTTACTGATTGCTTTGGTTTCTGATGACGCAAGAGCTATGTATATGCACACAGGTTTCTCTCTCCCCAGACACAGAAGCTGACTACGCATGAACAGGTCGCTCACCCCTCCACTGTGAACTCTGTTGTGTCGACTAACTGGCTGATCTAACTAACTTGGGTGCTGAGCTGTTGTCTGACCTAGATTTGGGAGGCAATGATGTTGAGAGAGAGGTGCCGAGTAGAGCAGTAGCATAAAGGCACTACTGAATATTCAAATTAGGCTACACATACTAGATTTCATAGTGTACCGTACTAGATATCAGGGAGTGATGTGGAGAGTCAGTTGTTTCGTAAGCCAGTAGCATAGGAAGAATATTGACTCTCTATGCTACACGTTAGGTTTCATAGTGTCCTGAATATCTAATCTGTAAATATATTAATTGATTCATGTGTGTTTTTTCTAAGAACAAGAAGTAAAGGCAAAATCTTAGATGTTCCACGACTTTTAGCAATATCATGGTTTTTCTGGTCTGTGTACCTATGTCTTGTTAGTGTGTCTGTCTCTGCTCGCCTGTGACTCACACACACACACACACACACACACACACACACACACACACACACACACACACACACACACACACACATTTACGATTGACGATTTCCGAGAAGAACGCACCAAAACTTGGGGACTTTTCTTAATATCGTGGGGACGTACCTTTGGCGGGATCACAGGCAACATGGGCAACAGTTCCCGTGTTTGATGGGCTGCTGTTTGCATAATGTGGGGAAATACAATGAAGGAAAATAAAAAGAGGAGACGGATAGGAGAAGGGAAAGGCATAGAGAGGCAAAGAGGAGATAGGTGTGTGTGTGTGTGTGAAAATAGAGAGAGAGAGAGAGAGAGAGAGAGAGAGAGAGAGAAAATATAATGAAGGATATGGAAAGATAGTTTGAGGATTGAGGAAGGGAGAGGTAAACCAACGTATGAGGTACAGGGAAGGGGAAAAAAATATAAAGAAACTTAGGAAATGAAAATACCAGTGAGAGACAGAGGCAGGCTATAGACGACGAGAAGAGAGCAGTGGAAGATGAAAAGAGAGGGAGAGGGTGAGAACTGACAAAAAGATAAGGAAACCAAATTAGGGAAGGGGAAAGAAGGAAACAGTATAATTGGAAGAGGTGTAAGATAGGAAATTGAAAAATCAGTGACAGACGGAGGGAGGCTAAAAGTGACAAGTGGGAGAAAGTAGTTAACGACCCATGGAAAGGGAGGCAGGATTGGGACGGAGAAGGAAAGGAGTGTGGGAATATTGAGAAGTGGAAGGAGATATGAAACAAACAACAGAGATATAAAGAGGAAATGATTGCCTTCCTATAACTGAGGAAGTGAAGGGAAATGAAGGGATGTTGTGGAAGAGGGAAGTATTTTCAGTGGCAAAACTTCGCTGATCGATGCTTCAGTCCTCTTGATTATTAGCGATTAGGTAGACAAGATCTCATTACGTCCAGGGAGAGTAAAAGTACACGTGACCTATGTTGCAATCTCTCTCTTTCTCTCTCTCTCTCTCTCTCAGTTCTGTCCACGGCTTTTACCATAAAGTGTGATAAGATGGTATATGACAAAAGGTTATGGGAAGAATTTCTCATTCAATATTCAACATTTATGTATTTCTCTCTCTCTCTCTCTCTCTCTCTCTCTCAGCAAGATTTCCCACTGATGAAGAAAACCGTCTAGGACTTATCAGAATTATATATTAAAAGGCGATAGGACAAGTAAAATAATATACAGTACTTCAGTTTGTACAGGAATAAAATCATCTAGTGCCAGCTGGAGAGAAACATAAGCACAAAATGGCTGGATTACCGAGCTTGTCAACTGTTTCCGGGAGTTTAATCCGTTTTAGCGTCATAGCTTCATGCTGGATTTAGTACGAAATTCGCAATGCTTGTAATTATTCAACTGCGAATTTCCTGTTGTCTGTAGCGCTGTTTGTAGTGAAAACAATGTGTAAATGACCAAGTTTGTTCGTGATATACTGTAATTGTTATGGCTAAAGGCTTTGAATCCTTTTACCTCTGTTGTAGTGTTTGTGAAAGAGTTTTTGTCCTTATGTAAAACGCAGGAAAGCACGTCCCCCTACCTTTAGATTCATTCTTCTCCAGCCAGATATTTTTTCTCCACAACTCTAGTCGCACCTCTCCTCTCCTCCCTCCCTCCAGCTCAATCCTCAATCTCCCCAAGCCTTCAAACGCTCTTCATTGATCCTCATTTGCACCCCTCACTAGACTCTCATTCCCCCACCCCTTCAAGCATGACCTCTAGAGTTTGATAGCCCTTCCCATCTCCTCAGCTGTCAGTCGGTACGTCTTTCACAGCACCCCCTCTTACCCAACTTCCAGCTTCCATCCTTACTCCTCCCTCAGCTTCCCCCTTACCCCTCCCCTCAGTTCCCCTTTACTCTCACTTATTTCCCCTTTACCCCTGCTCCAGTTCTAACCCGTACCTCATCCGCATCTCCCACCCTTTCTCCTCCCCCGCTCTGCTTCATTACGGTAACCCTCTCTCTACTTCCCACCCACCAGGCTCGACTAACTAAAAATCTTTAATACTCCCTTGTGCCTCCCCATCCTACCTGACCTCCTTCCTCACACATCTGAGTTTATTAAAGTTTGGGCCTTACATTCCGCTTTCTAACCCAACCCCTCCCCTGTAGCTTAACCTTAACTTTTTCTCCCTCCCTTCCTCTCCCTCCCTTCTTCTCCCCAACCTCGCCTCTCCCCAGACTGTCGCCTCAGTCCCTCCCCACCCAAGCCCAGTACCTCATTCTGCCTCTTCCCAACCCAGTCCAGCCCCTCCTCCCACCCCTCTTCAACCCAACCCCTCCTCTCCTCAACCCAATCGCTCCTTCCACCGTCTCTTCCACTCCCCAACCTATCCCTGTCCTTTTCTCCTCACCTCTCCAACATAATCCCTCTTTCTTCCCTTCCTTCCCAAATACAACATTGTCCCTCTTCCGTTCCCTTCCCCTCCCCTCCCCACCCAAGCTCGACTCCCTGCTCTCCCTCCTTCCAATCCCTCATTTACACTCTCCTATTCCCATCTGTCCACCCACACCACTCCTCCAAACCCTATCTCTGTCCCCTAACCCTCCTCCCCTCGCCAGCTTAACCCCCTCTGTCCCTTAACCCTCTTCCTCTCCGTAACCGAACCCCCTCCTACCCCAACCCTCATTTGCCCCCACTCGTCTCCCACTGGACACACACCATCATGGTCGACCCGGAAATAAACGCACATCAAAGCCACAATTAATTGACCTGTATTGTTTTTGGCCGCAAGCCGCCACACATACACACTCGCTAAACCAATATTGTCACCTAATTTAATTCCACATTCTGGTTAAACAGTCGCCCAAACTATTTTTTACGTTTGTTTTAGGTGTGGTATGGTGACGGTACTCTTTTTACTTGTGTGTTTGGGAAGTAGAGTGATGATGATGACGATGATGATGAATGATCAGTTGATGATGGTAATGATGATGATGATGATGATGACGATGATGATGATGATGATGATGATGATGATGATGATATAGCCTTGCTTTAGGGAGCAGTAATAGGGATGGGGTAATTTTTTTTTTGTAGACCTATTTTGAGGGTGGTGGTAACGATTGGGGTAAGATTTATTTTTTTACGGATGTATGTGTGTGTGTGTGTGTGTGTGTGTGTGTGTGTGTGTGTGTGTGTGTGGACTTTTTTACTTGATAGTTTGGTTGTAATGGGCGTAGTACTTTTTTCCTTTTTTTTTTTCCTTTTTCGAAAGGGGTGGGGTGGGCCGGTGTAACGGGATGAGTATTCTTTTTTCCATGAGAGGTGGGGTGGGGTGAGGTGGGGTGGGGTTGGGTTGGGTGGGGTGGGGTAGGGGGGTGTGGGGGCATCGCAGTTATAGCGGCACTAATGCGATATGAATGGAGTCCATCTCTTTAGCATTACTGACCCCGACCCGCAATAACGCCCGATATCGACTCGCCCCACGTAATATCAGAATTGTATTAACACTCTCAGCCTCGTATCATCCACGGTTTTTTTTATTACACAGGATGAGCAGAGGAAAAACAAATTCAATATAGAAAAAAATTCCATGCATCAGGGTCGGATATATCTGGTAGAAATAAGTACATGTTGAGTGCCAGTTAATTAACCTTTTAGTCCGTCCTTGTCTGTAATACTTTTCTCATGCCATCTCCAGACGATTTTATTCAGCTCAGAGATTTTTCAAAGTAGAGGGGTTGGGTATAGCGTTTACCTTCACTGCTGTAGGTTTTTTCCAAGCATGATTAAAATTCGTCAGGTACGGCACCAAGAGAAAAATAAATAAATAAATATAAAAGTCCATGTGCTGATTGTGTTAGTCTCAGGAACTTACATAACTTCACAGTGGCATTAAATCTGCCTCGTAACGCTGATTAAATATTGACATGTTTGGCGGGGAAATGTTACGCAAGTATTGGTCATTGCTGGGATACACAAACACACGATCCATTCACTGCCATAACTCTGGTTCTGATTTGCAGGAAGGACAAGGGGGCTGTTGAATCTTCCTCTGTCTCCTGTTTTAGCTTCATAAATAGGTCTTAAGAGACGAATATTACAACAAAATCTTCCCTTGTCTAGTTATTCCTGTAAAAACATATCTAACTATTAGAGGGAATCGATTTTAAATATGTATGAGTATCCCACCTCTGATTTCTTAATACATCCGTCTTTTTTATTCTATTTTTTGCTATATCCAGACAATTGCTTTATAGATGTTAACGGCAGGGCAGAGTAAATATAATGTCCTGGAGCTGAAGGGGTGAATATTGATGGGCTTACTTAATATCGGTTTGGCATTAAATCACTTATAAAACTGAGTGGCTATTGACCTGCCTGGTTGGGTAATGTCAGCCGATAATTAATATGTTTCGGTAATGTTGCCGATGAATTAATGCGCTGCGTATAGAATGAGCCGGTCAGTGAACCATTCGACGCTGGATTTTCGGCAGGAGCCTGTTCCCGAGATCCAATATTTAACCTATGACACACCAACAAAGGGCTGATCCTCTGCTGCCCTGACGAGTTACCTGGCATTTAAGGTCTATTTCATTTTCCCGATGCATTTTACTTTCTCAGTCTGTCTTCCCAGTATTTTTTTTTTCACATTTACCCACAGGACATATTAAATGTTAAAATTTCCCTTTTTCTTTTCTTAACGTTGTTTTCTGTTACCATTTCCTTCTGTAGACACATTCTCTCCAGTTTTCTCCTTTGCTCTCTCTCCTTTCTGTTTTCTTTCAGTGGTTCCTCAAGCTGAACTCTACTCAACTTCCCTGCATTCTGCTTTTCCACAGCCTTCCTTTCATGCGCCTTTGTTTTTTTATTTCCATGTATTTTTATTTAGTTTTCCGACTTGGGTCTCATGGTGCATTCTTTTTCATTCTTTCTTTTCTATACCTCCTGAACAAGTGTGTAAGATCTATCATTATCATCTTACATTTCTTCCTGTTTTTTTTTTTTCATCATTATCAGAACTATCATATATTTCTCTAGCCACTTATTCTTTCTCATATTTTCCTGTATTTCCCAATAACTTTCATTATTTAAACCCTACTTACGTTTACCTTTTCTTACCCGTGTTTCTCAAGTAGTATTCCCTTCACCTTCCTTGCGTTCTACTCCACAACCCTCTCTTTTTTCTTCCACACATTTCTTCTCTCCTTCTCAAGATTTTTTTTTCCTTCCCAGCGCTTTTCTTCCTTTCCCCCGCCACCCAACTGTTTCTGTTTGGGGACCTAATTACAACTTTTTCTTTCAGCCAGGAGCTCTTTAGTTTTTTTTTTTTTTTTTTTTTTTTTTTTTACCTCGGAACCCCATAGAATTCCGGGGAAAATTAATTAACCGCTGCACTTCGGTGTGTGTGTGTGTGTGTGTGTGTGTGTGTGTGTGTGTGTGTGTGTGTGTGTGTGTGTGTGTGTGTGTGTGTTGCGTGTGAGTTTTCCGTTTGAGTGTTTTCTCTGTAGACGATTTTGCTCAGTTTAGGAGCGCTTTTCTTTTCTTTTTTTTTTCTGTATTTATTTGAGTCGAGGGGACAATCAGACAGTCTTAACTTTTCGAATACTGAGTCACTGTCCTACCCTGAAGAAAACCGCCCGCTCGCAGTTCGCCGTCCTCCATTTTGTAGGTAATGAAGGAGTTGAAGGGCAGTTCTATAACCGGTCAGTGGAGTGGCTCAGTTATATTGGTGCCACCACGTGAAGGCGTCCCTCTCCTGCACCATGCCGTAGTGAAGGAAGGTACACGGTATATATCCAACCTACTTTTTCGTATAAGTTTTTCCTTTTTCCTCGTGTAGTTACTGTACATCAGGAAGGGCTCTATAAAACCTTAAGTGCCTCTCTAAACCAACTTTGTGTAGAAAAGAGAAGGGCTCAGAACCTCTCAGGGCTAGATTAACTTTGTAGAGCGAGAGTGTGGGGCGTAGGTGGGTGAAAGGTGAGGGGTGACGGGTGAGGGATGGGGGATGAGGGGCAGGGATAAGGGTGAGGGTTGTGGGTGAGGGATGGGGGATGAGGGATAGGGATGTGGGTGAGGATGAATGTGTGGGTGGAGGGTGTAGGGTGGGGTTGAGGGTGAGGGACGAGGGATGAGGGGAGAAGGATGATGGGTAAGGGTGTGGGTCTACCTCATTTTGTGCTTATCTCACCCTCTTTTCCTCATTACAATGCTTTTTCTTTCTTTATGCACCTTGTAGATCCCAACAACTGATATAGGGACCTAGATTGTAAAGTGGATGGTTGCATGTCTTAGAGGAAAAATTGGGACAACATGCAGTGGGTCATATTTTCCTTGTATGGGTAGACATTAGTTTATTTTTTTTTATTTTACCTTATTTATATTTCTTCTACCTTTTTACACACACACACACACACACACACACACACACACACACACACACACACACACACACACACACACACACACACACAGTGCTCACTTCATCCCCCACACTCCTCCTCTCACTTTTCTCTTCTCTGTAGAACTCTGGCTTTGTTCTCCTCACGTCCACTGCACCAGACAAGCTCGTTTACTTGGCATCATGTTCTTTCGGCCTTTAGCGGATTCCCAAGCACCTCTTTCTGAGCGATTTATTTTATATATATTGTCAGCCTATCTATCTGTCTGTCTTTTTGCCTATGTATATGTCTGTTTGTATTTTCTTTTGCCATGTGCCGCATTTTGTGTGTCGGTGGCTTTGACAAGAAGACTCCAAGTTTTTTTCCTTCTCGATTTCATCCCCTCTTCCACTACACACAGCCTTCCTTTACGTACCCAGCACCTAATGTGTCACTCTCGCTATCAATATCCTCATATGTTTTTATTGTGTGTGTGTGTGTGTGTGTGTGTGTGTGTGTGTGTCCCTACAAATTGCACGACAAAAAAGAGCGTGAATAATTTTATGACATCCCCTAAAGCAAACCGTCAAGAAAGAGGTGTTAAGTAGCCTCCATGTTTATAAGCAAGAGGCCTTTGACCTCTCTCTCTCTCTTACCCACCTCCTTCCTTTGATCTCCTTTGCCCTGTATAATCAAGTTGTTATATAGGCATCATAAGTGTTTACGTCATGTCCTTTGGTATGATTGGTCTTTATCCTTTCATGAGGACGGCAGCTTCCCTCATTAGCGCGACCGTCAATTTGGAAGACATTTTGGAGGGGTTACATAAATCCTTCATTAACCCCTTCAGTGAGAGTACTGCCTAAACATTACAAAATCGTCTGGAATCCATGTATATGTATTTCTGTATAAATATAACGGCTCTACGTATGCTCTACATAGGCGGCGTGAAGCAGTACAATATACTGTACTAGTGTGCTTTGTTTATCTCATTTGGCATGCAAGTCACTCGGTGTGTAGGAAATGCAATCCAGTTTTTCAACACCGATGTAATGTTTTTACTACGTATATAGCATTTGTTAACATGTTTGGATGATAAAAGCGATGTTCATAGCAACAAGGATAAGTGCTGCCATTCGTAGCAATCTCTCTCTCTCTCTCTCTCTGATTTAAACTTCTTTCCCATGATTTTAGGCTTTTGTCTGTATATTTGCCACAACCGATATAATTAGTTTATCAGTAATAATAATGGTAAGAGTATTCTACAATAGGACGCCTCGTAATGAAGGGGTGTAAATCCTGCTAGAGAACTTCCCTCAGAAAAAAAAGAAAAGAAAAACACTGGCTGCAGTAAAAACACCAAACGTAATCAAGCTGAAGAGACGAATAGGCTAACTCAGCGACTGTTTGTATGAGTGTGACTTTGAGGCTCCTATGAATCACACTCAGCTGAAAAAAAAAAAGCCTTGTTACCTAGAATAGAATAGTAGAGCTGTCCCGATCATCAAAGGGTTAATATTATCAGTATTAACACATAGGCTCCCTTGGCCCACTCAGCTAAGATAAAAAGTCTGGCGATAGCTGGAATAAAAACACGAGTTGCACCGACAATGAGAGGGTTAAAAGAAAAGAAATGGAGACTGATTTCGCCACGGCCAAATCTTTCATAAGACCCTAATTTTATATGCTTCTTAAAATTCGAGATGCCTGGCAAAGCGGACGTGACGCGAGGGGAAAAAATGAACAAAGGAAATCGTCATTCGAGGAAGGGATGATTAAAATTCTTGCCCCTCTTTGATGAGAGAGAGAGAGAGAGAGAGAGAGAGAGAGAGAGAAATGTATAGGACGGAGAAAAGGAAGCAGTCGGTTCACCCTAGGGTGCTTAATAATGTCGCCTCCTAAAAGATTGCATGGAGAGAGAGAGAGAGAGAGAGAGAGAGAGAGAGTGAGAGTGAGAGTGCAGAAAGGAGGGCAAGAGAGAAGAGGTCAGGGTATAAAAACCCTCTTTTCCATCGACCCATTCCCCAGACAGAAGGACAGAAACCGGAGGAGGGCAGTTGTTTGGAAATTAAGTTTTGTGTGAGAGAGGACAGCAGCAAAGGCAGGGGTCAGGAAGTGGATGGGAGGGGAGATGATGTAGAGGAGGGGAAGGGGGAATGGGAGAGGAGGTGGATGGAATGGAAAGGTAGGTGGTGGGAGAGGGGAATGGAGGGTGGGAGGGGAGAGGAGGCAGCAATGGCAGGGGTTAGGGATTGGAGGAGATGATATATGGTTGGAGGGAAGAGGGAGTGGAGGTGGGGAGAGGGAAGGAATGGGTACGGAAGGTAATGGAGGGGAGGAGAGGAGGGGAGATGATATAGAACTGGAGGGAAGGGAGGAGGATGGAATGAGATAGGGTCTGCGTAAGGAATCCTCTTATATTTAGTACTGAATAGCCTGGAAACTATTTTTGCTTACTCCTTGGTACGATATATTCATTTTATTTCTTTGTACTTGTACGTCGGTTTTACTAGCCACCTACCGTAAGATTCTTTTATTCAGCGTTGGGGAGATGTTTCCTCGTGAATGGTTGTGTCAGGCAGAGAAAGAGAGATAAAAGCCGTAAGAAAGTAAGAGGCAAGATATGAATGTCAGGACCAGAGAGGAAGTTGATGGAGTGGAAAGGGGAGGAGAAGAAAAAGGAATAAAGAGGAAGGAAGGATAACGTGAGCAGAGGAGGAAGAAGAGAGTGGGAAGAGGAGGAGGGAATGTGTGAGAAGAGAAGGTGGGAGAGAGTTGGAAGGAGGAGGGAGTGAGTGGGAAATGAGGGAAGGATAGGGTAAGAAGGGGAGGAAGGATGTGATTCGAAGGAGAGAAGGAAGGATAGGGTAGGGAATGGAGGAAGGAGAGATTAGAAAGGAAAGTAAGGATAGAGGAGGTAGGAAAGATTAAGAACAGTATTCCTGATCACTTCGGAGATTTTGCAGGACCTCTTTCTAAGCAATTTATTCTGCATATTAAACCTTGGTATTGTCTGGTGTGTTATTGATACAAACTGTGTCCATATCTGTGCAGTATAAATAACACACAAGAGAATGTTATGTTGAAATAAAGAAAAACAAATTGCCGAGGAAGAGGTGTTTCGAATTGTCCAAAGAGACAGAATACGGTTTTAAGAGGAAAGGGGAGAAGGAAGGAGAGGAACGAGAAAATGACAAGGAGGAAAAATGATAAGTGAATGGCAAGTCACATGAAAAACAAAAGGTAAGAGATAGGATGGTAGAGAGGAATGGAGTGGACGAGGAAGGAAGAGGGGAAAGGAGGGGAAGGGGAAGAAAGCCTAGGAAAAGTGAGAGTTAGGAGAGAGGAAGGGAGGGTGAAGATTGAAAAGAAAGGCGACGAAAATTAAATTGAACTCCATACAGGTAAATGGTTTATAGCCTAACAGGAAGGCGATGGATACCTAGAGAGAGGGTCCTTGAAATGTGAAGGGATGATTGATTTGAAGAGACTAGAAAAAAGGTAAAAATTACTTGAAATTGACAGGAAGAAAGACATTGCTGGAAGTCTATATTACAGATACTTAATGTGTTGGTGAGACTCCTTCACATGGTGGCACCGATATGACGGAGCAGTTCACCAAATTCTGTTGAAATCGGATAAAATCGTCAACATATCTCACCGCGGAAACTACTGTGGAAATAGTTTCGTCCAGGAGATACCTCAAACACTCTTATTCAGGGACAGCCCATGACGAAACCTACTATTTTTAGGAAGAGTAGGTTAAATGTCAAAGCCACAAGGAGAGGTCAGCCTTAAGCTTGCTCAGTGACTTTGACCTTTGACTTATTAAAAAAAAAAAAAATCGAAATGTTTCCTCACCGGTGACTCTCAACACATCCAGGTTTGGTTAATATCGGATAAAGGCTTTGAGTTATCTCATGGCCGGACCTAATCTCATAATCCCACTACATTGAGAATAATTCCAGTTACGACACTGCCACAGGGCAAACGAAGACACTGCACATAATCAAATGTAAGTTTCTCAGTGTCACGGAATTATTATGTGTACATGGCACCTACAAGGAGAAAAACCTATAAAATTGATGCACTTCATCATTTGTTTCATTATATTGGTATGTATCCAGAATATATGTAACAGAAGAGGCATATTTTTTCACCATGGTATTAGTATGTATCCCTGTATTAGGCCATGAAAAGTGTATAAATAAATAAATAAATAAATAAATAAATAAATATATACATATATATATATATATATATATATATATATATATATATATATATATATATATATATATATATATATATATATATCTTTCAGTATATATATATATATATATATCTTTCAGCATTTCCGCGTTGATATCGAGAATATATGGAAAAACAGATTAAAACTTTTGAGTATTTTTGTGTCGTGGTATTAGTATGTGTCCAGTAAATCCCAGAAATCTAAGTTCCCAAGTGCAAGAGAAAAGAAGCAGGAAAAACGCCAACAGAATGGGAGAGGAGCCAAGAAACACTGGAGGATGCGAGAGATGGGGGAGAAAAGGGGCTTCAGACTGGGGGAGAGAGAGAGAGAGAGAGAGAGAGAGAGAGAGAGAGAGAGAGAGAGAGAGAATGACAAAGACGAAGAAAAGTCTTAGGAAGCTGAAAAGCAGAGAAGAGAGGCGGAGAGCAAAGGAGTGATGAAAAGTGAAGGAAAGAGAGAAGAGAGGAGAGAGTATTAGAGGGGAGAGAATGGGAGAATAGAGTAGAGATGGAGAGGAGAGGAGGAGAGAGAGATGTAGAATGGAAGAGAGTGGTGGACAGGAGAGAGAGGTCTGACAGAAGAGAAGGAAGGAAAGGAAATTTTTAGAGAAGAGAAAGTTTGAGAGATGAGAGGAGGTTGGAGATGAGAGACGCGGAACAAGGAGAGATAATTAGGAGTGGGCGGGAGAAAACAAGAGGAGTAAGAGGGAGGGAGAAAAAACAAGAGGGGGAGGAGGAGGAGGAGGAGGAGGAGGAGAGGGTCAAGGTTAGCCGACAATGGAGAAAAATAAAACCAAGAGATAAAAGTGAGGGACGGGAGGACTTGGGATAAAATACGTAGGTTGGGGGGGTGGAGAATGCTGAGAGAGAGAGAGAGAGAGAGAGAGAGAGAGAGAGAGAGAGAGAGAGAGAGAGAGAGTCAAAGCCAGAGATTGGATTACATGATAGACAATAAGAGATCAGGAATAAGAGAGGACGGGAAATGGGAAAGAGTCCACTCACTTTTTGGGCGAATGAAAGGATTATTTTTATATATATAGGATGAATATTATTTTTTGTAATACAGGATGAAGGAACGATTTTATTTTTAATGTTGAAAGAAGGGTCCACAGGGTAAAAGTTTCCAAGATACTGCGTCCGAAAATAGTCGAACAAAGGAAAGTCAGAATAAAGATCCGTTCCTTTCGAGATGCCCGGACACATTACACATAAGAGGCTTGTGGTCAGATTCAACGGGAAAGACGACAGACTGTTCCAAAGTTTATTTTTTGTGTGTAATCGTGGGCAGTCACATTTTTGTGCTTTTATATTAAGATAGTTTGGACATTGTTACGTAATATTCTGAAAATGTTGAGCTTTTGTAGGTATTGTTCACACACACACACACACACACACACACACACACACACACACACACACACACACACACACACACACACACACACACACACACACACACACACACACACACACACACACACACACACACACACACACACACACACGAGCCCTCCTGTTCACAATCGACCAGCAACGGAGGAAGGTTAAAGATACCACGCAATCGGTTCACCTCGCCTTAAATATTTATTGATTTCGTAGTGGCAGTAATGGTAGAGGATCATGTGTAAGTCATCTCTCTCTCTCTCTCTCTCTCTCTCCATCCCATTCACACACACAAACACACACACTACTCCACGGTTTCATCTCTCAATACACACTCGAGTTTCTAATGATTCCCTTTCGTCCAAAAATATCTCGTGCTTTCATGGGACAAGTTCGCATTAGTCTGTAGATCGTCCTAATTCATGTCGTCACCTCATTAGTACAGTAGGTCGATAATGGATTGATTGGAATTCCTTGTTTTGAAGGATTTGTGGGTTAGGCTGTATGTCTGTATCTGCTTATGTAGGCTATGTGTAATGTGTACCTGTGTTCTGAATACCTCTCTGTCTTCATACCTGTCTGTTTGTATACATTTATCTATCTGTCTGTCTATTTTGTCAGCGGCTATCTTTTTGTCCGCCTGTCCTCCACCCCTCCTATCTGTCTGCCCATCTGTCGCTATCTATCCATCCATCCGTCTTTTGGCAAACTCGTCACACCAGTGCCAAACCTACGCAGAACTTTATCAAAACTCCCCTGCAGCCCCTTCTCTGCCTCGCACTCCTCGTTTCTGCATATGGCTCTTGGATGTCTTGTCTGTCCGTCTAGCCATCTAACTGTCTGTCTGTTTAGCTATTTGTCTGTCTGTTTATCCATGTGTCTATCCGTATGTCTATCTCCATCAATCGATCGTTCTATAAATTATTCTTACCTGTATTTATGTATCTATATAGCGATCTATCTGTTTATGTCAGTCTGTTTTTCTGTCTGTTTCTGTCTTTGTCTATATCTAATTATCTGTCTCTTGATTGATGCAGCATCCCGTGCAAGAGTGTATCCATGGTTGTTGGAGGGGGGATCTCTCTCTCTCTCTCTCTCCCTCTGTCTGTCTGTCTGTCTGTCTCTCTCTCTCTCTCTCTCTCTCTCTCTCTCTCTCTATCTATCTCTCCAGTCATTTATTTATATCCATTACAGTGCTATTACCATCATAATTATCTCCTAATAATCCATTGGCAGTAGAGTAGATGGAGAAATGCGAAAAGAAAATCATTCAAGTAAAAATCATAGCCAAAATCAGATACCGGTATTCAATTACAACCACACATTGAACCATGCCTCAGCGTAGCTATATCTCATGTATGCACCCATTCATCAGTCAAGCCTTTATGTATCCAGTAACTCGTCATCCAAGCCTTCGGAGTCAAGCATCCAATCCCCAGTGAATATGACCTTCAGAATCATACATTAAAGTCAGTCTTCAAGCATTCATTTTCTGTTTAGTCAAATTTTCAGTCATACATCTATTCCCTCATCATACTGTAAATCCAATTCCCCTTTTAATCAAGCATTCAGAATCATCGACTCGACCAAAATAAATCTAAATTTTACGTTAAATCACTAACTATGCATT
>NC_136969.1:25446648-25521648 GCF_032717465.1 Coenobita brevimanus | reverse complement strand
GGAAGCTGGATAATAACACCAATTCAGCAAAGGGTAGGTGGAATAATACCAGATCAGTGTGGTATTTGCAGGGGCGGATTGGGAAAGCATGACAGGCTAAGTGGAGGGCATAAGACAGAGAATAGTTGTGTCGAGGCTAGCATTTACACCTACACTATTTACCTTGAATTTGGAAGGACACAGAGGACGACTGGGATGTATCTCTCTCTCTCTCTCTCTCTCTCTCTCTCTCTTTCTCTCTCTCTCTCTTACCATTACAAAAGTGAGCGATATCGATTAACAGTAAAGCGGCATCATTCACTTTTTTTTTTTAACAGTGAACTAGACTGATTAAAATTTTATACCTGTATTAAATGGACCAAAAATATATTAATGTTTTAATTTAAGTCTGTAATATGAAAGGCTATTCTCTCTCTCTCTCTCTCTCTCTCTCTCGTTTGCATTTTTGTGCTCCTTTCGTCCTTGCAAGTTCGTCCTTTCACATGCCTTTCGTCCCTCCAGATTCGTTCTTTGACACACCTTTTCGACCGTCCAATTTCGTCCTTTCGCACTCTCCTTTCGTCCATCTAAACTCGTTCTTTCATACACCATTCGTCCTTTGCAACGGGAAACATACAGCCTGCGTCACCTGGCCTGCAGCCTTTCGTAAATATTCCTCTCAGACAGCCCAAACTTGGCCATTGGATCACCCTGCCACTCTTGTGATGTATATGAGAAGTTTGGGATAGGACGAGAGAGAGAGAGAGAGAGAGAGAGAGAGAGAGAGAGAGAGAGAGAGAGAGAGAGAGAGTGAGAGAGAGAGAGAGAGTGAGAGAGAGAGAGAGAGAGAGAGAGAGAGAGAGAGAGAGAGAGAGAGAGAGAGAGAGAGAAGGGTGGTTAACGAAAAAGGACGCTAAGAATTTTTTATACAAGTGGATATATGATGATAGATATTAAGGTTCATGGCTCTCGACATAAAAGTGGTGGTGCTCTCTCACTCTCTCTCTCTGTCTCTGTCTCTCTCTCTCTCTGTTGCGCACTTCTCCGTTTTCCTCCCTCCCCTCTCAGTCTCATAAATTTTTCCCTCCCTCCCCTTTTCACTTTCTCTTACCCTTTCTCACATTTCTCTCTCATTTTCACTCACCTCCCCCATGCTATCTTGCTGAGTTTGGTTCCCCAGTTTCTCTCTCTCTCTCTCTCTCTCTCTCTCTCTCTCTCTCTCTCTCTCTCTCTCTCTCTCTCTTTCTTTCTCTCTCTCTCTCTCTGTTTACCTTTGTATCGTCTCATTTTCCCTCTTTCGTAAGCTTCCTGATTTTGAGTGGCAGGTTGCAACGGGGAAAGAAGGAGAGAGAGAGAGAGAGAGAGAGAGAGAGAGAGAGAGAGAGAGAGAGAGAGGGAGAGAGTATATACCCAACTAAAGAAGGGAGGGAAAGAAAAGATGGTAGTAATATATGGAAGAGAGAAAGAAAGAGAGAAGGACAGTAATAATACATGAGAGAGAGAGAGAGAGAGAGAGAGAGAGAGAGAGAGAGAGAGAGAGGGAGGGAGGGAGAGAGTATATACCCAACTAAAGAAGGGAGGGAAAGAAAAGATGGTAGTAATATATGGAAGAGAGAAAGAAAGAGAGAAGGACAGTAATAATACATGAGAGAGAGAGAGAGAGAGAGAGAGAGAGAGAGAGAGAGAGAGAGAGAGAGAGAGAGAGAGAGAGTATATACCCAAGTAAAGGAGGGAGGGAAAGAAAAGACGGTAGTAATATATGAAAGAAAGAAAGGGAGAAGGACAGTAATAATGCATGAGAGAGAGAGAGAGAGAGAGAGAGAGAGAGAGAGAGAGAGAGAGAGAGAGAGAAATGTGTTTTGCCTGTGAGGATGAGGGCTGGTGAGAGTGGCTGTTTCTGGAGTGCAAGATAAGACTGGGTCGCCGGCAAAGACAAAGGCAATATTGGAAAAGGGAAGAACGACGGTAGAAAGGAGGAGGGAGGAGGCAAAGGAGGATGTGGAGGAAGGAGCTAAGATGAGGAGGGAAGAGCTAAGATGAGGAGGAAGGAGCTAACATGAGGAGGAAAGAGCTAAGATGAGGAGGAAAGAGCTAAAATACGGAGAAAAGAGCTAAAATACCGAGGAAGTGGAGAGTAAAGCTAATATATGGAAGAAGCTAAAATATAGAGGATAAAGCTAAAATGTGGTGGAAATAGCCATTATTACTGTCTTTTCCGTCTCTCCCTCTTCTTGTATATCCTCTCTCTCTCTCTCTCTCTCTCTCTCTCTCTCTCTCTCTCTCTCTCTTTCTCTGATCTCCTTCTATCCCCCAGCCTTGGTTTCTCTAAAGTTTTCCATTTTATACACAAGAGTCTCCCTTCCTCATACACTATTCGGTCGCTTCATTTGGAAATATGAATTTTTATTGAATACAAAGTGTGTTTATTAATTTACGTTGGATATTCTTGTCAATTTTGGTGATATGGAGCCATCTTGTAATAACAGTAATTCATTCACCTTAATTGGAGGACTTTTTCGCCCTTTTGCAGTCTATTTCTCACACCTCCGTTTCTGAATGGCCTTTTGTGTTACTAACTCCATTTCCTAGTGTTGAACTCTTAATATAGCGTTGTATTTAACGTGGAAAGCTAGCAATTTTACGCCTAGTTAAAGTGAACGGAGTATAGTTAAATACATTTAGGTCTTATATTTTTTTTCTTGCCACCTCTGTTATATTATTCAGCTCAAGAGGAAATTTATAAACTGATCGTGTTTGGGATAGCCTCCATAAGCTATTCATTGCCTCATTGCCAGACATTTCCAAGACGCCCATCATTGCCATAGAAACACTCTCCAAACACCATCACAGATGTGTTGAATAAGACAGCCGTAGCATGTATTCAGTATGGACGGTGGGTAGCAGTGCCGAATTGGTGACAGATGGTGTGTGGTACGTAGAATAGGAGTGATGGGCCTTAGGGAATGACGTGTTAATTCTTCGCCTAGAGTCGGACACGAAACACGCAATGAAAAGGTTGTAATTAAAAAGTCATTGTGTTGAGAGATTAATACTACACTGCCACAGCGGGCGCACACACACACACACACACACACACACACACACACACACACACACACACACACACACACACACACACACACTCTCTCTCTCTCTCTCTCTCTCTCTCTCTCTCTCTCTCTCTCTCTCTCACCATTGCACCCTATCACCACTCACCCACCATTTGACACCAAGCTAAATATTCGCCTGTCCCTTGGCACCTTACTTAATTGACACTGGAGCTGTTTGGTGTGGTGGGAGCGCTCTCTCTCTCTCTCTCTCTCTCGATTGTGATGATGAAGCCTAATCTCTTCCTTTCTCTTTACTTGTTTGTCCTAAATATTAATCTTCCTCTTTAGCATCTAGACTGTACCCGGCCCAAGCTGATATACCCAAAAGTCCGTTTATATTGGCGTGACAGATGAGGGTAACTCCCATTAATTGAACAGTTTATCATAGTTACGTGAAATTCGGTGATCCTTTGTTACGGAGCATATCTGAATCTCCCGAGTTACTGGCCAAATCGACCCACCAGTCTGACTACACATGGCCATCTGATGAGCTGGGTTAGGAATCTTCATAATGTTCGGGTACATATCGCAACCCTAGGCCCAGCTGATCATGAATCCAGCGGACTGCAAGCTTAAGTTGCCATTGTACAGTCTACCATCCTCCTTAAGGGGGATAGGAAGGGTACTGAGGGACGTTTGTTTAACCGTGTAGTCCCACCACCTGGTTATATTGGTGCCACAACATGAAGGCGTCCCTCTCCAAGTTTAAGTAAGCTCGCTATACCTGTGTACCACTGTCTCCCCGGGGCCTAGAAGAGGAAGGGGAGTTGGGTGGTGTGGGAGGGGGAGTGGGGGAGGAGTGGGAGGGGGAGTGGGGTGGTTAGGGACAGGCCACGAGGTCAACATGCCTGAAACAATACAATATTTAGACTCCGGTGCTAGGTGAGGGACAGGCGGAGTGGAGAACAGGCAGGGTGGAGGACGAGTGTAGTGTAGATGGGGAGCGTGAAGGATTACAAGACAGAAAAATGAACTGGAGAGCTAGCATGCTGGAGGAAAAAGCAAGGTGGAGGAAATAACAAGGTGGATGAAAAGGATAGTGAAGGACATGCACAGTGGATGTCAGACAAGTGTATTTCCACTCCTTCAAGATAGGGAGGTGTCTTGCGTTAAATTCGAAGCTTCTATCAATCTGATTTAATTGGGTATATTTTCCTTGTGTTATTCCAGTTATACGAAGACATCGGACTCATCCTTAATACTGGATCTGATACCAGATCTTCAAAGTCTTTCTCATGCACTTACATCCTTCTTCCTGTCTAATTCTTTCTTACTAGCACTACCTTAGGATACACTTGTCCCCCCCCCTCTCTCTCTCTCTCTCTCTCTCTCTCTCTCTCTCTCTCTCCTTCTGTCCTCACCACCCACGGGAACCATCAGAAAGCCAGCACGCAACTCTGCCATCTAACCGGTCCCTGGGCTCCCCTAACCCGAAAATATCAGCCTTAAACATTGCTTAAATTCCGATTACGGTGCCCTGCCAGTACTATAAACACAGCAATTTATATCTAGGCAATCACATAAATCACATCGTGTATCGAAATAATTGTGGGATTATGTATGGTGTTGGGTGGATTGGTTGGCTTCGCTCTGTGAAATATTTTGTATGATTTCTCGTCATAAGAGATTTATTTTTTATGCACATGCCTACGTTTATGAATACTAGTCAGCACACTGAATTGGACACACACACACACACACACACACACACACACACACACACACACACACACACACACACACACACACACACACACACACACACACAGTCTATTCATGTGCAGATACATGTGAAGCAGTTTCAGAATAGCAGACACACACGCTTAAACCTACGTTCATGTGCAAAACTATGTTGCAGTTTGAAAGGACACACACACACACACACACACACACACACACACACACACACACACACACACACACACACACACACACACACACACACACACACACACACACACACTCCTACGTTCGTACAGGAATGTCCGTCATGGTTCCACACACACTAAGACCAAGACCAAGAACCATGAAATTCTCTCAGGACTCCTTGGCGACCGCATTCAGAATATGCAGTGCAGTTCTGTGCGCCTCCCTCGTGTAATGACAACGCCAAAACGCTGTAAGATGTGAATTCTGTGCTGGAGAGAGAGCTTGAATCTTGGCCGTATCTTAGTCGCATTTATATACTGTATTTTATTCCAGGTACTGTCATGCAATTTATATTTTATCTGAGTTAGTCTTAAGGGTCTGTGGGTTCATAATGGTCAGATTTAGTTTAGCATTCCTTCTAGTGGCAAATCAGTTTAATCTTTTAATGTGAGTCACAGGGGCAATAGTGTTGTTACCTTTTTTTACTGCTCTTTTGTGTGTGTGTGTGTGTGTGTGTGTGTGTGTGTGTGTGTGTGTGTGTGTGTTCCCAGTGAAAATGAGACAGCATAAGTCCTCTGAGAAAGTTGGTACACTTAACCATATTGCACAAAGTCTGGCCAAGAGTGCGTGAGTCCTTTGGGTGTCTGAGTTCCTGAAAGAGAGATAGAGAGAGAGAGAGAGAGAGAGAGAGAGAGAGAGAGAGAGAGAGAGAGAGAGAGAGGTGGCGGATCGACAGATTAACGGACAGATAGAGGGGAGATATAGACAAAGAGACTGACAGAGATAGCAAGAGACAGGATGTGTGTGTCACAGAGAGAGAAAGGGCAAGGGGAGGCTTATGTATGTGTATGCCCGAGAGCTCAAAGGTATGAGTGTGCGAGTACGAGTATTGTATGTGCGAGAATGTGTAGCCGTGCGTGGAATGCGTGCGTGCTTTAGTATGTGTGTGTGTGTGTGTGTGTGTGTGTGTGTGTGTGAGAGAGAGAGAGAGAGAGAGAGAGAGAGAGAGAGAGAGAGAGAGAGAGAGAGAGAGAGAGAGAATCTGTGTGTGCTTATGGTGCGTGCCCCACAAATCCCTTTTTTCCCCCCTTTGCTCCACATCAATTATTCTCCACTACCTGCTGAACATGCCTGCTGCTCCGTTGGTTAAAGTCACTATAGTGCGTCCACTTTAACTTGGCCGAGATTTTCGTGTTTGCAGGTTATTTCCCTAAGCGCAGTGGCAGACAAGGATAATGGTATAGCTTAAAATTCTTTCCATGAATCACACACACACACACACACACACACACACACACACACACACACACACACACACACACACACACACACACACACACACACACACACACACACTCTCTCTCTCTCTCTCTCTCTCTCTCTCTCTCGTTCACCTTAAAGGCAGAATTTTCGTCTTTTTTGCAGCTTATTTCCCGTATTTCAATGGCAGAATAAGACAGTTGGATGATACCACGCCTCTGCATCCTTTCCATAAAACTTTTTCATGACCAGTATCAAATTCCAGCTTGGTGGATATTTTCATTTCTTGTTACAGCTCTTTTTCCCTCTTGCTCTGTGGCGGAATAAGACGATGCCGCGGCACCACATCCTGTACATAACACTTTTTCCTGACTAGCATACTGCTCGTTTTACGTCTTGTCACAGCACAATGGCAGAAAAAGATGGAACTACGACTGGACTTCATTTCCATAAGTTTGGATGACTGGCATCATATTCTAGTACTTGTCTCTTCGTACAACTCAGCATTCAGAAAGGATCGATTGCAGTTTTAGGCCAATTTTAAGTGGAAAGAGTATAGATGAAATTAGGATAGATTATGGTGTGTGGTTCACGTAGGTTTTATCTCCTCTTTTAGGTTAAGATAAGTTATGGTGCGTGGTTCAACTAGGTCATATCTCCCCAAGTAGGTTAGTACAGATTATGGTGCGTGGTTCAGGTAGGTCGTGTCTTCCCTTCCCTCGGCATTAGTTATTCTTCCCTACCTGATCAACACGCCTCCTGCTCCACTGCTTGGTCATTTCTCAGGTACTTGTACACCTAGGGATTTCATTCAGGGTAACCCTAGATGCGTTTCTTTGAGTGGAATTGTAGGACACGAAGGCATTAAAACTATCCCATACGATTTTGTTCGTCTGAGGAAAATATTTGAAGTCAGTGGCTTGAAAAATCTAATGTAAAAAAATCATATAACCTTTTCACTGGTAATGATGCGTTTAGGGATTTTATTAGGCTAACAGTATAGTATTTTTTTAATTGAAAGAAATGAAAGCAGTAAAAAAATAAAACTTGTTCCAGATGATTTTGTACAACAGAAGGAAATCGTAATCATGCGCAAATACTAACGATAAAAAAAATAATAATAATGATAATAATAGTAATAATAGTAATCTGTCTGTCTATTGCCAGACACCTTAATCCCGTAAGGGGTGACCACAAACAAATCGACTCCCTCCCTCGCCATTTCACTGTCCTCCTCCCGGCTCATCCACCTCTCCACTCCATCCCGTCATCTCATCCTTGGCTTCCCCCTCGCTCTCCCCCCCTCCACCTCATTCACATACACTCTCCTCATTAGTCTTCCGCTCTCCATCCTCTCCACATAGCCAAACCACCGTAGTGTATTTCTCCCAGCGCTTTCTGTCACATCCACATCCACACCACAACTCTCCTTCACTCCCTCTTTTGTCAGTCTGTCTCTCCATGTAACTCCACATGCTCCTCTCAGATATCTCGTTTCCCCTGCACTCACTCTTGATTTGTGTCCTTCCAACAAGGTCCAAGCTTCTCCTCCATTCTTTAGGGTTGGTATCACAATACTATCATGCAGCGACTCTTTTTCCTTCCATGCTCACTTCCCTGTTTTTTATCACTGCTTTCAAAGGACCAGCAACCTTTCTTCCATGTTGTACCCTTTCAAGCACTTCATCCTCGAAACTTCCATCCTAACTCATCACACTACCCAAGTACTTAAATGCACTCACATTTTCCATTTCTTCATCATCCTACATAATAATAATAATAATAATAATAATAATAATAATAATAATCTCGGAAGAGAGTCCCAACTACTGATACGCCCAGGAAAATAATAGAGATCCTTTAATTTTGCCATTTATTATCGGAGTTAAATGATCCGGATTGTGTGTGTGTGTGTGTGTGTGTGTGTGTGTGTGTGTGTGTGTGTGTGTGTGTGTGTGTGTGTGTGTGTGTGTGCGTGTTTGTGTGTGTGTGCATGTGTACTTGTGGGTGTATGTGTGTTTGTGTTTTTATGTGTATTTTTGTGTTTGTGTTTGTGTTTTAGGATTTTGTTTTGTTGTTTATTTTTCCTTACCTGGCGAGGTGTGAGGTGGCTGGCTGGTCTTCCTCTGAGCCTCTTATTGATTAACCTCGGGGCGTCGGAACTGAGGCAGGTAGTTCTTGTACGAGAGAGAGAGAGAGAGAGAGAGAGAGAGAGAGAGAGAGAGATGCCAGGTACACTCACGCTCAATAGCTCTTGTGCCGCTGAGAGGGAGAGAGAGAGAGGGAGAGAGAGAGAGAGAGATATGGTTGCTTGTGCATATTAGCTTTATATAGTGCAAAAATTACTACTACACCGTCTCCTAGAGGGTGTAGTAGTAATTTTTGCACTAAGTATGGGGTGAAGATAAGAAAAGAAAAACATTAATATACATCCCTGTTTACCTTGACATATGAAGGCCCAGATGTTAGGCCAGATAGAACTGTAAATAATGAAGTTGGCAGACCAAAGCAGCTTCTGTGTTGGTTCGAAAGTCTGTGTTTTTTCTTCCTGTTTGTGAGGCAGTTTTATTTTGTTCGGGGGAGACTTTACTAATTGGAGACCTTGTATTATGTAAACTCTCCAGCTAAAAAGAAAAAAAGATCTTGAAGTAGAATCGTATGAATATTACAAAAATAAATGATTAAGGAAAGTCTTCGGGTAAGAGAAGAAAATTCTTTATTGTAATCTGGATGTACACTTGTAGACACCTGATAATAATGGAAATGAAATAACTGAGCTATAATGAAAACGAACTCATCATACTTAATGTAATCTGTCTGTGCGCTGCTTCCCGTGACAGTATAATAATCATCACTAATTATAACCACCTCGATTCGTAGAAGCAGCGTTGCGTTCAGACGCTCATTTGCAATCAGAATTATTGAAGGCCAGCGTTATAGTTAGTTCCTGGTATCAAATTTTTATCAGTGTGTCCGCATGCACTTAATCACATCAATATGTCCGCCAACACCTACCTTCCCTTATGTCCGCCCACGATCCCATATGTTTAATCAAGGCAAGAATCCCACCAATATATCCGCCAGCATTAAGAATCTCGCCTATATGTCCGCCCACACCTAGCTTCCCTTATGTCCGCCCACACCTGCCTTCCCTTATGTCCGCCCACATTCCCATATGTTCACCCACTCCAAAAATTCCGCCAGTATATCCGCCAGCACTAAGAATCGCCCCAGTATGTCCGCCCATTCCTACCTTCCCTTATGTCCGCCCACGCCTACCATCCCTTACGTCCGCCCACACCTACCTTCCCTTATATCCGCCCACAATCCCATATGTTCACCCACGGCAAGAATCCCACCCGTACGAGCATGTCCGCCCACGCCAAAACCGCCTCCAGCCGACACCAGATCACTCCCGGCGCGGCTCATCAAGGTTGCTCAATGGGCCGAGTTACCTTCCTCCCGGGACGAGGCTCACAGGCGGCTTGGTACGGTGAGCTGGTGTTGACTTTACGCAGCTTCCTTTCAGCGAGGCACAATAACCAAGGCTGAACCCCCCCCCCCTTCTCTCTCTCTCTCTCTCTCTGCCTTTTTTTTTTTTTTTTTTCTACTGAAACATAATAACTTCCAAGGTAGCGTCTGTCTCTACTCCTTCTATTCTAACCTGGCCTAAAATTACCACATTTCCATCCTGAATACTGAGTTGTAACAAGAGGTTAATAATAGAGTGTGGTGCAAGTCACGAAGAAGTGCAGAGCCGTAGCATTATTGCCTTCTGCCTCAGTAATACGCAAATTTGAAGTAAATTGACGAAAATCTGGTCCAAGTTGATGTGAAAGAACTGTAGGGTTTGTCTAGTATATTTTTCCTTTCTTTAATGATTCACAATAATCGTTTTCTCAAGTATATTTATTGCAGTTAACCCGAAACGTTCCATTTTATTTATTTATCTTATTTATTTTTTGATGAGAGTAATAAGAGACTGAGAGTAACAAGGAGGTATGTGGCTGGAATCTTACCTCATTTTTCTTTTTCTTTTTTCTTGAGATAATAATACTTTCTGTTTTAATCTTAGGATCGCGTTTCTCCAGTACTTTAATCCAGCTAAGCCCAGATTATTTACTATACAATTCCGCCCAGTAAAGTGAGGCAGTGTTTACCAAGCTATTCAGTAAGGTACAATAAGCAAGTTAATGGAGGGAATTTCTCTTTTCTGTTTTCTTTCCTCTTCTCTTTTTTCATCTCTTCTGTCCGTCTGTCTGTCTCACTTTTTATCACTTTGTATATAACTATATAGATCTGTCTGTCTTTATCCATTTATCTATCAGCCTATCTATCTGTCTGTCTATCCGTCTATCTATCTGTCTGTCTATCTATCTGTCTATCAATCTATCTCTGAAGCACAACAAATCCTTCGATGGTAACCTCCATATTGTACTTCGGTTAAACCGAGACGATTTTAGCCATAGGGGTCTGAGTTATAAGCAGATATCTGTGTGGAATATCTTTTATCTCGTTTCCTTTCACTGAAGCCCACAATACACTCTGTTCTCGTCAACGTAGGACGCTTACTAACACATGTTTCTTATTTATTTTGCGTATTATATCTTCATGAGAGAGAGAGAGAGAGAGAGAGAGAGAGAGAGAGAGAGAGAGAGAGAGAGAGAGAGAGAGAATCTTGCGGGAAATCAAAGCAAGTGAATCAGCTAAATTGTTTATATCATCATGTTACCTTCATCTCCTCAGGCGACTATATTTATTATGTAAGAAGTTATAAAACGGGTTGGAGAAGTCGGTGAGCAGTAGAGGATTGTGCCATACCTCACACTGCCATATTCAATTCTACCACTTCATAGACAGCCGCACGCTGCCACACCACACATAGCAATACCATGCGCTGTCACACCATACACTGCCACACTATACACTGCCACGCCACACACCACCACATTACGCGAGTACATTACCACATTTTACACTGCCTCACAATACTCTGTGTATTTCATACTTGTGCAATTTTCACTGCATTACCACGTGCTGCCACACTACATACTGCTGCGTTTCTCACTCCTCGCTTCACGCTATCCTCCGCCACACCACACACGGCCATTCCATGCACTGCCACACCACACCCATCCACAGCATGCATTGCCATACCCCACACTACACAATACCGCACATCACACTGCCACATCTCTTTTCTTTTCTTCTTTTCCTAGTGCCATTTATATCTCAAATGGCCTGTGACAGGAAGTAACGAGTTCTGGATCCACCCTATAATTATGTAACAGTAATATCATGAGCATAGTAAGGGTAAGTGAGAACAATTAGGCATTTGACTGCAAAGTACACAAGGGCAGTATGTATTAAGTTGGTGATAATGGACATAATGACGACAATTTCCGTAATTACGATCATATATATCACCGTTATTGTACATTCTTATCCAATTACCTGTTAATCCAGAGGATTTATTTTTTTGTACTTGTTACCAGCTGATGACTTTACGTAATTCTTTGGAGACATTTCGTAACATCCTTAGTAGAGAAGCTTAACGCATATTGTTTCCAACCATTTCACTTAGAGACGTTTTCCCAATTAAGTAAAAATGTCTGTAGGGAGTAACATTAAAAAATAAGACTTAAGTTCAAGTAATATATTGAATCTAACGCCAGAAGGTTATGTTCGTCTTTTCGTAACAGCGATAAAAAAAAAAAAGTCTGAATTTGCACCCTGATATTCTAAACAAGACTTTTTTTTTTTTTTGAAAAAAGAAATGCCAATAGTTACAAGGGTAAAGGTGAGAGTATAATATGGTGAACTGAAGTCAAGTTTGCATAAAGCCGTCTAAATACTGGACCGTCTGTAACTCTGGTGTGAAGTTTGAGATACGCAGTTGAGCCAAAGTTGGTAAGCGTTGTTTGTTTTCGCTGGGAGACTGTGATATCATAGCGTTACGTGAGGATATTACGCTTTCCCTTATCCCCTGTGGTGTTTAATTTGTTTATATGTTGCCATAACTCACATTTTACATAAATTTCCTTACCGGGTATGCAGGAATATGACTCTTTAAGTTAATATCAGTATCAGAAAATTCGTGCAGTATATGGATGTGAAGACAGGGATCAAGAAAGACTTGTCAGCTGCAGAACAAAAATGTCCAAAACAAGGCCATGAATGAAACTGTAGGAGGATACTAAGCTCATGAGATTTTTGACGTTCCCTATGGCTATCCCTGGCATATTTTGAGTCATAAATACTGGTCCACTTGATAATGATAACTAAACAGTGAGCAGTGATATTTTAAACAAAGTGAAACAAATCTCTTGAGCCAAGCAACCATTTCTGAATTTTATGATAAATCTTCATAGCAGTTCGCCTATAATGTGAGACGATACAATTTTCCGCGCTCTGCTTTCTTTCCGACCATTAAGAATAACAGCAGCATTAAGACAGAGTTACTATAAGGTTTTGGAAAAGTACCTGGACAGTACTGTGGGAGGCTGGAGGTGTGGCGGTGTGAGTTGCGACTGTAATGTGTGTGTGGGAGGTGTAGCAGTGAGGGGTGTGGCAGTGAGAGGTGTGGCTGTGTGGGGCGTGGATGTGTGGGGCGTGGCTGTGTGAAGTGTGGTAGTGTGGAGTGGCGGCCTGAAATGTGGCCGTGTGAGATGTAATAGGGTACTGTATGGGGAGTGTGAGATGTGGTAGTGTGAGGTATTGCAGCCTAGGAAGTGGCAATTGGAGCTGTTGCTGCGTGTGGTAGTGCGTGATATATGGAGTTTTAGTGTGTGGTGTGTTAGTTGATGTGGTAGCGTGAGGCATGGGTATGTGCGGCATGCTGTTTTCATTGTGTAAGCTTGGTACACTCTTATTTAGTAATGTGAGGTGTGGAAATATTAGGTATGTCAGTATGAGATGTGGTAATGTTAGGTGCAGCAGTTTAAGGAAGTTGTAAGGCGTGACGTAAGGCGTGACATTGTAAGGCATGTGTGAAGTTTGGAAGTGTGAAAGGTGGAAATGTGAGGTATGGGATTGTAAGGTGTAGCAGTTTAAAGTTGTAAGGTGTGGCAGTGTAAGATATGTAGGACGTCTGGTAGTGTGGCTTGTGTGTGAAGTGTAGCATTGTAAGATGTAGTGTGTTTTTAGCTGCCCAGGAATTTTCTGACCTGCTTTATTTTTCACCTCCCCTTTCCCATTCACCATCCTTTCCCATTCACCATCCCATTTCATCCACCGTGCCTTCCCATTAACCATCACTTCCCATTCACCATTCTTTCTCATTCACCATTTCGTTTCATTCACCATTCTTTCTCATTCACCATTTCGTTTCATTCACCATTCTTTCCCATTCGCCATTCTTTCCCATTCACCATCCCATTTCATCCACCACGCCTTCCCATTAACCATCCTTTCCAATTCACCATCTCGTTTCATTCACCATGCCTTCCCATTCACCACACATTCTGGGGCAAAGTGCCACTTCTCTGCATCCTAAACTCTCCGCTATTACTGTTCCCTCGTCCGCCCTTCCCTCCCGGGTGTAAAATGCTCTACAGAACACCACAATACCGCCCACCCTGTACCACAATACCGCCCACTCTATACCTTACTACCACCCACCTGTCACAAAACAACCACCAACAACACAGTGGCAGTACAACATTAAAATAACTTCATTCACAAAATACTAAGATATTCAGTCACTGCACCACAGTACGGAAACATTACACTACCGCACACCCTCACACACCACAAAACCGCTCAACAGTACCACGACACACTCACAAACCACAATTACTCTCCCCACAATTTTTTCCTAACCAAACCTAACTTAACTTCACTCACACAACACCTTAGTAAATGCATTATAACACTTTCTCTCATTACTTTGCACACACATGGTACAGAAATATTCCCACACATCATCATTACTGCCCACAAATACCATAACATTTCGTCTTTCGATACACTGGCCCTAACTATTGCATATTAACCGCATCCACAATATACTCACAACAAAATCATCCAACCTAACCTAACTTAACCTAACCCCACAATAAACCCCACATCACATCCCACAACTTCTAACCTAACCTAACTTAGACCAGTGTAGCCTAGCCCCGCCTGCACAGCATAGCAACTCCATTCCCTCAACCCCACCCACCCAACCCCACCGAGACAATACCACGCCCCAAATAAACCCCCACACCGCCGCCCACTACTTCTAACCTTCACGGGGCCACAACTCAGCACAACTTGAACACTAAATTCCACGGACAAACCTGCGATGTTTCCTCCCACGTTCCCGTCCCAGCCGAATGCAAGATAAGATTACTTCGTTTCTTCTTTATCGCGTATAGAAATTTTAGCGAAGCGTAGGGAGGTGGCAGGTATACGGGAGTGGTTGGAGGATTCTTCCTTGGTGCTGTTGTTGTTCGTAGAAGAAAACATTGATTAAAAATTTCACCACGACCCCATAATCCAGCTTAAAAACATCGATGTCTCGTTTTCAAAGGTTGCGTATAGATATTTACCTGTGTGTTATGAGGTGACAGGTGTATGGGAGTGGAAAGAGATTTTTTTTTTTATGTTGCCCTTGTTTTTTTTTTTTTTTTTTTTTTTATGCGAGGAAGAAGGAACCAAAGGCCATGAGCCCGCAGTAACAGTTCCCTCCAAGAGAAAAACAAAATACAAGAGAGAGCCAAATTCAAGATCCGATCATTTTGAGATGCCTGGACACACTGCGTTTGAAAGACTGGAGATCATAGGCAGGAGGAAATACAGACAGAGGGAGACAGTTCCAGAGCTGACCTGTTGCATGAATGAAAGACTGGGAGTAACGGTTAACTCTTGCATTAGAGAGTTGGACAGAAAAGGGATGAGAGTTTGCTGCCAGACGGGTGCTACGCGCCCGTCGTAGAGGTGGAGGAATGCAAGCAGACAGTTCAGAGGAGCAGTGACCATTAAAGTAGCGATAGAAAAGAGATAAAGATGCAACAGTGCGGCGAAGAGACAGAGGTTGAAGGGAGTCAGTAAGAGGAGGAGAGTTAATGAGACGAAAAGCCTTTGACTCCACCCTATTGAGAAGAGCTGTATGTGGGGAGCCTCCCCACACATGAGAGTTGTACTCCACACAGGGGCGGATAAAACCCCTGTATAGAGTCAACAATTGTGCAGGGGTAAAGAAAGAGCGGAGTCGGCTTAGCACACCCAATCTCTTGGAAGCAGATTTTACAAGAGATGTAATATGATCTTTCCAAGATAAGTCCCGAGTAAATGAAACCCCAAGCATGTTCAAGGATGATGCAGGATTAATCTGAATATTATTAAACATTAGTGGGTATACCTGTGGAAGATTTTGTCGGGTTGATAGGTGTAAGAACTGAGTCTTAGAAGCATTAAAGACAACCATATGTTGTTGTTCTAAGGAGAAAACTTTGACTGGGACCTCCATCACGCCTACACAGACCAACGTACAGTGGCAATATATCATTTATTCTTTATCGCGTTTAGAATTTTTACTTGCATGTAGTGAGGTAGTAGGTTATGGGAAGCGGTAGTTTTATTTTCTTGGTGTGGAATTTGTTTGATGGTGCAGTTTTTCTTACTGTTATTCTGAGGTAACTTAAACATTCATCGCGCACATGCTACCAGACCCACTGTATAGTCGTATTATTTACAAGTAGTTGGAGCTGACAGTCCCCACCCTCCCCAAAAAAAAAGGTTCGAAATGTTGCAGTCGGCAGTGTTAAAATTAGCACAAAGCATTCTGGCAAATACCTCGTATTACTTGGAACCGACGGTTTTTGAAGTAGTTAATACCCGGATCATTCTCTCTCTCTCTCTCTCTCTCTCTCTCAGCTCGAAATGCTGGGAGTCGACAGTGTTAGTAATAGAACAGGTTTGCATATACTTCTCTTTACTGGAAGCTGGCAGTTAGAAATTTCTCCTTGCCTTTTGTCTGGTAGAAAATGAAGACAGTTTAGTTCTGTGACAAATGCCCTTAATACTGGTGACACTAATTAGGTCGGGCATCACCACACATACGCTGTAATAAGGATAATTAGTCTCGTGAACTGCTTGGCTTCCTCTCCTCCTCCTTCCCCTCTGCCTTCAGTTCCTTCACTACGGTAACGTCTTTGCTGTGTTATTCTAGCTGTTCTTAGACGTTTATATTCGTCTTAGGAGTGACTTACGGACTGGCTTACTATCCTTTCACTAATAAATATCCTTCCGAATAAAGAGAATGGTCTGGTTTTAGTCCGATGAAAAAAATTGAGAACTACATCATCGGGCTGAGAAGGTTAACTTCTGCCAAAAACCCTGTTTTGTGATATGATCTTACTGTTTACAGACTGCGCTTGAGAGAGACGCCTTCACGCGGTGGCACCTTTACTGTATAACCATCCAGCTCCACTGTCCATTGACACAAATGCCCCTCATCTCCCTCCCTATCCCCTAAATGGAGGATCGTGTATTGCAGGGGGGAAACAGCTTCAACCTGCAGTCCCTCTGATTTTACGGCCAGATGAGCCGGTGGGCCACAACAACAACAACTTTTTACATACGATTTTATTGAACTTTGGGAGGACGTGTAGTACTGAATGGATTTCTATTGGATGACGTCTTTTAACATTTATTCTTGCTGCTACCAGATTTTTACGCGGCCTGGGAGAGTGGCCATACAGGGGAGAGATTAAATAAGTCTATCTAACTGTTCCAGATATGAAGAAACAAACAATAAAAAAGCTTCGAAACTGAACATAATTCCTTGATGATAGCAAGAATATAATACAACAGACGACATTGCAATTACGGTGTTAATGAAAATTGTACCAACCTATCCAATTCAGATCATCTCTCAAAGTTGAAAAAAAAAAAAAAGAAGAAAATAATAGGACTGAAATATATGACACGTTCTTAGGCTTAGGGTTAAACTGCAGCTTAACTCCGGCTTAAACGTTTTAATGCGATAACGTTTTTTATATTTCTTTTTTTGCCACATTTAGACAATTATATTAAAGTTTAGAGAGTACGAATTTTTGTTTATCAATTTTTCTTATCTATAGGCCATTATTTTGAGTTTTAGATGGAACGTGTTTTCACTTGTCCTTTTGCTGCCTTCAGTCTATTTTGTTCAGTTTTATGACAATTCGTATTAGTATATATTTGCTGCGTTCACTTGATAATTTGCAGCTGTAAGAGAGTACGTATTTTTACATATATATTTTCTATTCTCAGGTTAATATATTCATCTTTAAGTAGTGCCCTTGTAATAAGATCTAATACAGTACTAATTTCTCCTCTTCGAAAGGTCTCGTTTAAGCAAAATAAGGTTTACAGTTAAGATGAATAAAGAAAAATACACCATCGGACGGAGAAGTAAACTGCGTGATGCCCCAGAATTATCGACAAAAAAATACAGCATTAACTAAACTTATTACTGTTGCAATATGTTCACTTTTCATTGGCCAAAAATTATCATTCCTCCATCTTCAGTGCAGAGTTATAACAGTAGAATAACTCTAGAATATAAATCTATTCACAAAAAAGTGCTTCAGAAAGTATGTGGAGCCACAGTATTGTATATTTTTGCCAATGAGCTACGTGAACTAAGCCCTCAGAGAATAAAAATTTAGGCCAAGTTAATGTGAATGAACTGAAGACACTATGAACTGAATGACACCGCCTAGGAAGAATATGAAATGCGTCAGTGTACAGGAAGGGATAAGAGAATTTTAGACCTGATTGGGATTGAACCTCCATTCATTAGCACAACAGCAAGAGGTCTCCAAAAGTTGATTAAAATATAAAATTGTCACAGATAAATCAGTATGTTGTGGGATCGAAGATTTTAGTAATGGTGGCAGAAGGAAACAGCTTTTGTTTACTTTAAATTTTCAGATGTCATGCTTCGCTTGTTTTTCCCATCTGGCTCCGTGGGTGAGTGAGGAGGGAGTCGTGTGCGTGTGTGTGCGTGTGTGTGTGTGTGTGTGTGTGTGTGTGTGTGTGTGTGTGTGTGTGTGTGTGTGTGTGTGTGTGTGTGTGTGTGTGTTTTTCTCTGTCTGTCTGTCTGTCTGTCTGTCTGTCTGTCTCTCTCTCTCTCTCTCTCTCTCTCTCTCTCTCTCTCTCTCTCTCTCTCATCACGTCGCTACATCAATCTTCCGTCACGGGTACAAGAGTGTGATAAGCCGAAGGGGAGGAGGAGAAGGAGGAGGAGGAGGATGGTGAGAAGGAGGAAGAGGAAGATGGTGATGGTAATAGTGATGATGACTGGTGGTGATGATGCTGGTAAGGAGACGAAGGGAAAAGGAAGAAAGAGAGAGACTGGGAGGAGAAGGAGGAAGAGGAGAAGGAAGAGGAACACGGTGTGGAGGAGGGAGAGGAAGAGGAAATGATGATGGTGATGAAGGTGAGAAGGAGAAGGAGGAGGAGACGGGTTGGTGGTTCTGACGTAAGAGATAAGACTTAAGGGAATTATGACCCGTCACTACGATGATGTATATCCTGGGCCAAGGATATTAAATCTAACCATAAGAAAATAGAAAATCGTGACAGTAGTGCAGGTGTAAAAAGAAAATGAATCAGTGAAGAAAAATACATATAAAAGGTAGTCCTACTGAGATCTTAAACTCCTGAAATTTTGCGATACTTGTCTGCTTAATGAACGTCACAGAGAGAGATCAGTTGCTGGATGCTGAGTAGTAAAGGGGGAGCTAGATGAATTCCTGCGTAGAGAGGCTATTTATAGGGCCTGTGATGCTGATGAGCAACGCCTACGCGTGGTGGTACCGTTGTAGCCAATCCCGGTTGTTCAATCGTCCCTCATCCCCCTCCCTAACCCCTAAGAGATGGGCAACTTCAGACCGCGGTCCACGACTTTCACGTTTCAGATGTATCTATTAATTCCTTTCAGCTTTTCTTCCTGGTTTACACATCTAAAGTACATTGTGTGTGTGTGTGTGTGTGTGTGTGTGTGTGTGTGTGTGTGTGTGTTTTATATTCTTATACTTTACAAGGCAAAGACAAAGACAGGGGAAAAGAGGGCTGTGATAATAGAGTTAGGTCAAACAACTTCAAGCATTTCTCTCCATACTCAGCAACGACCCCTCTTCCCACGACCCTACCCCCCCTTCTCTCTCTCTCTCTTCAGTATAAAATAAAGCAAGTGATAGCAAACCATAAGGGCCAGAGGAGCTCGTAAACTGCCACAAACTATCTGTATACTCCCTGTGCAGTTGGTGACGAGGTCGATCAGGTACAGTAATTGGCCTGAGAAGTTGTGTTTCCCGGCCGACGGTGATATTGGTGCAAGTTTGGCCAGCGATTGTTGGATGCTGAAGTGATGGTTGCCTTGCGGGCCAATTATCACCAGTTTCACGCGGCGGATTGTGGGTGAAGTGATGTGTGTGGATGTTAGAAATGCCAATACGTTGTAGAGGACGCTTTCACATTTCATGCTGTTGCACTTCACACTCAATACCTGTCAAATACTTTATTCGCCAAGTTGCACATTACCACACTTCCTGCCATACCTCACACCACCCTACGATACTAGCTACTACCACACCACCCACTGCCACAGTTCTCACAGATACCTTTCATACTTGCCTTCTACAGACACACCACACATTTATACTTTTCACACTGCCATTTTTCACAATACCACACCGCATACTCACACCACACTGCTATGCCACAAATTGCCACGACACGCACGTATATCAAATGGAATCAGTCACCACCACACCACGCACAATCATGCTACACACTGCCACGCCACACACTGCCACACCTCACATTGCCACACCACACAAACGCCTCACAGTGCCACACCTCGCATCCCCTATCGCGCAGGACTAGATCTCGAAGCCATCCGAACTTGAGGATTAACTAAGAGGTAACGATGCGGTGTAATATCAATACATTCCTACGCCAGTGGATCATTAGCTGGCAATCAGTACGGGGTTAGTCTGTGTCAGAGGACGGATTACAGGACACAAGGCAGTACTGCTGTTGACATAGAAGTCCTCCTGACACTTCTTCATCGCTGATTTATTTTTCCCGTTCCGCCACCACCAAACAAATTTTTTCACCCTTAGAATACTTCTTGATTCAATGAAAAATGTTAGTGAAATGTTGCATCAGTTTATCCGATGTGTAAGACACAGCAAGTGAAGATATCTTTGAATTGCCTTGAAATTTTAACACAGAAAAACTGTTTTAAAAACGATCTTCATGGTGAAATATTTGCATAAAAATTGTTGATATTATATAGCTGGTGAACGCCCCTTTGAGGGGCTTCAAAAATTCAGTATTCGAGCAGTATTTCATTGGGCAAGAAAAAGGGGCACTACTGGGTAATTAGAGCATAGTGTTTAGGCAGCCAGTACTTGGATGGGGACGTGAAGGTACGCTCGTTCCAAAAGGTATCTTTAGCATGACGATCGATGATTTCACAGTAATGCTTTCATATCGTGCCAGCCATAGAACCAGGCTGCTCCACTGTCTGGTTATACAAAAGTCCTTCAACTATTTCCTTATCTCCCAAAAGGAGGATGGTTCACTGCAGGAGAAGGTCAGCCTAAGCCTACCGTCAACTGGGTTCACATTTCAGATGAGCCTGAGTCCAGAACAAGAACAACAACAACAATGGCCGTTGTTGTTGTACGCATTTTTTTCCTAAGAATAATATTCCCTAGTAGACAGTGCACTGTATGCTCGTATGTTGCACAAATTTCCTTCCTCCCCCCTTGATTTTTTTTAGTTGTATTGATTAAAACGACAGGCGTAAGCATCCACGTAGAGAATATTTCCAGACAGGTCGTCCAGTATTTTAAAGATGGAAAAATATCATATAATTTTTTGAGCGACCCTACAAGTGAATTTTGCCTTTATATAAAATCATTCACGGGCAAAGTCAGCGGAAAACTTTATGGAATATTTTCTGCTGACAGGTTTGCCTTCGAATGGCAGAATAAATATTTGATTGCTGATTCTTTCGCACAAGTGTGATGTCTCGGGCGAATTCAACTTGCAGGAGTACCAAAAATTCCTCGCTTCGGCGTCAAAACTCCCGGCGAAAGTTGGGACATGTTTCGTATATTTCCGGTACAGGTCGCACGAAACGCCTTATTTGGCTCCTTCATGCTATCCTGGAGACATAACTTTAAGGAAACGTTATTTTGATGCTGACCTATAAACGTAATCCTACAGAAGCGTTTAATGTGACTTATTCATGCTAAATATAAATGTAATCTAAAGTAACGTTTAATGACTCTTTATTTTAAGCTGTACAGAGTCTAAAGAAACGTTTGATTTTACTCTGTCTTGGTTAACTAAAACGTAAAAATTGGTTAACGTTTAATTTGAATACTTCATGACAAACTGTAAATTTAATCCATTATTTCTTTTAGTGAAAAGGATAGTGACATGCTTACCTTTCCAAGTCAAAAGTCTCTCGTTAGCTAAGTTAGGTCGTCTGGTAGTCATTAGTTCTAAATTAGGTAAAACAAATCATTCCCTATCAACTGCTCAGGGATCACAAATTCAACCACTCGAGATAAAAATTTTGAAGAGGGAAGTTTTGCAACCTGACCATCCCTTCATCGAAGTCAGGTTGAGTCGAAACCTGTATTTGTATATTTACTTACTTTTTTTAAAAGCAACGGAGAAAAAAATAGACACTTGAAGCCCGCAAAATTAGTCCTAGAATAAGGGAAAGGAAAGAAGAAAACAGAAAAAAGAAAAACAAAGGATAAAAAAAAAAGAAACACAGAAAAGTGTACGTAACGTTGCCGTACTGAATGAATACTTTAACGTGAGCAGGTGCGGCTTTTAACCCTTCGAATGGGATAGCAGTGAAGGCATTATTCAGAACAACGCCAACAAGTAATGCCAACTGTGGCGTCCTTTCCCCCCAAACCCAGAATTTTAAACCCTGTCACTGCCATGTACAAACTCAGGCATCTTATGTGTTTTTATTTCACTGTGTTGTTCAGATGGTAGAATTATACATACATAGACATTATTTTTATTTATTCATTTATTTAGACACTTATTCTTGTTTTCTATATATTTATTTTTGGCGAGAAGAGGCAACAGTTTCGGCCGTGTTGTTATCTTATTCAGACTAATACTCGACGATCAGAGGTGAGTGTGAGTACGTGTTGTGAAAGTGCGGTGTCTGAGTTGGACAAGTGTATTAAAGAGATGTGTGTGTGGTAATAAGTGTACTGTGGTGTGAGGAAGGTGACAATACAGTTCCGTTGTGTGTATGTGTGTGTGATGAGAGTGGGGTGTCTTAGGTGCTGTTATGTATTGTTGAGGGGTGAAATTACGGCCCAAGAGGTGCATGTGAGTCTGTGTTGTGAGAGATATTTATCTGAAGTGACTGAATGGTAATAATATTGATAAAACAACTACATAAATACATATATAACATTGAGTGAAGAGATAAAGAAAGTGAGCAGTCTTCCACACAACCCATACCCAAGAAAACTTATAGGACTGACCCAGGAGATAGCACTGATCTGGCCACCATTAAATAAACAAGACAGTAGTGTGTGTCACACGCCTCAGGACACGACACATCTCTCTTGACACTCTTGACACTCTTAGGCCTCCCACTCCACCTGCACGGAAATATTAATCAAAAGAGTGACTTGGGAAAAAAATACGAGTGAGGACGAAAGTGGTAGGGAGCAGGAAAGGGGAATAAGGGCGGTTGAGAATACGAAGGAGTAATAAGGCAGGAGGAAGGAAATCAGGAGAAAATTTAGGAGAGAAGGAAAAGAGAATGAATCAGAGCGGCGGACTGTAGAGGAAAGGAAAGAGAAAGAAAAAGGGGAAAAAATTTTGAATTGGAATAAGGGAGATGGGAGAGAAAGCGTGGGAGAAATTTCGTTAAAAAGAAAGGATATAGTAGAGGGAAGGTAATACAAGGAAACAAAGAACGGAGGAAGAAGGTGAGACCAGTACATTATTTGCAAGAAAATAAATATTCACCGTATGAGAGACAGCTACTGGGAAACAAAAGGCATGAAAGTGAGGTAAAAAGGTTAACATATAAGTATTGGTTTAGAGCAGAAGAGAAACCAGTGGATGTGACCTGCAAATATCATCCTTGAAAGCAAGTTGAATATAAGAGGACCAGCTTCAGGATAAATTCATTTCGGGATATCCGGACATGACTCGTTTGAAAGATTACCGTAAAAGTCTTCTCTGGCAAGACAAGCTGAGAAGACTGTATCAGAATTTGATGAGAATTATACCCTTACAGCCAGGATTCCGGGGGACTGAATGGTGAGTGAATGGGAGTGTGACTCATTCAGTTTGGTAAACTTTGGTTAGTATCTCATTTATCAAGTTTTTTCTCTCCTTCTGGACCCTGCCTCACCCCAAGGTCTGGTTGATAATGATATTGATAGTGAAGATGATGATGATGATGGTGATGATGATAATGATAATGATGATGATGATGATGATAGACCCTCACACCCAAAGGGAATATAAGCCACCTGCATTGTTTTAAAGTCACACACAAAAAGCACATTTTCTATATGATGGTACAGTTCAGACCCTTAAACAATTCAGATCTCTGTTAAATATTTCACCAGTTGTGCTCACGAAAAGTTGGAAATATCGGTTAAATATTCCACTCGAGAGCACTGAATAAAGGAGTGGGAGTTCATTTCATTGACAGATGTGTATTGCAGGCCTGCCCTAAAGAAGAGAGCATACAGACATGTAAGAGAAGCAGTGATATTAAAGACAGTGAAGGAACACTGTGGTAAAGAGAGTGACTAAAGGGAGTTTGTGCTTGAAACACACACACACACACACACACACACACACACACACACACACACACACACACACACACACACACACACACACACACACACACACACACACACACACACACACACAGCATAAGAAACCACAGACATACAGTGAGATGGTGAAGGATTTGCCTGTGGGTCGTTGAAGGAGATAAACTGAGGTTGAAGACGAGGCTAGTGAAGAAGAAAACAGAGCGAGAGAGAGAGAGAGAGAGAGAGAGAGAGAGAGAGAGAGAGAGAGAGAAACCGGGTGAGCAGACGACTGGAGTAAGGTCTACTAAAGGTGGATGTGGGAAAATCTGTGACAGTTTTCCTGAATTTGTGTGGGACAGAAATTCTGCAGGAAAAAAATATTGAAGTCCACCCTCTTAGCCTTTCCATCAGGCAGACAGGAAGGGGTCGGAGGAGATCTGGGAGAAAAACGGTAGGAAAGAGTGGGGAGAACGAGGGAGATAAGGAGGGTGACTGAGTATGAAGAGAGTAGGAATGATCTGAGAGAGAGAGAGAGGGGGGAGAGAGGGAGAGGAAGAGAGAGAGCAAAAAGACGCATGGTAAAGGTGAAGACATATAAGACGGAAGGGTTGTAGAAGAAAAATGTCAGCATGTAAAAATATATATGAAAGAAAAGACACGAAAAATAAACTGTAGAAGGTGACTTGAATACACGGTAATCGCAACATGCCATCCTATGTCATAGTTGGTACCAAAAATAAACCAGGAAAAAGGGACAGTATGAAAATGAAACATTTAATGAAAGTGAATCTTAATCTCCTCATTACCGAAGGCATTTCCTCATGAGAATTTAATCATAGGTAGCAAGAAATGATGTAAAGGAAATTTTACTCCAAGTAAATGATTAGCTTCCCGGCTTTGCTTAACCTGAACACGATTTCTCAAGGTGCCGAGAATATATTAAATGTAAGTCAGGATTGAATAAAACAAGATCTGGTGCGCAAGGGAAGTGAGATAAAATCAAAGGCTGTGCCATTTGTCGATCGCTTGAGGAGAGAGGAAGGCGATGTTGCTCTGTGCTTCTGGAATTGATGACGTCTGTTTTATTGTATGTTTTTATATAGTGAGGTGAAATTATTCCTGTTAGACAAGGCCTTGGAGTGAAAGTAGTGAGATGTGTTGTCTTTACTCGTAAATGTCATATCTGTATACTTCCCATCTCATACACACCTCAGAAAACACACACGTCCTTCAAAACTCCAAACACACACACACACACACACACACACACACACACACACACACACACACACACACACACACACACACACACACACACACACACACACACACACACACACACACACTCCTCCCTTTTGCCTTTCTGGAGATGGTGTGAGAAAGAGCTTCTTGTGGGTTATTGGTCGGGATCAGTGTTGCGACAGGACGTTTCAGAGAGGGTGAAAAGGATTGCATGTAAGATGGCAATGGGAGAGGTGGGGAGACGAGGGATTGAGAGAGGAATAGGAGAGGTGGTGAGGAGAGGAACTGAGTGGGATGGGTAGTGGAGAATGAGGTGGGGAGGAGAGGGATGGGCTTGGCGCAAGAATATTATATAAATCACGTCTTGGTAGGGAATCAGTTAAAAGATACGTGTAATATATTTCCTGACGTACCAGCCTTGAGATTAACCTTGAGAAAAAAATCAAAGTGAGAAGTCTCGGGGTGGAAATTATAAGCAGGGTAAGAGTGGGTGTCTGCTGGAGGAGGAAAAAGCAAAGTGGTTGTCAACAAGAGAGAAAGTGGAAGCCAAACAAGGACGCAATCTTGTAGGCAGGGAACTTTGTCACGAGGAGGAGGAGGAGAGAAGAGTGAGGGAGAGGAGGAGAAGAAGGAAGGGAAGGAGGAAGGCGAATGAGGAGGAGGAGGAAGAAAGGTAGGCGAATGAGGAGGAGGTGGAAGGGAAGAAAGGAAGGCGAATGAGTAAGAGGAGAAGGAAGATGAGGAGGAGGAAAGAAATAAGAGAGAAACTGTTTTTGATGCAAGTGAAAGGAGAAAAAGCGCAAGGGATGGAGGGAAGAAGAGAAAAAGGATGAGGAAGAAAGGGAGAGAGAGGAGAGAAGAAAGGAAGGAGGAAGAGGAAGGTAAAGAAGGAGAGTAACTGATTGACGAGGGGGGAGGAGAAGAAAGAGGGATACCGAGTGAGAGAGGAGGAAAGGAAAGAAAAGCAAGGGAGGAAGAGATCTTGGGGCCTTTGTTACGAAGGAGAGAAAAAGAGGAGGTGAAGGAGAAGGAAGAAGAAGAAGAGGAAGAAGAGAAGGAGGAGGAGGAAAAAGAAGAAGGGAGTGAGAGGAGAAGGAGGTGGAGAGAAAAGAAGAGTAAGAGGGGAACTGTATCACTCTTGCAAACTAGGAAAGGGGAATAGTGAGGAAGAAAGGAGAGAGCAAAAGCAAGAAGAGAAGGAAGAGAAGAAGAAAGGAAGGAGTGGGGGCAGGAGGAGGGGAGAGAAGGAGAATATGCAACGGAGGAGGAAAAGGGAAAGGGATGGCAAGTGAGAGAGGGAAAGGGAAAAGAAAAGCAGGGGAGTAAGAGATACAGTATAGGGGGATCTTCGTCACGAGTCGGGAGAGAAAGCGAGAGGGAAGGAGGATGAAGAGGAGGAGGAGGTGGAGGACGGAAGGGGGGGAGAGATGAAGATTGATTGGAGGAGAGGAGCAAAGGAGAGGAAGATAGAGGTAGGAAGGGGAGAGAAAAGCAATCTTATAAGCAGGGAAGTTCGTCACAAGGGGAAAGAGAGGAGGAGGAGGAAAGTAGGTGAGTGATGAAGAGAGGGAAAGAAGGGAGAGAGAGGAAAATAAGTGAGAAGAGGGGGTTAAGGAGAGAATGGGATGGAAGTAATAAATAAGGGAGAACTTTGTCACTCTTTTTAACGAGGATGGAGGATAGAGGGAGAGGGAGAGGCAGGAGGGGAGAGAAGGAATAATAGGAGTGGGAAAGAAATATAAGAAAACGAGAGGAAAGGGAGTCACAGGACGGCGGAAAACAGAAAGAGAGAAGAGAGAAAAGGGTGGGGGGAAGAGAGAAGGAATAATAAGAAAAGAGTGGTAGAGAAATGTAAGAAAATGAGAGAAAAGGGAGTCACAGGATGAGGAGAAAGAGAAGAGAGAGAAAAGAAGTGGAAAATTAAGAATAACAAGAGAGAAGGAGAAAGGAAGGAGAGTGTAAAAAGAGAGTGAATCAGACGAGGGAAGGAATGGGAAGAGAGAGGAGCAAGGGAAAGATATAAAGGGAGGCGAGTTAGAGATAGAGGAGAACTTTGTCACTTTGGCACACGAAGAACGACGAGGAGATAGGAGGAGGAAAAAGCATGAAGGAGGAAGGGAGAGAGAGAGAAATATGGAGGTGGGATGGGAAGAGAAAATAAGAAAAAGGGGAGGGACGAGGAAGGGAGAAAAATAATATGATGGAAGAGGAAGGAAAAGCATTGACGTGGGAGAGAAATATGGTAGACATAAGTCGAAGGATATGAAGGTCGGTGCAGTCTTTGCGAAAAGGACAAGGATGAAGTAAAGTGTATCACATCTTCATACCCATTCACTCATTTATTCATCATTCAAGGCTCGGAAAGTCTAAGAACCAAACATAATTAATAAGTGAGAAGAAAAGTGTCTTGAGTGACCGATAAAGTAGCCAAATAAAAAATGTGGAAAGATTATCGGGAAAAAGAGAATGCAATCAGTCACACATGTATAAAAAATAGGTGAAGAAAAGTGACAGAGGACTCACATTATCAAAAGGAAAGTGACAAAACGTAGCCAAGCGTATAATATACTAAAAAAAAAAAAAAAAAAAGACAAAAAATGATCAGTGAGGACAGCGGCCCGCAATGTGAAACTAACCCGTAACCTTGATCTTTGATATATTTGTACTAGAAGTGAATCTGTTTTTCCCACCCACATGCACTCAATACCTGTCAAGTGTGATCCAAATGAGATGAGACGTTTATTGGATAACGCCGCGCTGTGAAAATTTACCTTAACCCTTGACCTTAACTTATGATGGATCTGAACCAATATCGAATCATTTCTCCCCAAACCTACACACAAATATAAATGCCAGCTTTCACTCAGTTCGGATCAAGGTTTCAGTTTCTTTTCAGTACGTATATTGTTTTTCCTTCCTCTATTCATCTGTGTAAAGAAAAAGCATAGAACGAAACGGACTTAATAAAACTCGGTCTCCGGCATAGGGAAAAAGAAATCTGGAAAAACGTGGCAGAGAAAAAGGCAAAAGTACCTCTATGCAGATCAGGAGGCGGAATGGGGAGCCGGAAGGAGAAAGAGAGATGGGAGGAAGGGAAGAGGCGAGGGAAAAGCGAGGTTGGCGGTGGTTTATGAAAAAGAGGTGAGAAGAGGAAGGTGATTTGGGCAAGAAAAGAGTTAAGGGGCGTGAAGGAATTTGAGAGGCGAAAAGGAGAGAGAGAGAGAGAGAGAGAGAGAGAGAGAGAGAGAGAGAGAGAGAGAGAGAGAGAGAGAGAGAGATACAGACAGACAGACAGACAGAGAAAACTATACGCAACTCCAAAGTGATTAATGTTACAGACGATAATCAACGGAAGTGTGTATTACTAAAAAATGAAAAATAAAAAACGTTGCCAAAATATATATACCGTACATTACTGCATTTAAAATAATCCTGCAAAATTCGTAAACGTATCATACAGTATTAATCTGAAAAATCTATGTTGGCCGTTTGACTCGCACGTAATCACGTTGCCTTGCCTAAAAATGGGATAATTAAGCATGTTTTCGTTACAGTTAAAAAATTCTCGCCGTTTAATCAGGCCGCTGAGAGACAGACGGTCGCATGCTCGTAGGCAGAGGTGGCTCCCTTGCACCTCTTCCTTGGCGATTTATTTTTGGCTCCCTAGCACCTTTTTCTTAGCGATTTATTTTTCACATCACACCTGGCTTTGAACCGAATGTGACTCATAAGACTATAAGTTTGAGGAGTGGTTGAGATTTATTTCATACATAATGTTCAAGGAAGAGCAGCTGGTTACTCAACTCGTCTGAACTGAGCCTCCTAGCCCAGGGCCCCTACACTCCTGATTGAGCGGTAATAGATAGGATGATGGATGGACACGGTATGCTAATTCTTTCTAATATGACACTGACCTTCTGAATAACCTAAAAGAGGTTAATAATGTGTTGTGTGCCAAACTAAATTGGTAAGGAAGAGGAAATAGGAAGCTTCCTAGCAGTAATGGTTAGGATGCTTGATGGACACTGATTCATGTCTTGCATGTTATGTTATTCATCTCTTTCTATCGACACTGAGTGCATGAATAATCTACAGGAAATTGTTAAAGTGCCTTACGCAGAAAGTGTTGAGAGAGGAAATAGGGAGCCTCGTTACCCCACCAGAATACGAGTCTAGATATAAACTGCTAATAAGTTACTGCAGCGGAGCAGTGATTAAGCCAGAGAGACGGTCCACTGGCGGTGTAAAGGAGCAACTCGGGCTAATTCGGCAGCATCAGCGTGGAGGAGGGAGCCAACGGGTCTTTGATGTAGCTAAGAGGGAGGTTAGTCGCAGGGATCGTTTGACTTGGGTGATGGCATGAACGCTGGCATGTATACTGCTACTACTTCAGCCATGCATTATACAAATTATACAGAATTCATTTAGAAGAGATGTATTAAAGGAACACTGGTAGTCTGGTGGTAGAGTTCCTCACATAGGAAAAGACTTATCGGTAACGCGCCGTGGTTCAAATCCAATAGGTCGCTCGTAAGTTTTTCTATAATGTTAGCTCGGCCTGGGAAGTAGTGTAGTCATCAGCGGGTTTAGTGATCAGAATTACATTAGCCTAACTTGGTCACTCTTTTTTTTTTTTTTTTTTTTTTAATGGAAAGAGAGAGAATTCAGTGCTGAGAAACTGCAAAATTTATCTGTTCCAAAGAAAACTGAACAAAGAGTACGCCAGATTTAAGGTCCGTTTATTCCGAGGAGCCCCCAAGGGGCAATACGGATCGGCCGTTACTTTTAGCGCGTAAGGATTTAGCTGTGATAATCTTAAGTGTGTGTGTGTGTGTGTGTGTGTGTGTGTGTGTGTGGGGGTGTGTTTGGGGGGGTGTAAATACGAATTTAGGATTTAAGTCGAGAAATGTTTGCGACAGAATCGTGGGCAGTTTCTAGTCTTAAGAAAAAATGGATGTAAGAAAAATGTAAACGACAGATATTTGCCAAGTCAGCTTAGCACAGCCGTGGTTGATAAAAGGAAGATATTTTTAGCCCTTAGGATGCAAGAGCAAGAACTCCACCTTAATCACAACATAATCCCCTGAAAGTTTCAAGAATGATGCAGAAAAAATGAGCATCTCAGTAGGGAGATTGCAGTAGCTTGTTTCTGATCCTCTTAGTCTGAGATCAACTAAGTAGGGCGAAATAATCTGTTTGTTTGTGAATATTGGATAAAAGTTGTCATCGTTGTGATATGATTGATGTAGTTATTAGGATTAGTGACTGGAAAAGTTCAGCAGTATGTTGTGGGCATTAAAAAAAAATAATAATAACTATGAGAAGCGAAAACTTACCTAAGCTGAAATATGCAAAGTTCAGTAAGATTCAAATATGATTAGGTTGGTGGTTTCGCTTCCTGATTAGCTTGTAAGGTGACCGTAACGGATTGCCAACGTTTAAAATAATTTACAGGGTGTTTTGGCACTTTTTAGTAAACCAAAAATAATTTCAGAATGTGGGCGTAGTTAAATTTCAGGACCGGTAAGATAATATGGACGAATGTTAGCCTTGTCTATAAAAAAAAGTTATGTAGTGGCATGAATTTCAATATATTTACATCTTAACTACCTTTAGAAAATGAGGCTTGGTAAGGAAAGGATGTGTAGCTATTGCATTGACTTTTCTGCCATTGAGCTACGTGTAATAAGCTGCCAGAGGACAGGGCTGAGGGTCAAGTTAAGGTGAAGGAACTATTAGAACGCGTTGTGTCCGTTTATAATAGTTGTTTTATGAGGGCTCTTGGAACTTTCCGGTGAGTGACCATAATACGATAATTGAACTTAGCGAAATATCACCGGGAAGTTGATCAGGAATATTGTTTAGCCGAGTTGAAGAAAAATAAATTGTGCACCGGCATGAGCTTCTAAATAAATACTTCATAAGAGCGTATGAATGTGAGGTGCGCTATTCAGGCAGCCTCTTACTTTTTATACACGCTGTGCTGAGTAGAAAAAATGCAAGTGGCTGAGAGTGGGGTGAAGGTCAGCATAATCAGAGGTCAGAGAGGAGTGGTGAGGTGGTGAGGAGGCGAGTGGAGGGAAGGAGGAAGAGAGGAGGGGAAGGAGGGAGAGGTAAGTGAAAGGAAGGAGAAGGAAAGGGATGATAGCTGCTGGTAGAGGGAAGACATGGAGAGAGAAGAGGAAGGAAAGAGGTGGGAGAGGAGAAAGGGAGGAAGCAAATGGGTGTCGAAGATGGTGAAGGGAAGGAGGGAGAGAAAAATAAGTGGGTAGAAGGAAGACTGAGGAGGATTGGTGTAGTGGTGGGCGTTGAGAAAAGAAGGGAGAAGAGGGAGGGAGGGGAAACAAATAATGATAAAGGGTGAGGGGGTATGCACGTGGAGGAATAAAAAATGAAATGAGGAGGAGGAAAAGAGGCAAGGGAAGGAGGGAGAAGGAAATTCAGAATAATTAGATGTCAGAGGGGAGAGAAAGAAGAGGGGAGGGGAGGGCAAGATAGAAGGGGAGGAGTAAGGGGGATGGCCAGGGGTGGGGGAGGGAGGGATGGGTAGGGACATATTTAGTCGGGGGAGGGAGGGGGAAGGACATATTTAGTGGAGGGAGGGAGGGAGGTAAGAGACAGTAAAGTGGAAGGTAAGTGATGGTTAAGGGTTGGGACGGGAGGGTCGCAGGCAGAGGAGGGAGGGAGGGAAGGAGGAAAGGGAAGTGGAGAGAGGGAGTGAGGGAAAGAAGCATGGAAGGGAAATGGAGTGAGGGAAAGAAGCAGGAAAGGTACGTGGAGGGAGGGAGGGAAGGAAGAAAGGAAGGAAAGTGGAGAGAGGAAAGGAGCGAGGGAAGGAAAAGGAGTTCGTGAAGCATCAAGGGGAGAGTTAGAAGAAAGGGGAGTGAGGAAAGAAGTTAAGAGATATTAGAGTGGAGGGGAAAAGGTGGAGGAGGAAAGGAGGGAGAGAGGGAGGAAAAAGGAGGATAAATTTAATAATGGCAAAGAAAAGAAGGGCTGGGAAAAGTCAGAGTCGAGGAGGGAGGAGGAGGAGGAGGAAGTGAGGGGTGTCAAACGGAGGGAAAACGAGGTAGTGGAGGGGAGGGAGAGAAGGCGAGGGTTAGAGGTAGTAAAGGAAGGGAGAAAGAGGTAATGGGGAGAAAGAAGGAGGGAGGGGGAGGGTCAACGGAAGGGAAGAAAGTAATGAGACTGATAATATAGCAGCAGTAGTAGTAGCATCAGCAGTAGTAGTAGTAGTAGTTATAATAATAATAATAATGATAATAATAATAATAATGGTAATAGTAATAATAATAATAATAATGAGACTCCCACGAGCTGAAGGAATTTAATGAAAGGAGGGGAGCCATAAACAAACTGAAGGTAGGAAAAAATTTGACGGGTGATGAATAGATGTAGTGTAGGAGAAAGATGAAGGGAAGGATTAGCTTACTTTTAATAATAATAATGATAATAATAATAATGATAATAATAATAATAATAATAATAATAATAATTATTATTATTATTATTATTATTATTATTGGCAGAGAGAGAGAGAGAGAGAGAGAGAGAGAGAGAGAGAGAGAGAGAGAGAGAGATAGGGGAGGGGGGAAGGGCAAAGGGAGCGAAACTGGCCGAGAAAGAGAGAAAAGTGGGCCAGGGATGGCTGGAAATTGGCCAAGGGAGGGAAAGTGGCCAAGAGGAGAGAAGTATGGAAAGAGGGGAGAGTTTAACGTCAACGGAGGGAGGAGAATGGTTGGGGAAAGGAGAGAGAGAGAGAGAGAGAGAGAGAGAGAGAGAGAGAGAGAAACTAAAGATCAGAAATATAAATTCAGTTACAGGAAGTATTCAAAAATAGGCTAGGTTTTTTGTTCAGCGGATGCTACTTACCTCTTCCCAATAAATACTAAAATAAATTCGGTACTGGAAAGTAAGTGTTAAAAAATAAGGCAAATATGTGTTCACGAGCTGTTCCTTTAAGTTTCTTATTTACTGGCGTGTTCAGCTGTGACATTGATTCATGTTCTTTTAGTTCCGCCCTCACTGTTATTCACTTTGATGGAGCTAAAATGGTCGTCTTGATTGATTCATTCACTTTAAATAATTCTTCAAGCAGCAGCACAGTTGGTGACCTGTATGTAAACCGACTAACGCAGGTCGTGTTCTATGGGAAAGTTGGTAATGAAAGGTGGGGACGCTCAGTTACAGTGCTCACCTCTGTAACTTTGGCCTTTGAATCAGGATCGAATTGAGAGTTGTAGACTCTTGTGTGTGTGTGTGTGTGTGTGTGTGTGTGTGTGTGTGAAATTATAGAGTTGCGTGCGTTGAAGGGTAGAGGTCTGTGTGTCTGTGGATCTTATTTTTCAGTTCAAGAGGCTTTCTGTCACTTTTCCTTATCGATTTGTTTTGATCACTACAACGTTTATTCATTACCGCTACATACTTTATCACAAATGATGATACTGGCGTGTTTAATGCAGATATGATATAGTAAGGAAGAAGCCTGTTTTGTTTAAGAGAATACTGCTCTCTTTGTTGTTGGTTGGAGGTCCATGCGTGTTGTGAAGGGTGCAGTCTTGTAGTTTGCTCTGGTAGGTAAAAGTCTGCATTCTTTTCCCTTATCTTTACTGCATTCAGGGTGCAACGGAACTGCTTTACACGAGGAGATTCAGCTGGCTCGCGACCATCTAGGGATATAAAAGCTACTGATAAAATCTACTTGCTCTGTACTTTGTAACATTTTCTTTTTCGAGTTCCTTCCGATGTTAGTTTTTTTTGTGTGCAATACTACTATTACTACTGCTACGACTGTTACTACTACTACTACTAATAATAATAATAATAATAAATGTGCATCGTCTGTGGAGAGTTGTTTTATGTTGAAGTTACTAAGCTAATGGTTGTCTGTCGCTCTTACCGTAGTGATGAAGGTTGTAGGAACAATTACACCTGTCATTTTGGGGGCAAGTATGTGAAGTAAAGTACACTGTTATGGCATTTTTATTTCATCATTACCTAATGGAACTAGGCAGCGTGATGTGGTGTGGTGGAGAATGGCGTGTAACTTTGAGGTAACATAAAACACGTGGCTAACACATTGTAGTTTTATATTGCTGGGTGAGAATGTGTGCTCTTGTTGCTTACCTTTGTTTAATAGAAAGTTATTGTCTGTTGCATGAAACTAGACGAGCCTTAGTTAGGAGGTGGAACGAGTCTCCATGGTTACTAGCCAACTCTTTTTCTCTCTCTCTCTCTCTCTCTCACACACACACACACACACACACACACACACACACACACACACACACACACACACACACACACACACACACACACACACACACACACACACACACACACACACTTCATGGCCGGATCATTTCAGTTGAGCGATGAACTACCTAGTGCTTCCATTCATCACTTTACAGCCCTTGTGTCTGCAACAAAGACCAGGAAGAGAGATATATAGTGTTATAGCTGTAACAACCACAATATGAACAAAGTACACAGGGAAAGATAAAATACAGAACATAAAAGCAGTGTTAAACTATAATGTAAGACAAAATGGTGAATAATAAGAAAAGAAATAATACGCAGGAAAATATGGCGGAATGTAAGAAAATATAAGACAAAATTTTAAGGGATTTCAGTTTTAAAAATATTTACGTAAATTTTGTTTGGGCTATTATGGCTGTCATATAACCTTGGCCCACTCGACGCTGATATGCGTGGAAATATGAAACACACACACACACACACACACACACACACACACACACACACACACACACACACACACACACACACACACACACACACACATTTACACGTTTTTGCCAAAGCTCTAGGTCGTTTTTCCCCCAAATGTCAGCATTCCGACTAAAAAAATTCTCTAGGATGTCGGCCGTACAATCATGCAGGCAAACAAGCAAGCACATCCACAAAGAAACATAATGAATTCTGAGAACTGCTGGAGTCTGGAAATGGGTTGAGAGGAAGCGGGGGGTGGGGGGATGATAGGGGGTGGGGGATTATGGGGGTGGGGGATGATGGGGTGGGAGGGGCAGAGCACAAAAGATACAGGAAGAGGCAGGACAACGCTGAAGACAGATGGAGTACATAATGGAGAAGCGGTAGTGTTGGAAGGGAGAAAAAATATGTACCTGAGTGACCAGTAACCATTAACATCCGGAAAAGCATAATAAATTTCTCAAGAAAAAATATAACAAATTCCTCTATGCTGTCTAGAATATAGCCATCAATCGTAACGGTAAACGGTAACATTCAGTCCCATTCTACCCCCTTTTGATGTGTTGGGGATTGAGGCGTGGGTAGACTAGTGTATTTAAGGTTAGATGTCCAGCCTACTTCCCTTTCTGGCATTACATGAACGAAAGGTCTCCACTCGCCTCTTTGGGAATGAATCTGTGGGAGGCTGTCCCTCCAGTTGCTGCGTCCTAACCCCTAGACCACAAGGCACTCAATACTAACACTACCAATAAACGCTGGCACTGTCTTGGGCTAACATAATAGAGCGGTGTGGTGTGGTGGTGTGTGGCTATTGTGGCGGAGGTTGTGGGATGTGATGGTGTATTTGCTCTGGACATTTTTACAGTTAGGGCTTTCCGATATATTGGAGGGGCCGGGCGGTGTGATTGTGTTACCTCATCTTGACTTTACTTTTCCTTCTTGGTGTTTCGTTCAAGTATTTCGCCTTCTCTCAGTAAATCACCTCCTGTTTTTTGCCGTCTCCCATAAATATTTGTGTGTGTATGTTTTTTTACTTCCTCTTTTTACGTCTTCTTGCCTGATCGTTTTTTTTAAGTCCATTTTTTTCGTCCATTCTTCCCATTGACTGTATGCCACATAATTTCTCTTTTCAGAGGTTCATTTACATGTATTTTTTTTCAATGTGACGTCCTCGTTCTTCTTCCTTTATGCCCCTTTTCCCTTCTTTCTTTAACCTTACGAAACTTCTGAGCAGAATATCAATTCCACTTGCCTTACCTCATCTTGACTTAATTTTCTTTATTTCTGTTGTCAGTCTTTCATGCCTTTCATCTCTGTTGTTTTACAGATTTTCCCTCCAGTATATTTTTCTAACATTTTTCCTTCTTTTTACAGCAGATTCTGTTTTATTTCATATCTCCTTCGTTTTTCTTGTTTTTCTTTTCAATTTCTTCGCATCCCCTTCTGTTGCCTCATCCATTTTTCATGTTCTCTCTCTCTCTCTCTCTCTGTTTTGATATCTTGTTTATATATCTTTAATTAGAGGCCATTACCCTTAATAGGCACAGTAAAGCAATGTCTGGTATGGATTTATGTAACTCTCTCTCTCTCTCTCTCGTTACAGCTCTGCTCCAGCAAAATTCTCCTTCACGCTAGACACGCGCACATTCTCATATTCATACACATTTCCATCTTCGCCATGTTTCCGTCCTCACACACACACACACACACACACACACACACAACGTAGTAATAGTGCATCATTGTTACTCTTCCTAAATTTATCATCTTGTACTGCACACTCATATTTTTACCCGAGTCTCTCTCTCTCTCTCTCTCTCTCTCTCTCTCTCTCTCTCGTCATAACAGTTGTACTCTCCCGGTTACGGCTCAATATCCACACCCCTCCTGGATGCTTCAGGGACAAGAAACCTTAAGGCACTCTCTCTCTCTCTCTCTCTCTCTCTCTCTCTCTCTCTCTCTCTCTCTCTCTCTCTCTCTCTCCTACTTATCCTTCTCTAAGTAGAGGCCATTACACTTGGCAAACACAATTAAGCTATGTGCAGTCTGTGTAGGTATGTAGTCTCATCTCTCTCTCTCTCTCTCTCTCTCACACACACACACACACACACACACACACACACACACACACACACACACACACACACACACACACACACACACACACACACACACACACACACACACATTTGCTCGTAACGCCGGACAGAAAACACCTCGACGCAATATAGCTGCAGCGACCCACACGGGAGGCATGTAAGGTCTTAAGGTAACACTCCCCCTGCAGCATCCACGAGAGAGAGAGAGAGAGAGAGAGAGAGAGAGAGAGAGAGAGAGAGAGAGAGAGAGAGAGAGAGAGAGAGGACGTTTAATTATATATTGCCCTTATTTCCTCAGTCATTTTGAGCATATTCATTTTTTTTGTTTTTCACTGATAACTCGTTCATCCACAAAAACAGCAATGAGAGAGAGAGAGAGAGAGAGAGAGAGAGAGAGAGAGAGAGAGAGAGAGAGAGAGAGAGAGAGAGAGAGAGAGAGAAGGGAAACAAAGGAAACAGATTGATATCACGTAAAAATATAACCACTTTTAAATTCATCGCAGCAACAATGGGGCGTTAAGAAAAAGAAAAGCATTTAACAGAGAGTGATTGACTGCTCTCACACACACACACACACACACACACACACACACACACACACACACACACACACACACACACACACACACACACACACACACACACACACACACACACACACACACACACACACACACAGTTCAACGTGCATATAGATTCTTTTAAAGATGTGTGAGTGAAGAATAAGTAAAAGAAGGAGGCACCGAACAGAAATGAAAATAAATGAATGCTACAGTAGTATAGGAGGCATCAGTGAGGCGGAAGATGGATGAGCTTAGGTGAGCAATAACAGTGAAAAATTGATTAGAGGGGAGAGAGCGAGGGAAGACAGGAGGAAGCAAGTCTGGCTAGGAAGTCAGAAGGATGAAGATAGTGATGTCAAAAGAGTCATCATTCTGTCTGTCTCTGTCTGTCCGTCTTTGTGTCTATCTGTTTATCTAGACGCTTCAGTCCTAGATGAGGTGGCCTCACACAAATCGCCTCCGTGTCACCCTGTCATCCGTCATCAGGCTTTCCTACCTCCAACTCATACATCGTTCACTCACCCTATCCCTCCATTCTCTTGATAGATAGATAGATAGGTAGATAGGTTAATAGATAGGTGTAGATATAACAACATGGGAGTAAATGACAAACACAATCCATGACAGCTACTACTAACTATCGTGTCATTAAAAGACTATACTCCATTCCTTTTAACATGGCAAATAATAGCCAATGAATCCCGATTTGTAACGAGAGACTGTCAGTACAATACGCTGCTAGTCACGAAGAAGTGCTGTGAAAAGGATGCAGAGCCGTAGTAGTCATATTCTGCCACTGAGGTACGGGAAATCAGCTAACGTTACAAAAAGGAAAAAAAATATGAATGTTAAATCGGAAAAACTTACAGGACATTTAACATCAACTAATTAAACTATGATGGATGTAGAAATGACCTGTAGAATTAGTACGAGTCTAACTTTCGATGGCATTATAACCAGGTATAGAGAATATCAAAAATATGGCAGACAAGAATAAGTGCAAAACGATAATCCAGCCAGTATCAGAAGGCGCATATTAGCCTCGCATCAGTATCGGAAATCCATAAGAGATATTCACGACAACAAGAAAAGTCTGAAAACAAAATAAATACATGTTAGTGGAATGTCATCACACTATAAAAAAAGAAACAGAAAACATCCTCTAATACCAGGCAAGAATTATGCCAGGAGAGAAAAATATCTAAAAAAAAAAAAGAGAGAATCCAAGAAAATATAATACGAAGACACGATACCAGGAAAGAAAAATACCAGGAAGGAAAAACACCAGGAATAATGACTGCCATAAATGAAAACAGGCAACGCCAGACGTAGCATATTAGCCTCACGTCAGTATTGGAAATCCATGAGAAAAATATTCCCAAAGAAAAAAAAGCTAGATGGCTGGCAATCACACTCTTCCTTTCAGATGCGGGAATAACAAGTTCACAAATAACAGAGAACATTGGGAATACATTAGCCTTGGTACGGGTGGGGAGGGAGAGAGAGAGAGAGAGAGAGAGAGAGAGAGAGAGAGAGAGAGATCCACTGACCCTTTTTCTACACGAGACCTCCCAAACACTGAATGAAATCGTCTAAAGGATGCAAGAATTAATTGATAAAACATGTAATGGGACTGAAGGGGTTCAGCTCAGACTTCTTCTTGTTCACTAAAAAAAAATTGATAAAACGCTAAGAAAAAAATCTAATATAATGGATAGGTCTCCATATTATCCTGCGAATCCTGCCTTTCCACCATTCTGGCTTGTGTTCTCTTTCATGTCCCATCCCGCCTTGCCCCACTCGCACGACTTTGACTCATGATATCCAATTTCCTCCCCTTTCCCTCAGTTTCACAATTATTCCTCCCTGGAAGTGAACCTGGGCTCATCGGCCGACAGATTTGATAACATGTGGTAAATTTGCTGTTGTCATCAGGACTGTTGTTGTTGATGTTGTGGCTCTTGGCTCATCTAGACGTGAGCCCTGTGGACTGCAGGCTGAAGCTGCCATTTCCTACGATCCACCATCCTTCTTTGGTGGAAGAGGGAAGTAGTAAAGGATCGTTTGTATAACAATGCAATTGAGTTGCGCGGTTAAATTAGTGCCACCACATGAAGGCGTACCTCTCCAGCACCAGGGCCAGAGCTCATAAGCGAGAGGCAGCGACAGTGAATTTGCTGTTATGTCGCCTAGTTTATTTTCATCAGTCAATTAGTGAGGCAGCCTCCATAACTCTGCACCATAAAGTATTGTGATTTATGCCAGTGTTTAATCATAAACTAGAGAGCGATGTTTGCTAGCTGTAACCAACTGAAATATACATGACCATGCATTGTGATTACTGTAATATAAAGTATCATGAATTATCATCCTTCATATTTTTTATAACAGTGGTGACTGAGAGGGACGTCTTCATGTGGTGGCACTGATGTATCAGGGGTCTATGCTGCCCGCTTATGCAAATATCTATCATTTCTCTCCCTCTTCTCCGAAAGGAGAATGGTGGACTACAGGAAAAGGTCAGCTTCAGAATGTAGTCCACAGAATTCACATTTAAAATGAACCTGGAGCCACAGCAACACTAACATAACCGTGAATACTTTTTTGCTTGTATTCACTTTGACATCTAGAATCATGTGACATTGTGCTTAAGTTTGATCTGATTCAAGTGTATACATAATTTCTTGTTACAGCTTAGCGAAGAAGGTGACAATTTTAGGTCAAAGTTAGTAGATTATATAAAATATAAGTATTGTGTGTTATGGAAGCTCAGGTAAAACGTTATTAGAAAACAAAAACCCGAGTTCGTCTCAAGAACGGGGATCATATTAAAGAACGAGAGTGTACACTGAGAGAAATATATATGAACAGAAATGAGTTAAGGGGAAAAGAAAAAGGAGGATAATAACGTGTTCGGAAGTAAATGCATGCAAATTTACAATCAGTGATTACGCTGTTATGAGACGTTATGAACACTAGGATATGACCTGATTTCGTATTTTTCCAAGGAATTTCTAAAGATCTTTGCTGTTCTGCATATGGATAATTATAAACTGTATACACTGGGAAGGGAAGTCATGATCGTCAGTAAATGCAAAAAAATAGTATTAGTATTAGTAGTAGTAAGAGTGGTCATAATAGTAGTAGTAGTAGTAGTAGTAATTTTCAACAACATCAGCAGTTGCACCAACATTACCATTTTTCCCACGTGAAATATGGATTAAGGTAAAGTAACACATAACCAGCATCGAGGTGTTTTCAGGCCTTTTCCAGCACAGTCCCTAATTTGGGTTACAAGCGTCAAAATGAGGCCGAAACACTCCCGAGGTCATTAATTATGCCGAGGGGAAACTAATTAAGAAACGTGAGGAAAAGGGAGAGATAATTAAGGAAGGGAGGGTGAAGGGGGCTTCCATTTAGGGAGAGGGTACTATATATGGCGGGTGGTATCATTATTTTCACTCAGGGAAGGAGGATTTCATAACCAGGATATTATTCTGTTTTTTTCCAATTTCTTTTTATTTTTCAAACGCCTTTAAGTATTGTCGATTCTTTTGTTTCTTCACCAAATCATGTTAGACTTTGAAACAGTTACACAATTGTTCCTTGGTAAGTACCCCCAAAGCTTCTCTCATAATTACATACGTACATACATACATATCATGCATTCTCTCTCTCTGTCTCTCCTTTGCATTTCAGATTAAAGATAGAGCGTGTCCAGACGCTTCGAACTCAAGTGGTCTCAAGTTTTTGCTCTCTTGTGTTCAGGCAACGGGTACGGCCCTTTCCTACGTGATTTAAGCCTGGAATCTCTCCTTTAGTTTTTAGTTGCCCTGTCTGTAGCCCTCTCATCGTGGGAACAACTCTAGTTATTCGAGTTAACGTCAAAGAGCAATATTAATGAAGGGATAGTAGTTGAGGAGTGAACATTGTTTTATTGGTACTTTTAATCTTCTTGTGGTGTAGACAACTGTTGAATTTCGCTTGAGCGAACACAAGACGATTTTATTCAGCTGAGAGAGTCATAGGACCCTAACTCTTAACTACTTCAGTATGGTGCTGTCTTGCCTATTTCACCATAACTGCCACTAGACCTTATTATGGAAGACACAGGTCGAATATTAATGGCATTCATTAGCCCCTAAGAACCCCTAAGATACGAGTGGCTTTCCTTAAGTTGAATAAATCGTCTGGAGACAGGTCTAACCCTCTGCAAGTATACTTATTTATTTTTGCATAGACGATTTTCTAATAATGAACATTTATTTTCAGGCACCTCTGGCTTGTTCTTCAGTTCCCTCGAGTGACACCGTACTCCAGATGTGAGTATTAAATTTTTCCCTCATATGGTTCTTCCTTCTTTTAAAAATTTGGCTTTCAGACTTGACAGACATTAAGCTCTCGTTGGATGTCTGTAATGTATTTCAGTATAGCAACCTTTTTTCATAGTATCGATACTGTAAATTGGGAGAAACTGGCAAAATTGCAATAAAGCTTTTATAGGTACAATTTTAAAGTAGAATGCTCTTCATTAAAAAAAGGGACATACTGTATAACGAGGACTTTACCAATTATATTCATTTAGATGTTTGATAGTTTCATTTTCTGATATTCCATGCACTGGCATAAATTATTTCATTATTAATCAGTGTGATATTGAGTCAGCATTGGTTATAATTTTGATATCTGTATTATTGTTTGATGAAAGAACTGCTTCAAACCGGTAAGTAATGTTTTTGAACCTAAGCCCGTCTTCTCGTTGCTTAATGAGACTCCCTAGCACCTCTTCCTTAGCGATTTACTTTTAGATATGCCTGGTTAATATCCTTTCATATGTTATTTATGTAGAGTATGGTGATAGTAGATAAATTTATGTATCACAGTAGGATAGTAAAGTGTAAGAAGCAAAATAAATTACCTAAGAAAAGGTGTTAGGGAGCTTCCTTACGCGACAAGAAATCTCCCGCTCTTAAGCACGCTGCATTAAACAATAGCAATATTAAGTGCCATCGTGCATAAAGATGTTGTATTGTTTCGTTTTATTTATACTGATGTTTTGATATGATTAGTTGTACGTTATATGATTCTGTGTTTTGGCAGCAAATGAACATACGCACCAATGAAATGGGTACAGTGTTTACTTAGATGTGTGTGTGTGTGTGTGTGTGTGTGTGTGTGTGTGTGTGTGTGTGTGATGGGGAGTGTTGTGAAGATGCCGGTTTACAGGAACAGCATGGAATTAGAGTGAAGTGGAAGTTCAGAAAGAGAGAGAGAGAGAGAGAGAGAGAGAGAGAGAGAGAGAGAGAGAGAGAGAGAGAGAGAGAGAGAGAGAGAGAGAAACGTTCAGTAAAAGATTGACAAGATGCGCTGAGAACGAACTGGAAGCAAAGATATTAGTATAAAAAAGAGGTTGGAGGGGAGGGGGGTTTCGGAAACAAGTGAATAAGTTACTTTCGAAAATTAAGTGAAATTATGTATTAATATATGGATGTAAATTGGATCAGTGTTTTAAAATTAGATAGAAGGGATTTTTTTCAATTTTTACACGGGGAAAAAATACGCAGGCATTGGAAAATTTAATAGTCCGAGGAAAAGTGAATATGTTAAGCCTTGTATACCACAGTCTCTTATTCTGGTGACAAGCGCGAGAATGAGGCTGTCAATTACGTCCAGGAGAGTATAATTATTGAAGGTGAGGAAAGGGTAAAATAATTAAGAGGAAAATGGGAGGGGAGTGGGAATGGAGGAGGGGGATGAAGTGACGTGATTGAAGGTGAGGAAAAGGGTAAAATAATTAAGAGGAACGTGGGAGGGGAGAGGGGAATGGGGAAGGGGAACGAAGTGACGTGAATTAGCAGGCTGTATTTGGCGATTCCTAGCACACATAGTTGGGCTGCTGTTAACGCCTTCACTACGATGACGTCTTCTCTTATTCTTGTACTGTCGATTTTCATTATAAGTGGATTTGTATGTATTTCGTTAATCCCTATATTACCTTGGCACTCTCTTAAATTCGACATATTCGTCTGGCAGTAAAAGAAGCAAAATAAATGACGTTCTTTGCTTACGTGTTTTTTTTTTTTTTTTTTTTATATTCACTTCGCAGAACTGGGCCACTTCCATAATTTGAATTACAGGTCGTGGTCAAGTGAAATTCGATCAGTCTTAGCTGTCAGGTATGAATAAGTCACCTTCCTTACCAGTCACATCAACCCGTAAGTTTGATTATTGCTAGCCATCAGTTGAGATGAAAGGGGTCAGGATCTTTGTCACGTCAAGACAAAAGACGGTGTAGTTGGATGACGATGCATAATAATGTGTGTGATTTTGCGATATTTTCAACTAACAAGGTAGGAACAGCAGGGGAGAGTTTTGAAACAGAGGGAAGTTAAGGGAATAAGATAGACAAAGAACGGGCCAGATTCAGATAAATGGAATTCTAAGGGAAGATAAGAAAGACGTAGGTTTATATAAAGAAACAGCGAAAATAAACCTGAATGATTAAATGTGATCCATGAAAAATAGGATGTACAGTATTTGGAAAGAGATGCACGTAGGCTTATAATGTATATCGGAACGAAATGCTTTGTATATTTAAGAGGATTATCAAAGAACTTCCTCTGTTTCATCAAAGCATTTTCAGGGAAATTCCTCAGTTTCCAAGGAGTGAAACTAACAGGTACACTGGGAGGTAAAGTAATCTATCAGCTAATATGCCATGAGTTTGAGCCTTTTCTGCGGAACATTCGCTAATTCCGGTTACACGCGTCAGAAATGAGGCAGAAACGCTCTTGGGCTCATTCATTATGCCTAGGAGAATACTAATTAGGGAATGTGAGGGAAATGAGGCGATGATTAAGAAGAAAACGGTGGGGGGAGGGCGCAGGGGGTGGGGGCGTGTTGCTGTGTGGTTAGTTTGTATGCGGAATGCAGCACCGTCGTTCTTTCAGCTTAACTTGACCTAGATTTTCGACCTTTTACAGCATATTTTACGCAGTTCAGTGACAGGAAAAGAACAGTGCTGCGGCTCTGTATCTTATCTATAGCATTTCTTTGTTACTAACACGTAATTGTAATGTTAATCTTTTGTTACAAATCGGCACTCACGATGGAAAAATGGAAGTTTTATGCCAGCTTAGAGCAAGAAAGAGTACTCTAGCCGCACAATGTAAGTACTGTTTCTGAATGTTGCAGTGTAGTTATCAAACGGTAATAGTAATACAGTATTTCATGGGCTTAAATTGTCAACTTTTGAATAGTATCATTCTACACACTTGCATAAGACTTCATTTTTAACTGAGCGTTTCCTAAAATAGGCAGACTTATATTTTTGTTTTTCGTTTACTCTGCCATGACTTACAGTGTACTAAGCCTGTTACGAAACGGTTCCACATGTTCTCTGTATTTGATGGGAAGAAATCGTTTGCAGTGGTGAACAGCATTATTAGCCTTTGGGTATTTTTCGGAGGAATTTTAAACATTTTTTTTTTTTTTTTGGAGAGAGAGAGAGAGAGAAGGTACACCTATATTTGCAGGTAAAGTACTGGACTAGCAGAATTAGGAGTTTCAGGTTCCAATGCTATACATTCTCTAATTTCAGTGACAAGCGTCAGAACGAGGCCGAAACACTCATGTGGTCGTTAATTATGGCGTGGAGAATAGTAATTAAGGCAACGTGAGGAAAAGGGAGAGGGAAATTAAGGACAAGGGGAGAGAGCAGAGAGGCTGCACTCAGATCTCATTGTCTTTCCTTTTTTCCCCGTGATAAATTGTCCCCGTTAACATCAATGTAACTCTTTCACCTTAACTTGGCCCGGATTATCGTCATGTAGCTTATTTCACGAAACTCACTAGAAGAAGAAAGGCAGTGCTAGGACTCTGCATCATTTCCACGCACTTCCTTGTGACTATCATCATATTCAAGTGTTATTATAGTTGTAACTTAGAACTCCAGATGGCTCACTGGCAATTTGGCGCCAAGTTAGAGTGAAAAGACCTAAATTATCCTTTTAACTACAATAGAGTATTTTATTTATTAGTATTGACTATATACAGTTTAGGAGAGATTTTTAGCACTGGAGAGTTAGATACAGCCCTTATTAATCCCTTCAGAACGAGAGGTCTTTCTTGAGCATCATAAAATCGTCCAGGTGTAGTAAGAATCCATTGAAACTACGTCCCTGTTTTGAAGGAATTAATTTGTCAGTCAGTGTAGTATTAATCGTAAGATAGACATAAATCAGTTGATTATCCATATAATTTCTTCCTTTTCATTCAAACCCTCCAGTAAATTTGTCAACTGTACGCTATTTACTGTAACTTGACCTAAAATTGTCAAATGTCAGTCTCGAATCTTTAGTTTTTTTTTTTTTTTTTTTTTTTTTTTTCAAGGAAGAAGGAACCAAAGGCCATGAGCCCGCAGTAACAGTTCCCTCCAAGAGAAAAACAAAATACAATAGAGAGCCAAATTCAAGATCCGATCATTTTGAGATGCCTGGACACACTGCGTTTGAAAGACTGGAGATCATAGGCAGGAGGAAATACAGACAGAGGGAGACAGTTCCAGAGCTGACCTGTTGCATGAATGAAAGACTGGGAGTAACGGTTAACTCTTGCATTAGAGAGTTGGACAGAAAAGGGATGAGAGTTTGCTGCCAGACGGGTGCTACGCGCCCATCGTAGAGGTGGAGGAATGCAAGCAGACAGTTCAGAGGAGCAGTGACCATTAAAGTAGCGATAGAAAAGAGATAAAGATGCAACAGTGCGGCGAAGAGACAGAGGTTGAAGGGAGTCAGTAAGAGGAGGAGAGTTAATGAGACGAAAAGCCTTTGACTCCACCCTATTGAGAAGAGCTGTATGTGGGGAGCCTCCCCACACATGAGAGTTGTACTCCACACAGGGGCGGATAAAACCCCTGTATAGAGTCAACAATTGTGCGGGGGTAAAGAAAGAGCGGAGTCGGCTTAGCACACCCAATCTCTTGGAAGCAGATTTTACAAGAGATGTAATATGATCTTTCCAAGATAAGTCCCGAGTAAATGAAACCCCAAGCATGTTCAAGGATGATGCAGGATTAATCTGAATATTATTAAACATTAGTGGGTATACCTGTGGAAGATTTTGTCGGGTTGATAGGTGTAAGAACTGAGTCTTAGAAGCATTAAAGACAACCATATTATTTTTACCCCAGTCAGAGATATGAGCCAAGTCAGACATTAGGTGTGCCATAGCCTCATCCCTTGTTTCTTGAAGTAACTGTTGAGATGGGCGTTGCGGGAACCGAATGGAAAGGTGAAGGGTGGAGTCATCAGCGTATGAGTGGATAGGGTTAGATGTACAGCTTAGAAGATCATTGATGAATAAAAGGAAGAGAGTTGGTGATAGGACAGAGCCCTGAGGAACACCACTGTTGATAGATCTAGGAGAAGAACGATGGCCGTCTACGACAGCAGCTATAGAACGACCAGAAAGGAAGCTAGTGATGAAGGTACAGATAGAAGGATAGAAACCGTAGGAGGGCAGTTTGGAAATTAAAGATTTGTGCCAGACTCGATCGAAACCGTTGAGATGTCAAGTGCAATGGCAAAGCTTTCGCCAAAGTCCCGAAAGGAGGATGACCAGGAGTCTGAAAGGTAGGTGAGAAGATCGCCAGTGGAGCGTCCCTGACGGAACCCATACTGACGATCGGAAAGAAGGTTGTGATAGGAAAGATGCCTTAAAATTTTTTTATTAAGAATTGACTCGAAAACTTTTGAAATACAGGACGTTAAAGCAATTGGACGATAGTTGGAGGGTTGGGAGTGGTCACCCTTCTTTGGGACTGGCTGAATGAGAGCAAACTTCCAGCAAGAAGGAAAGGTACAAGTTGACAGACAAAGGCGAAAGAGTTTGCCTAGGCAGGGTGTAAGCACAGAAGCACAGTTTTTGAGAACAACAGGAGGGACCCCATCAGGCCCATATGCCTTGTTAGTACTGAGGCCAGTAATGGCAGAAAATACATCAACTGAAGAAATTTTAATGTCAGCCTTGAGGAAGTCAGAGGGTCGAAGTGATGGAGGAACAGCACCGGAATCGTCTAAGGTGGAATTGGAGGAGAAAGTCTGTGCGAAGAGATCTGCTTTATCAGTAGAAGAAATAGCTACAGAACCATCAGAGTAGAAAAGAGGAGGGAAGGATGATGAGGTAAAGTTGTTAGAAAGATTTTTGGCAAGGTGCCAGAAGGAGCGGAAGAATTGGAGTTGGAGAGTTGAGAGCATTTAGTATGGATGAAATTATTTTTAGTAGAGCGAAGAACAGACTTAGCACGATTCCGGGCAGAAACGTAAAGATGATGTGATTCAGGGGTGGGTTGGCTCCGGTACCTTTTGTAGGCCTTCTCCTTGTTGCGGACAGCATTAGAACAAGCGTGATTAAACCAAGGCTTTCTTGCGTTAGTCAAAGGATATGAGAAAGGAATGTATGCTTCCATGCCCGAGAGAATAACCTCCGTGAATGCATAAGGCACACTCAGATGGCTCACGGCCATGGAAGCAATAATCATTCCAGGGAAAATCGAAGAAGTACTGCCTGAGGGCCTCCCAGTCCGCAGCTCCAAAATGCCAGAGACGACGTTTCCCTGGAGGGTCCGCAGGCCGTACTGGAGCGATAGGACAGGTTAAGGTAATAAGGTTGTGATCGGAGGAGCCCAACGGAGAGAAAAGATTAACAGAGTAAGCAGAAGGATTAGTTGTGAGGAAGAGGTCAAGTATGTTGGAGCTCTCTCCAAGGCGGTCAGGGATACGGGTAGGGTGCTGTACAAGCTGCTCTAGGTCATTCAGGATAGAAAAGATGTAGGCTTGTTCACCAGGTGGATCCGTGAAAGGAGAGGAGAGCCAAAGGTGGTGGTGAACATTGAAATCTCCAAGAATGGAGATTTCAGAGAAAGGAGAAATGGACAGAATGTGTTCCATCGTAGAAGTAAGATATTCGAAGAATTTTTGATAGTCAGTAGAATTAGGGGATAAGTAAACAGCACAGTTATATTTAGTCAGAGAATGACAGGAAAGCCGAAGCCAGAGAGTGGAGAATTCAGAAGAATCAAGTTCAGGAACACGAGAGCAAGATAAGTCGTTGCGTATGTATACACAACAGCCACCTTTGGCTTTGAAATGAGTATAGAGAAAGTAGGAGGATACAGAAAAGGGTTTGCTGTCAGTTGCCTCAGACAGCTGAGTCTCCGTTAGAAAAAGAAGGTGAGGTTTAGAGGAGAGGTGGTGCTCAACAGAGCGAAAGTTAGATGAAAGGCCGCGAATGTTGCAGAAATGAAGAAGAAGAGAGTCAGACAGTGGTTCCAGGCACCTCGAGTCGTCACCGGGAGAGGGGCAGATGGCGGGGGCATTTATGGTCCCCCTCCCTGGGGACTCCGAGGCTGGGTGAATTGACGCCATTTTGGTAAATTTTGAATAGGAAGTGTAGTGTGTACTGTGCATGTAGTTTGGTGAAGATAGATAGAGAAATTTGTACTGGAGAGCATGCTGGCCTACTCTCTGTGTAACTGAGACACTGAAAAAGTTCAGCAAAGGGGGATGGTCAGGAACTAGTCCTGAGGGCTGATGAAACGGGAGCTCCAGCACTCCCTGTCATCAGCTTTCCATCCACCTCGGGAGTACTGCCCTGCTCGACTGGTGCTACAGTCTACTCCTGTAGAGACTAACCCTAGAAAGATGACTCACGGAATCCTAGAATGATGCTAGTCACGAAGTAGTGTTATAGAAAGGATGTAGAACCTTGGCGTTGTCTTTTTTAGCCATTTACATACATGAAATAAGCCAAAAAAGGACGAAACTTTAGCCCAGGCTAAGGTAAAAGAGCCATAGTGCTACCAGTCTTTAATATACACAAATGGTCAGCTCTGGAATGCTCCCCTTCTCTCCCCCTGCTTCTGACTTCCACTTTTTGGCTTGTGTGTGTCCGGCCACTTCAGTCTAAAGTGGCCTCGAGTTTTACTGTCTTTTATTTTGTTGTCTTTTATTTGGTCTTAGGGTATATTCTTTTTTTATGGGGCTATATACGACTGGTGTGCCTTTCATCTCTGAGCTGGAATCTTGGTGGAAGTAAAGGAGTTTTCGTAGTACCCGGAACTTAGTTATTTCTTTGGTATGCTGCAGTTTTATATTCTCTGGTATATTGCTTCACATTTTATTGATAGTTTGCATCGGAAACGTAGGGAGAATTGATTGTTATACGAGAAATATATCGTTGAATAAGAGGAGAAGGAGGAGGAGGAAGGAAGGAAGGACGGACGGAAGGAGGAAGAGGAAGAAGACGAAAAAGGAGGAAAAAAGAGAAAGAAAATGAAAAAAGAAAGAAATTGCAGAGGGATTTAGAAAGGATAAACTCAGAGTGAATGCAGAAAACAGGCCTAATAAATGATCTACTATTCTGGCAACGTCAAAGCATGGAGTTGCGATTAATGCCATAATGAAGCCTTGCAATGAGCGCTGCACCCCTCATAACCTGGGTCCAATGCAGTAATCACCTCCGCATGCCTCACACTCTGTTGTCGTCAGTACGATGTCTGTGGTTCTTTCATTGTAGCTTGGATGAGATTTTCGTTCCTTAGTTGCCTGTGTCACGTAAGTCATTGGCAGAACATGACAAAGCTATGGCTCTAAGTTACGTCTGTTACATGTTTCACGTAGGCCAGTGGCAGAAACAAAGATACGGCTCTAAGTTACGTCCTTTACTTAGCATTTCTTCGTGAATAACATCATATTCTCGTGTTAATCTTTTCTTACAACTCAATTCAAGATGGATGGCAATTTTGGCCCAAGGTATAATACAAAAAAAAGTATAATTTGATTTTAATATGTCTAATACGCGATAATCCGATAAAGAAGAGCGTCTGTTATTTTCCTATAATACTTTTAGTCCACTGATTTTTTTTTTTTTATGCACATATTTAGTTATTTATTAAACATCATCCCGAATACGTTAACCTCTTGCTGTGTAAAGTTTTTCATAGGTAAGTAAAATCGTCTTTTGTCATCTAAAAAAAAAAAAAAGTGGTGGAGATGATGGAAGGTAGGAGAGAGAGAGAGAGAGAGAGAGAGAGAGAGAGAGAGAGAGAGAGAGAGCTGTACCGACATACTGTATCACGGGGGCAGATGATGATGGAACGAGTTACACAAGAGAAAGATAAAAAGATACATATAAAAGTATGTACTTTTTAAATACAAGTGCTAGAGCTTTCAGAGGAAATATTTTTGTGTGAATGTAAACTAAATGTATGCACCTGAGAGCTCCTTCGTTCTCAGGCCCTATTCATGCTAAGTAATCTCTCTTGGTCACGTGCCACTCACTCTTGCCTACTCGTCTCCATTCTATACTACGCCTGGTCCCACTGCCCTCATCCTTCCCTTTCATTCTCCTCGTCCCCATTTCCCTAATGTTTCCCTTTCCTTTGTCCTCCCCATTTTCTCCCCTTGCCTCTTCCCTGTCCCTGCATATTTCCTCTCCCCTTGTCTTTCCTCTTCTACTTTCATTTTCCCTATTTCCATCCTACCTTCCCTCCCCTGTACCCTTCCTTTAACCTCCGCGTTCCCCTTTCCCCATCCCTCCTCATTTCCTTTCCATGTTAATCAACTTTCTCATCTCTTTCCCTTCTTTCTCCACTTTTTTTTTTTCCCTTATCCCTTCCCTTTTCACTTTATTTTCCCTACCCTTCCTCCCTTTCTTCTTCCAAGTGTTCCTTATTACCCTCCCTTTTCTCCTCCCCTCCTTTCCCTTCCCTTCGTTTTCCACTTCTTCCCCATTCCTCCCCCAAAATACTGGAAATACGGTACCTGAGAAAATACAGCTGTGAGAAGCAAGAATAAATTAGTCTGATGGTAAGAGGAATTAAATTAGGATGAAGAATTAGATGTAGGAGAAGCACAAAGAGGAGGGAGACCACAGAAGATGGATGCTACACAAAGGAAAGCCTGGAATAGAAGTGAGAGATCCGGGAGAGAGAGAGAGAGAGAGAGAGAGACAGACAGACAGACAGACAGAGAGCTTACAAGGACAAGAATAAGAAGATAAGGAAAATAATATATGGTTTGTAATAGTGATGATTATATACAGAAAAATGTAAATAATAGTTTTAAGGACATAGGGGAGAGAGAGAGATAGATGTAAATAATAGTTTTAAGGACATAGGGGAGAGAGAGAGAGAGAGAGAGAGAGAGAGAGAGAGAGAGAGAGAGAGAGAGAGAGAGAGAGAGAGAGAGTCAAAGGGTGGAGTCACAGATCTGAATGACAGTCGGACAGATACGAATAATGCATGAAGAGGATATATCAAAGAAAGGGTTGAAAGAAGAGTTAAAACTTAAACATTTAGAGAGAAAGAGAGAGAGAGAGAGAGAGGTTAAAGGCGGTAGAGTGGAGGAGGACGAGGTTGGACGGGTGGTGGTGGTGGTGGTGGTGATGGTGGGAGGGGGAGGAGGGATGATGGGTACGGGATGAGCAGCGGACGGAAAACTAGCACACGAAGAAAGAGAGAGAGAGAGAGAGAGAGAGAGAGAGAGAGAGAGAGAGAGAGAGAGAGAGGCGGCTGTACAACAAGAATTGAGAATAGGAGAAAAAAAAAAGAAAAATAAGGACGGAAGACACTGCAAGGAGCAGAGAGAAAGAGACGAAAATAAACGACAACACAGAGTGAGAGAGAGAGAGAGAGAGAGAGAGAGAGAGAGAGATGAGAGAATTACGCATGATCACAGACAAGGAGAAAAAAAAAATAAAATGGTGGGGTTCGAGGCATTAGGGAAATTAAAAACGAACAGCAGGAAACGGAAGAAATGGCAAAGAGAGAGAGAGAGAGAGAGAGAGAGAGAGAGAGAGAGAGAGAGAGAGAGAGAGAGAGAGATGGGGGGGTGATAGTGGGAGGAGAGAGAGAAAAAAAACAGTTAATGGCTTAGTGTGGGAGGAGAATAAATGGTGAAAATGAAAAGTAGTTACGGAATGAAAAAGTCGCGGAAAGTTAATTACATCTCCCATTGATGAACTCTGGATACGACGGCAGGAGAGAGAGAGAGAGAGAGAGAGAGAGAGAGAGAGAGAGAGAGAGAGAGAGAGAGAGAGAGAGAGAGAAGAGAGAGAGAGAACCATTTCACATTTCTTGGAATGTTAACGTTATTACTATGATCACCAAAATTCTGCCTCAGTGTTTAATATAGACAGAGAAGAGAATACGGATGCGTAATGTGCAAAATAAATCACTAAATGAGAGGTGTTAACATCATCTTACATGCTATTTATAAGGCGTTGATATCGAAATATTTTGCATCAGTAATTTTTAAGAGGATACGAGGTGTAATGTGCAAAGTAATTCGCAGAGAGAAAGGTGATAACGAAATCTCAGAGCCTCTTAGATTATGAGCCTCGATTTCTGCCCTTTCCTTGATCTCAGTCTCCCTCTCCTCCTCCTCCTCCTCCTCGCAGTCCACACACTCTCATATACCCTCTTAAGCTCTCACTCTCCATTAACTCTATTTAACTGAACCGCCTCTTAAATGTGCGAGGTTTTGTGTAATCCTACCGCATCTTATTTGATTAGTCCAGCTGGAGAGAGAGAGAGAGAGAGAGAGAGAGAGAGAGAGAGAGAGAGAGAGAGAGAGAGAGAGAGAGAGTGATGAAGACTGATAGATACCAGACAGATAGATAGGTAGATAGATAGATATCTGGTGAAACATGGAAAGGTAGGGATATTGACAGGTTGGTATTATATAGATTCCTGGATAGACAGGTGAATAAAAAACAAAGGGAGACTGATGGGTAGCTTCCCGAATAGATAGTGATAGATAGCTCCCCAGAGACATAGTGATAGATAGATAGCCAGGTAGATAAACAGATACTCGTACAACATTTACCATCCTTTCGTAGAGTTGTGAATACCAAGTTTCCACGGAGGGGGTTGTAACTATACTTTTATTTACAACAGTTATTTCACCTGTGTCATTAATTAAAGGACCTGTCCAACTTTTTAACTACTTTTTAACTACCTTTAGAAACTTTCGGGAGCGTCATTAGTGTTTTTTGCTCCATTTTATTTTTATTTTTTTTACCCCTGCCTTCTCTTTCACTTGTTTTTTTTCCTACTGTGCGTAAGATTATTTTGTTCTCCTTTATTTCTTCTATTCCCTCTAATTCTAACTTCTCATCCATCTTTGTCTCTTTTTCTCATCATTGAACACGTAATAGGTATGAACAGATTTCGATTAGAACAATATTTCTCTTCCAGTATATCCCATTTTTTTTTTTACTTAATGTTCTTGCATTACTTTCTAGAATTACGTGTTGGTACTGGAATATACTGTAATACTTATCATTCCATCCCTTTATCCTTCCATCCAGTTCCTCTCTCACATCATCTCATTTCTTATAAGTTCCCTAGCAATCTCCAAATAATTCCTTCCCCCTCAGTTCCTACCATTACCTCCAGTACCCGCACTTCCTACAATACTACAGCTCTCGCACTTCCTCCCGTTTCTTCCAAAATCTCCCATTCCCAGTGTTTCCTCCATTTATTTCTCTCTCTCTCTCTCTCTCTCTCTCATCCTCCTGTTATTTTTAGATGCTTCCATTGTCTGTTTCCTCCCATTCCCTTTAATTTCATGCCTTCATCCTTCCCTTCCTCCCGTTTCCTCCAATTTCTCCGGCTCCCTCCAAATGCCCCCATTCCCTGCAATTGCTGCCTCCATTTCCTCTCGTAGCGCCCCCCTGTTCCCCCTTCCTCTGTATATGTTCATGCAAATTAGCCACTAAATGTCTGGGTCACGCATAGCAGGGCCTGAGAGAGAGAGAGTGAGAGAGCGAGAGAGAGAGAGAGGGGGGGGGAGAAGAGTGAGGGAGAGATAATTTAGATTTGAATGAAATAAAATGACAGGCAAGCAGAGGGGGAGAGAATATTGTATGTACTGGTGTATATATATATATATATATATATATATATATATATATATATATATATATATATATATATATATATATATATATATATATATATATATATATATATATATATATATATATATATATATATATATATATATATATATATATATATATATATATATATATATATATATATATACAGAGAGAGCGAAGGCTGGAAAAATAACCACAGTAAAGCAGAGAGAGAGAGAGAGAGAGAGAGAGAGAGAGAGAGAAATGAAAGGACGAATGATGAAGGGGTGCGAAAAATTAAAATATAGCAGGACTGTGGGCAGAGAGAGAGAGAGAGAGAGAGAGAGAGAGAGAGAGAGAGAGAGAGAGAGAGATTAAATAATAAAAAAGAACAAAAAGTATGAGATGGAAAGGGAGGTGGAAATGAGGAGGAGAAAATGAGAAAAGGAGAAAGACGAGAAATTAAAATAAATAGTTTAAAGTTAAAAAGAAAGACGAAGATAAGAAACAAATAGAAACATATAACTGAAAAGGAAATATGGGAAGTGAAAAAGACGAGATTAACGAAAAAGGAAAATTAAAACTGAAATGTTGATTATAAGAATGAAAAATGGAAATTAAAAAAGAATAAAAAGTGTGAAGGAGAAAGGAAGAATGATTTTGACAGCTAAAATAATAGGAATGGTCTCAGAAAGAACAGAGGAAGAAATAAAAAGTGGAGCAAAAGAAAGGAGAGAGAAGGAGAGGAGGTAACAAAGAGAGAAGCTGAAAGGAGTATAAAGGGAGGAAGGAATAAAAAGTGGAGGAGTCAGGGAGAACAAAAGGAAAGTAGACGAGGAAAGAAAGGAAGAAGTTGGATAGGTAGGAGAGAGAAGGAGAAGGAGTCCCCCATCTAAACTTAATCTTGCTGGAAGCTTGAAATAGACAGATACCTAGATAGATAGACAGGTAGATAGATGGATTGACATGTGGAGAATGTGAATCGGATCAGTCTAGCATTCTTCCCTGCCAAAAACGTGAATAGATAGATAGGTAGATATATAGATTCAAACTAGTTTTTGTTTTAGTGCTCGATTCTGAACTTTAACACAGGGGACTGAAGGCTGATATTATCCCTCTCCTCCAGTCCACCATCCTCTTTTATTACTCCTCTCCTGCAGTGTACCATCCTCTTTTATTACTCCTCTCCTCCAGTCCACCATCCTCTTTTATTACTCCTCTCCTCCAGTCCACCATCCTCTTTTATTACTCCTCTCCTCCAGTCCACCATCCTCTTTTATTACTCCTCTCCTCCAGTCCACCATCCTCTTTTATTACTCCTCTCCTCCAGTGCACCATCCTCTTTTATTACTCCTCTCCTCCAGTCCACCATCCTTTTTTATTACTCCTCTCCTCCAGTCCACCATCCTCTTTTATTACTCCTCTCCTCCAGTCCAACATCCTCTCTTATTATACCTCTTCTTCAGTCCACCATCCTCTGTTATTACACCACTCCTCAGTCCACCATCCTCTTTCATCTCACCTCTCCTGCAGTCTACCATCCTCTTCTCGGGGGATAGGAGGGGATGGGGACTCTTGTGTATAACAGGCTGAATCGGTGTCGCCACATACAAGAGAATATTAACTCTCAGATCTCAAGGGGTGTCCGGTTGCTAGTAAGCTCACGTAGCAAGAGAGAGAGAGAGAGAGAGAGAGAGAGAGAGAGAGAGAGAGAGAAAGAGAGAGAGAGAGAGAGAGAGAGAGAGAGAGAGAGAGAGAGAGAGAGAGTCCCCGATATATAGAAATTAATGCTTAATCAGCAGGAATAATTGCTAAAAAGTGGTGTTTGGGATCTTGTGAAGCCAGCGAGAATACTTTCTCTCTCTCTCTCTCTCTCTCTCTCTCAAGTATATATAACTCCCTAGGTCACATGTAGGTCAAGTTAGACTCCGTGCAGACGCGCCTTTCGCTCAAGTGGAGGGGCAGATGGACAGACTCATTAACAAACCCACTAACTTCTCACTCTAGCGCGCCTGGTGAGGGGGCAGAATGAGTGGTGAGAGGGTAGAATGAATGTTTGGTGAAGGGGTAGAGTGAGTTTGGTGAAGAGTAGAATGGGTGCTTTGTGAGGGGTAGAATGAGTGTTTGGTGAGGGGGTAGAATGAGATTAGTGAGGGGGTAGAATGAGTGCTGAGTCTGGCTTGATGGTTGGGGGGGGAAGTATGAGGAGTTAGGGAGTAGGGAATATGGCTGGAGGTTTGAAGCATCATGAGTGGAGAATTTTCGTTTTCGCTTATCTGAGTATAGATTCAACACCCCGTTCCATGAGGTCATCTCTTTCTCATGTGGGGATCAAAAGTGGTGAGTTGAGTTATGAGTGAGAGGTTGGTGTGGTGAGCAGGAGAATGTGAATAGTGAGATTTCATGGGATGGATGAATTAATGAATGCAGAGTGGAGTTTGAAGGGGTGAAGAGGAGAGTATGAGGAGTGGTGTTATGAAAGGTTGAGTGGGCAGAGAGGGTACATGAGTGGTGATTGGGAGAGTATGATGAACTGGGAATGGAAATAGTGAATGGATATATGAACGGCTGAGTGTAGTAATGTATAGCCTAGTAAGTGGGAGTATGAAGGAGAGAGGTGTGAAAGTGTGAGTGGGTGAGAATGATGAGTGGGGAGAGGGAGAATGAGAGTCTCTGTGTCAGGATGAAGGGAAAGGTAAGGCGAGGTAAGATTATCGCTGAGTCTTAGCGAGAAGAGGTCATAATCTGTCTTGATATGATTTTGAGTTCCAGGAAAGTGTGGTCAAAACAGGATAATCTGCTCAACGTCTGATGGAATCTTTGACTTTACCATATGTCGTATTAACCCTATCATCACTTTTTAGTTGGTTGGTTAGTTAGTTAGTTAGTTAGTCCCTCCTCGTTATTATTGTAGTCGTTGTTTTGGGGCAGGGATTATCTGAACTTGAGAACTGTTGACTGCAGGAAGGTGGGAGACAGGGAGAGAGTTGAGAGGTGTTCGTAAAACCGGACAGCTTCGCCCTCGTTTATGTCGGTGTCACCACGCGAAGGAGTCCGTCTTCAGCACCAGTTAGTTAAAACAGATATGTGTCTATCGTGGCAGGCTTAACTTAATGTGGGAAAAGGCTGTTTGTTTCCGGTACGAAGTCAACATTTCTCCAGAAAGGTCAAAATGCCTTAGGAGCAGCCTTAATTAATCTTATCTTGGGTGTCGGCTCTGATGACTAGAGGCTTTAATTGAGTCCGTGAGCCCTTTATTAAATGGGACCGTAACCCGTCCAGTCATCACCAGCCCTTTATTTATCATTTATTTGGTTATTTATGTATTTATTTATAAATCTAAATTTCTTCTCAAACCAGAAGGGTAAGTTACAGCCTTCATAACCCCTTCACTTCCAGGAGACCCTCCAGTACTGAATGAAATAACTTAGTAACAGCAAGAGTTACATAGGAATGACGTCCTCGCGCTGAAAGTATTCTCTCTCTCTCTCTCTCTCTCTAACGATTTTACTCAACCTAGAGGATACTTTTCATATTGGTAGGGTTAGATACATCTTTAGTAGATTCTTTTCATACTAAAATTAAACGTTGTGTCATAAAATTATTCGGCGGTGGAAGACAAAAGGAAAAATACATCATCGGTCTGCTAGGGTTAATTACAGCCTGTGCGTCATTTTCGTGATATCAGATTTATTCGTGAGTTAATGTAATTTTCATGCGTGATAAATATTTTTCTGAATTGTTTTGTGACCTTTTTTTACCAATTTTTTTCTCACTTGATTTTCACCTCGTTACATAATTAGACTAAAAACAATCAGTGTGTTATGAACTCATATTTTTTTAATTACTTATATATATATATATACATATATATATATATATATATATATATATATATATATATATATATATATATATATATATATTTTTTTTGGGGGGGTGTGAGGGTCTAAATCTGAGCATAGACTAGATGATCTGATCTCTGAGGCCCAACGCTCCTCTCTGCCACCCTCACATGCTGCCAGTAAAGCGTGCAATACCCACCATCAATTCTGAATACATGTTACGGTTGTCTCATTCAGGACTGGTGTGAATGGAATTAGCAGGGATGTTTTAATGACACGCTGGTGGGTCTAAGATTAGTAAAGACTGTTTTAAGGATGTTCGAAGCCACAAACTTTTCATCATGGACTCGAACTTGTGTCCTTCTGATCAGCGTTCCACTATTTTTCCACTTAGAGAGAGAGGGGGGGGGGGGTTGTATAATCATTTATTCCTTCAAGAATATTTTGCGGCACACACATACAGTATACTTCATCAGAATAATAATATACACAAAGCTCACCCAGAAAACTACAATACAGAGTTTCATTTTTATTTGTCATCAAAATGCACATACATATACCACACATAATACATAATACACGAACATACAAATAGAGCGACATTGCTATAAAATCATGGTGGTTGAAGAAATCGCAAGCCACTGTTTCTGTTCACTCGCTACTCTTCTCCTGGCTGAAGGGAAGTTACAGCAAGGATATCCCAGTGAAAGATGACTATTCGCCAGTATTGTTCAGTTCGCAGGACAGTGTTATTCGTGTAGTCTTAGTATAGTTTCTGACTACTAATAAAAGGTCTTCGTTCAGTGTGAAATCCTTGCCACGATGTCTCTTAGCCAGTGGAAGCAGTAAAGGGTGAACAGAAACATTGACTCTTGACTTTACGCTGGATGAAAGTAGAGGTTAATTCATTCAGTCCAGTGACGCATTTCTTTTTATTTTTACCTTTTATTCATTTTCCTGTAAGCGGATAATTTTTTGTTCAGTTTAGGGGAGAGATCTGCTTGTGAGGGAAGGACGAGTGAGAAGGAAGGCAGATGAGATGAAAGTAGACAAGGGAGAGAGCTGTTGAAATGAGAGGCAGAGGTTGATGAGTAAGGAGACAGAGTCATGTAAGGTCAGGTCAGTTTGGGCCCTGGTTCAGTTGGTGTAAGGATTAATAAGTAGAGTGTTGGATATGCCCTTCATTGGATCCTAGATATGTGATTATGGAAAACAAATAGACAGCTCGATATTACTCATGATAGACAGCCCGATATTGCTCTTGGTGATGTTTAGGGTTCCGAGGCTAGGCTAATGGTCCTGAATAATTCCCATTTCGCCTCATCATGATGACCCAACAATGACCTCTGACCATATCGAGTTTCACATACATGATCAACACCGTCATAGTGCCAGATCCATTATGCAAAACCGTCAGTGCAGATTTTCATTTCATTTCGCAGAGAGCGGGATGCAGTGGGAGTGAACTGTATCATTTTAAAGGCTCGTGAAGTGCACATCAATATTCAGTTATTAGTTTAATGATTCCTTTGACTATGGGGATTTTGTTATTGATAATGTTGTAGAATTTTGGTCTGCTTAAGGGAAAAGTCGTGCGCGCGTGTGTGTGTGTGTGTGTGTGTGAAAATATTTTTGTGTGTCTGCATACATGTCTGGAGTTTGTGTCGCTCGTGTATGCATGTGTCCGCTTAAGCCAGAAAGCCCGTGAGTGGGCTTTTGTGCTCAACTAAATATATACAGAGCATAATTCTAGTGCTGTGTTTGCCTGACTCTACGTCAGTAATGATATACATTTATGATTATCCCCTTTGTTTTTGCCCTTGTTTATGTAATTATGTACGCTTGTGTGGGAAGTATGAGAGAGAGAGAGAGAGAGAGAGAGAGAGAGAGAGAGAGAGAGAGAGAGAGAAAGTTAGCGTGTCACGAGATGGAATTATGTGGGTAAAAAGTAAAGTAATAGTTACTTATAATTAGTGATCAGTGAATGTAATGGGTGGATGTAATGAGTAACTTTTTCTTCGTAACTCAGGATAAACCTTTATTAGTGAATGGATTATTGAACGATAAATCTTTCTCCTGCAGTTAGAAAAATTCCTCCCACGGTAAATTAAATAGCCTGTAATAAATGAAAAGGAAAACTACGTCACTGGTCTGTCAGATTAAAGCTGTTTTCTATTTTTTACCTTCATAGGTCGTCTAGAAGTTGCTGAGGAGAAAAAGTTAGACGAGATAGGAATGACTGTAGAGGTATGAAAATGGAACACATATGTACTTCTCTCTAAGGAATGTTACACTATACACGATGTAATAAATGTACTGTAATGTAACATTTTCATTCTGATCCACTTTTTCTTATTTCTGTTTTTTCCAGAGAGGAAATAATCGTAGTCATATTGATGTTTGTCATTGTTTTTATTTTCATCCTTCTTTTTTTTTTGTTTGTACCAGTGTATTTAATTTTATTAGAGGTCTGGTAATCACAGTTTAAATTACATTTTTTTCTGTTCACATGGTATATAATATCGCTTTATTTTATCCATTTGGAAAGGACATATTTTCTTCGTGTCACTTTTTCCTGTCATAATTTGTCTTTTCATTAATTGCACTCTTCATTATACATTTTCTTGATATAGCATTTCATGATTAATATTTTTCAATAATTTACCAGGTTGCGTAATAGTCATTTCTAAATTCTGTACCTTTCAATAACTTATCGTTATCATCACCTTCATCATCACCACCATCATTTTTGTTCTGTCATTGCCATATATCTGGCTTTCATTATTTCGCAGTTTTCCGTAATGTAATACCTTTCTAGATTACACAGTCTTCCACTGTACTCCAAATCATTGATCACTCTTGCCAGACACCACTTGTTAAACATCACATGCTTGTATATTGTCCATTGCAAGCTGCTTGACTTAAGTTTTTGACTGAGTGAGACTAGTTTTCAGAACATAACTTCGTAGTATATCGTCACTAAATATATATTAAGTATGGAAATTAAGGTAAAGAATTTTATGATACGGGATATCTGATAAGAAATTTCAGATATATCGGCCCTCAGTGTTCAGGAATTTTCGTTTTACACTATATGAGCATTGAAGCACATGAGCTACGTATAACATAAACAATACACCGTTTGCACAGATTACAAAATAATACAGTCTCTAGTATAGGTATAACAGCAGGTAATGGTCATGGGGAAGGAGGTATTTGACTTTTTCTTGGAACTGGAGACACCAATTTTATTAACAGTTTCATCATCGCTCCATTCCGCTATTGTTTATTTTTAGGGGAAGCTTGTAGAATATAGAATATATTCAGTGTTTTTCTTATGTACATATTCACATTTTCGTCCTGATGAAATATAAATAGATCTCACACCCAGCTAGTACACACACACACACACACACACACACACACACACACACACACACACACACACACACACCGCAGTTCGTCGAGATGCCAGTCTGTTTGTCACTATGGAAATAACTTCATCATGACCGTATTGTATATACATTTTAAAGGAATAGTTCTTTATATATATATATATTACACAGACACAATATATGTACTGTACAATTATTTCCCGTACTTTTCACACACTATAAAACGTATCATCATGAATTACTTATCTTCCACATTGAGGTAATTCCATTTAAAAGCATACATTATGGGGACAGAAATTCATATTCCACTGTCAGCATATTAAAAGAAAAATATTCTCCATCTCACTCTAGTTTCCAGGTTGTACACAGTAAATATTTAATCCTTTATATTGACGTATATTTAGAACCAGTGAATATACAGGTCTCGCGAAGGTAAAAAGTCACTGGTATTCATTCCCTCAGGTTTTTTACAAACGTTTGTCTGGCAGCCCTGAGAGAGAGAGAGAGAGAGAGAAAGAGAGAGAGAGAGAGAGAGAGAGAGAGGGGGGGGGGAAGAATGAGGTATAGAGCTTGTGGAAGGATTGGAGGGAGGGAGAGAGAGTGAGGCAGAGAGAAAGTGGGAGGGAGCGAGTGAAAAAAGAAGGTGCGAGGAGAGTTGATGAGGTAAAAATGCGGTTAGGAAGAAAAATGTGGCAAGAATACAAAGCTGATAAACTCGAAAGAGGCAAGGCGTCAGCTGGGGAGTGGAACGTGAATGAACACGAAGACGTTATGAGAAGCAGGTTGTCAAGGGAGGGAAGGTTAGTTAAGGTGCAAGACATGGCAGAAAATAATGATGAAGAATGTACTGTTGTTGTTAAGGACGAAAATGATAGCTACAGTTGTTAAGGACCAAAAATGTAGTTATTGTTGTTGTTAAGGACGAAAGTTTAGCACTGTTTTTGTTAGGTAATTTCGTTTTCATCCTGTATGGTGGATCACAAAAACAGTTCGATATGGTATGTTGTGTCCTTGCTGTTAAGTACCTTTATATGCCGAGTTTGTGGTGTTCTTTTTTACATATTGCGTACTCTAAGACACAGCCATGCTTCCCAATCCTGTCTGAAGATTATTTATTTGCGTAACATAAACGAAAAGTATCTCGACTAATGTATGTCTTGGATAATTTGATTTTTTTGTAATGAACTCGCCAGAAATTGAGAGGATAGTTTTATCTCAGTCAATGAATGTACCAACTATAGCGTTTTCTAGTTTGTGTTTGAATGAAAGCTGGTGTTCGGAGGTGTGAGGTCATACACTGAGAAAAGAGATATATTGAGAGAAAAGAAACTTTCGTATGTTAGAGGCAAAACTTTGAAAAGAAATGCAAAAAAAAAAAAAAAAAAAAAATAGAGGGGGAGACGTTGAAGATTAAGAAAGTGAGGAAAAGGAAGGCATCAAGTGAGGGGGTAATGCATCAAGGATGAGGGGAGACTGGCAGGGAAATGAAGATGTAATGAAATATGATAAGAGGGAGGAGTGAGAGCAGAAGAGAGAAAAAAATGAAATAGAGGGAAAGAAAGGAAGGGGGATATGTAATGACAGACGAGGGGTGTGCAAAGGGAGGGGAAACCTGGGGTAAGGCATAACTGAAGTAAAAGACTGGATGAAGCGGAAGGGAGGGATGTAATATGAGAGGGAAGAAGGGAAAGAAAAACATTGAATGAAAAGTGAGCGAGGGCGCGATGTAACGGTACGAGAGAGAAGGTGAAGGGAAAAGGGAGGGAGAAGGTGCCACTACAAATAAAGGTGAAGTAGTGTATTAGGGGAGCAGAGATGCCAATGTTGTAGCGACTAAGCCAGTAGAGGGCCAGAGGTTAATACTAAGGAAATGGGTTGCCAGAGGTAGTGTTTATGCCGGAGCCATGACGCAATGATCGCCACCACCATCACAACTGGAAGGACCACAACCGATACTGATATGGCAAAGAGGGCTAGGAGTGCTTCAGTTTAGACATGAGTGACGGCCAGGAGGGAGACAGAAGAGAGTCAGAGGTGCCATAATTTATAGAGATGGCCAGAGACAACGTTTCCGAGGCAGAGAGAAGGCCAGGGACGTTCTTATTTCAGCAGAGAGGATACGAAACTACGTTTTTCGAGCAGAGAGGGCCCCTTGTGCCACTATTTCAACAGGAGGGGCTCCATGACACACAGGAGGAGCCCCACTACCACCACACTGAAGTAGGGTTGTCTGCAGGAAAGGCCCCCACCGTCGGCCTGCTTCCTCCCGTGTTGCATGGCTGCTGGGCGTTGACCTGTGAAGGAAGAACACATGGGATTATGGTTAGTTTATATTTTACGGAACTAGATCATCCCCAAAACGTGATTACTAAGTCGTGGTTGCATGAAATTCAGTGATGATTAGATAGGAGCTAAGAATGAGTCTTCTTGTTGCTGCAGACATTTTTTTTTTCGTAACGGAACTAGGTCACTCCCACAGCTAGAATGATAAATCGTAGTTGTGTGATAATTAATATCTTAGTTAAGAGGAAGGAAGACGTCTTCTTGGTTACCAGTCAAATCGGTTTTCTAGTCTGAATACACCTGGCCATTAACTGAGCTAAGAAGGGCTAGGGATATTCGACATGTTAGGAAAAAGGTGCTATACTGGTACTGGCAGGAAGGATGGCAGTGGTTCTACATACCGGTTCAGCAAACCTAATGTTATCGTCCTTTCTTCGACTCAGGGCATAGAACATAACAGTCCATTCTCTGAGCCTCAGTAGTTCGCCTACGGGCCACACATCTTCACTTGTCACCCTCTTGCTGCACATGTTCATCATCAGTGCAGAATGTAAACGGAGACTGGCTCTTCAAGGACTGTTGTGAAGGTATTAGTGGGGACTTTTCTTGTTAGAGCTCTAAAACTGTAGGCCATTGCTGAGCCAAAAATGTAACTCGAAACGTGTGGAGAAAATTGTCTGTCTATAGTAAAAATAAGATTAAAAAAAAAAAAATGATTACCTTAAAGAGTTAATGTTTGCCTGTAATAAACATCTGCAGTCTCTGTTTTGTTCTTTGGCTTTAATTCGCCTAATTATGTTGCTCATGACGTCACACTTCGCTTAAACATATTTCACTGATCCCTTGTCATCCGTGGACGTAGTTATTGTTATTCTTGTTACCTCTCATGAAAGGGCTAATTAAAACGATATGTAACCCCTCCATCTCGTGCTTCTCCCCCACCCACTACCAAGACGAGTGAAATGAGCATCGGTAGTAAATATAATAAAATAGACGTGAGCGTGTTAATGTTTACATCCAATAAACATCGGCGGTCTCTTTATATCCCGGTCTGATTACTGTCCAGCCTTAATTCGCATGTTTATGTTGCTCCTGACGTCAAACCATTCGCATAAACGTATTTCACGTCATTCATAATCAGTGGTTTCGTAACACGCAGGAACTAGCTCTTTTAGTCACAGATGAGACGATAATATTAACATAATTTTTATACTCTCGCCTTTAATGTATTATGTTGTATTAAAACTGGATATTCGGTCATTTACCTTTGCATGAGGATGATAATCAGTGATGATGATAATGATGATGACAGCTATGATGATGATGATGATGATGATGATGATGATGATGATGATATTTATGGGCTGATGTGTGTGTGTGGTTGAGGGCAATCACCGGCCCTAGAGTTTAACGGGGATTGTTTCTGGAGGGACTGTACTAATGGTGATAGTTTTAATGGCTCTACTTTCTAATGGACTTTGTTACTAAATAAAGCCGTTAAGTATAGGGAGGTACTCAAGAAAGACAACATCCTTCAGTGTCTATGCAAGGTGTCCCACGAGCCTTTTTTTTTTTTTTTTTAAATAGAATCTCAGGATATTATTCTAGGGTTAATTTTAACTGGAAAATTCTATATCAACATGGGTCCAGTTCTCAGCCGCAAAGGAGCTATAGTTATTGGCTGTCTTATGGATGAAATATGAGGGAAACCATTCTCTTCCATAAGGCTATCAGTAAGGGTGCCTCGGTAACGGTGGAGAATTAGGCACAGGTTAATAATAGCAGTTTTAACTCAGATTTAGTCCTTGAATAACCTAAAGTTTATAATGAGTCTCGTGTGAAATCCAGTATATTTGTTTATATATGTATCGGACTCTGAGCACATGATACAGGCTAAAAACATCCGTTCCCTGAGGCCTAGCAGTGTTGAAGCGAAAGGGATAGTACGATTTTTACTACACACATTAAGTATATACAGGATAATCAGATGTACCAGACAGTAGCTATGTTTTTGTTGCTGATGTGGACTCAGGCTCATATGAACGTGAACTCAGTGGACTGCAGGCTGAAGTTGTCCTGCACTTCATCCTCCTCCTTTTGTGGGATAGGCAGGGAATTGAGGGACGTCTGTATAACCAGGTAGTGAAGCCGCCGTGTTATATCGGTGCCATCACATGAAGGCGTCCCTGTCCAGCACAGTCGGTATGTACGGACAGTGGACAGAGTGTCTTTGTTGAGTAGACCATCCAAGTGGGAGTGTTACCAGACTGTATAACAAGCGAACTCCCTGAAACTGTGTGTGTGTGTGTGTGTGTGTGCGTGTGTGTGTGCGTGCGTGCGTGCGTGCGTGCGTGCGTGCGCGCGCGCGCAAGGCAAAGAGGGAGTGAGAATGGGGAGAGAGAGGTAGAAGACTGGGGCTAGAAGGAAAAAGGAGAAAGGGGCAAGATAGGAGAAATAAATATATGAGACAGGAAGCAAAGCATGAGGAATAGAGGAAAGGAAAAGTAAATGGAAAAAATAAAGGTGAAGATGAGAGACGTCGACAGAAGGAGAGGGAAAATAGGGGGTAGAAAAAGAAAGAGAAAAGGGGGTGGTAAAGGAGACAGATGGACAGCGAAGATAGAGGGTAGGAAAAAAAAAGAGAGAGATAAAGGCAAGATGGTCAGAAGGGAGAGAAGAGGAGAGGGGAAAGTTGGCAGCAGAAGAAAGAACAAACCTGATTGGCCAAGTGTACACAGTGTAAGTGACCTGATGGGCAAGTATAATGTGGAGGATTCACTGTAGTAATGGGACGAATTCTTGCTTCCTTTTGTTCTCGAAACACCTTTTCCTGAGCGATTTATTTTTCCTATTACATTTTAATACTATGTCTACATTAGGAATATCTGAATAGCCTGTGAAAGGATATAAATCCCTTAAATACGGGGACGTATTTTATTTTTATTTTTGCTTTCTATGGATGAATTTGTTCAGCTTTAGATAGACCTCTCTTAGTGGCTTTACCTAATCTCCATGGTTCGAAAAATTTCTGCAAAGTTGTTTGAAAATAGCAGAAAAAAAAGTCATCAGATTGAATGGGTAATAATTGAATGTGCAAAATAAATCGCTAGGGAAAAAACACTACGAAGTCTCCCACGTGAACGAGAGTACGAGTTAATATGGGAATATGTGAATCAAAACTCATATAATGGCGTCTCTCCGGTGAGGGCAGTGTTGCAATGATGTTAAAGGGGATGGAATGGCTCTTTATTATCACTGTCTCTTTCCAGTTCAGTTTTTATGTGAGAGTAAGGCCATGATGATGATAATGATAATGACGTTCATAGTGGTGGTGGAGGTGGTGGTGGTGGTGGTGGTGTGGAGGTGGAGGTGGTGGTGGTGGTAATAATAGTGGATTCCGTGTCTTATTAATTGCTTCCACCTCCTTGACTTTAATTTGGCAGCGCAATAGGATAATAATGACAGGTCCTGACTCTCATTACCACTACGATTTTCATGTGATTGTAATTAACCTCATTATTTGCCTATTCTTATGTAGTGGAGATATGGCAATGGTGATAGTAATGATAATGAAGTTGGTGAAAATGATAGTGACGATGATGAAAGTGACGATGAAGATGAAAGTTTACGATGACGATGGTGATGGTGGCAACAGTAGCGATAACAAAAATGACGGTAATAACGACGACAAAGGAAGTGATGATGATGATGATGATGATAATGATGATGATGATGATGATGATGGTTCCTGACAAATGCCATGACCTTTGCCGTTTCGTTCCACCTGAAATTTAATCTCAATATTTGTCTAACGGCAGATAATTCGCTTGGTTCATGCTAGGAGTCCGTTTGCATGGACTAGAGAGCTTGACCTTTCATCACAGAGAGGAAAAAAATGGAGCTACAGTGAAGGGGACGAGAGAGAGAGAGAGAGAGAGAGAGAGAGAAAAGAGGATAGCAAGAGTAAGAAAATCGATGGGAAAAGAGGAAGAAGAATGCAGAGGAGAGAAGTGAGAGAGAGAAAGATGGAAAGGAAGAGGAAGAAAACAGAAGAGAGGAAAAGATGAAGGAAAATAAAAGAGAGAACACTGAAAAAAACAGAGAGAGAGAAATGTGAGGAATGTAAGAATAGCTAAAAAGGTGGAGGAGGAAGAAGAGAGGGAGAGGAAAGGAGAGGAAGAAACAAATCAATAAGGAAATGGAAAATATGGAAGGACGAGCAATAAAAAGTATGGTAAAAACACGTGAGAAGAGAAAAAGAAGTCAGTGAGAAGAGAAAAAGAGAGAGAAAAAGAGAAAGAGAGAAAAAGTGTAAAAATTCATATCATTAAGCGAACAGAGGTTTGAAGCTGCAGGATCCGACAACACAGAGGAAGGGATTTAGATAAGACCTGAGAATAAAGAAAAGGGGGTGGGGGCGAGGAAGGGGGATGAAGAAAGAATTAATAAATGGAGAAAGGGAGGGACCACATCAAGAAAATTGGATGATAGGTAAAGAGGGAGAGGGTGTGGAAAAAATGGCTTTCACCCTTTGAATCTAGATAAGAGCTCAGCACAAAGAGAAAGTGGCGGAGAGAGAAAAGGGGGATAAAAGAGGGAAGGAATAAAGAGGAAAGGGAGGGAAGGACCATATGGAGAGAAGAGAGGAAATAAGGAAATAGATATAGAATATAGGAATAGAAAGAAATAATTTTTCAAAGGAGAGATACAGTTCTGGACTGAATTTTTTCGTGTCATAAATGAAACAGCATCAAATAATCACACAAAAATATCCCCTAAAGTCAGAAACATTAAGTCTTTCGCCTCTAGAGAACCTTTTAAGTTGAATAAAGTCGTTTTCTACCAGCCAGAAAACAAAAATACAAAGTCCATCCTTTCGCTGAAGTAGTTAGGCGTTCTGAGAAATTGTTCCAGCTCTTCGACTTCTCATACTTACAGAACTTTTATCCGTGACTGTACATTGATCCCGGCAGAGTGTTCAAATATTAGAAGAGATTAAGTAGCAGCTCCAAAGAACATGGCAAGCGCTAGGGAAGAGGAATGAGAAAAAGATTAAAAGGGCGCGTGAAAGTAGGAGAGATGGATTGGAAGTAAAAGCAGGAGAAAAATTTGTGGCGGAAGAATTATGGTGCGTGTGGAGTTAAGGTTTGTATTCTGAGTGGTTTTGGAGAACTCGTAACACTTGTTCTTTGGTGGTTTATTCTGCACATAACATCTTCAAAGCCTGTTATATTTATTGATGTACATAATGACGATAAAGGTGATCTAAATGACAGACGAAAGAATGTTAAAATGTATTACGTAAAAACAAATCGCTAAGGAAAGGGTGATACGAAGCCCCGTTAAATATATACGGAAATGGAGGGATGAGGAGAAGTATAATTATAAATTTGGATGGCAGAGCTGGAGATAGGGCAGCCTGACGACGTAGGGAAGGGTGACGTAAAGGTAGGCCTAGCTCGACTGTGGCTACTCGTTACGGGTTAAGGCGTCTGGTTATAGATAGATAGACGGAAAGACAGATAGGTAGGTAGGTAGGTAGGTAGATAGGTAGGCAGGTAAATAGATAGATAGATATTCACTTTGCTTTCGTTGTGAAGTGTGTGGTAACTGAAGGAACGAAGATAAATGTAACATGGAAAAAAAAAAAAAAAGGATTACAACAAAGCTTATCCTCAAGAATACTGGTGAATGTGAAATCCGGCCCTGACCCAGTTGAATATATAGGGAAAAATAGAGTGCAATGAAAAACCGCCGCTGAGCGTGAATATATTCGGTAGGATTTCGTTTTTTCATTTTTTTTTGGCACTGAATAAAGTCTGAGAGAGAGAGAGAGAGAGAGAGAGAGAGAGAGAGAGAGAGAGAGAGAGAGAGAGAGAGAGAGAGAGAGAGAGAGAGAGAGAATTATATTTAGCCAAGAATCATGTGCACGAAATAGTTATTTTTTTTTTTTTTACTCCGGTGATAATTTGATTTACCGAGAATCACGTACTAAACCCGTGTCATAATTTATGAGAGAGAGAGAGAGAGAGAGAGAGGCGCTAGTATTAATTCACTTACCTCTCCATACCCCTCTCATAAAAACTCATTCTCTTCATATTTACTGAATCCCCGTGAAGGCCTATTCCCCCATTGTGAACCCCTCCTCTAAGCTGAGAGGATTGGTCTATTGTTTGTGTTACCAATCCCCTCCGCTCTCTCACTCACTCTTGCTCTCTTTCACACTTGTTCTCTTTCTCACGCCGAATTCCATGCTCGCGCAATCGTTTTCAGCCTCACCATAACAGTGTCCACTTTCTCACTCACTCTCGTTCCCTTACACACTTGCTCCAACTCTTTACTCACATTGAATTTCGTGCTCTCTCTTTCGTTTTCAGTTTCGCTTTCACTCCGTCAGTTTCAGTCCTTCATTTATATTTTCCCACTTTTTCTCACACCGTTTCATACTCTCACTCTCGCTCTCCTTCACACTTGCTGTCACACTTCTTCACACCCAGTACGATACGCTGAATCATTTTCACTCTTTCTTACTGCTTCTCACACCCATATCTGTATTTTATTCTCTCTCTCTCTCTCTCTCTCTCTCTCTCTCTCATTTTCTCACTTGTAACGACGTGCACGGTGATGTTGGCAGGTGTGGCAAGGTGTGGCTCACAGGTGTAAGTGCCAGCGTGGGAAGGTCGCACTCTAGCCACCACCAGACTGCTGCTGTAATTGCCGTGGTTCACCTGTGGGGGAGAAAAAGAGATGGTGAGAGAGAGAGAGAGAGAGAGAGAGAGAGAGAGAGAGAGAGAGAGAGAGAATAACTGGCCAACACAGGTCATCTGCTTTGGGGAACTAATTACAATAATGATCTAACCTACTTCCATGAAAAAAGAAAAGAAATTAGAAAAAGTCTCCTCCGATCACCTCTCCCTCCGGCGTGATAGCGGGCAGGAAATAGAAAGAAAACTAGAAAGGAAAAACATTCAAGGAAATTAATACTAGAAAACAAAAGATAATTGCCATGATATTCTGAGCAAGCTTGGGTTTGGAGGCAGGAAGTGAGAAGATTAGGACAGAAAGATTTGAAATGCACTCAGTTGTATTATATGTGAGGAGCAAAGGTTACTCCCCTGTACAGCTGTGTCACATATATTTTTCTCTTGTTCTCTCTCAACAGTTTTTCTTAGCTTCGGAAAGATTGTTAATACATGAATGATAAATGTAGTCTTCATTTACGTCTTTAATATGAGTGGTCTTCTGTGAGCTGAATATGATTGTTTTTTTTTGGTAGTAGGAATAAAATATAGAATGACATCGTAGTAAAGAGGTTCAGAAATTGCTACATGACAGCATATAGATTCTGGGAAAATGATCATGGCTTATACGGGCAAAATGATAAATTCCAAAAAGAAAAGGGCTATTTATGATAATAGTGGTATTGGTGATGTATGGGAAAGGCCTGAGGGACACATGAACGGAGATTATTTATTTATGGTGTGAATGTGGACTAATTTGGAGAGCATGTCCCTCGGTAAGCGGGTTGAAAGTGGTAGAGAAAAAGTGCAGTGTATCAAAGTCTTGGAAAAAAAGTGCAGTGTATCGAAGTAATTAATGGAACAAATGGAGAATAGAATATTAAAATGTCGCAATTAAAAGTGAGTGGATATCACAGGTGCATGCTGATCATGTTGCGTGGCCTTTACTGCAATTACGGTACCGTTTCCCTCGTATTCCCCTTCCCCTCGCCCTGTTCTCACCTGCAGGGAGTTATGTCGTCCGTAGTTGACCATGGTTGCGTTGTGGTACCAGAAGATGTAAACAGGGGGCGAAGCTGCACCACGCACCTCGCAATCTAGGGCCAAGGTGGACCCCTCTTCAATATGCACCTCACTGGGACCCTTCACCACAGCTTCAGCCTCTGTTGGGAGAGAGAAAATGAGCGAATAAGAGAGTGCATAGCGAGAGTGATTGACAAGAGTGGATGCCGAGTATCGCTTTGGTGTGAGAGTGCTTTCATTTCTGTTGACTGTGAAAGAGAAAGAGTGAGAGTAAATTGATAGTGAAATGAATTGTAAGAGTGAATGATGATACTGAAGGACGAGTGTTAATGGCGAGAATGAATGATGAAAAATAGTAGTTGACTGACGGCTGAAGAGTATCGGCGAGTATTGAAACTGAATGCTGAATGAGTGATGAGAGTGAATGGTGTGCACAGAGAGTGAAATCTGATAGTGAATGGACAGGAAACTAAATTATGGGAGTGAATGTTGAAATTGAATGCTGAATGAGTGGTAAATGAATAATGAAAGTGGATAGTGAGTGGAATGTGAAATTAAACGGCAGGAGTGGATGTTGAAACTGAATACTGAGTGGAAAGAGTGAATGGTGAGAACTGAATATTAAGCTGGACGTTTAAGGCCGTGGGTGTATTCATGGAAGCTTAAGAGAAAATTGGAGCGATTTATTTTGCGTTATGTCTCCTCGGTATATCAGTTATATTTATTTTTTCTTCACCATCGCTTCCGCCTCGTGTGTGTGTGTGTGTGTGTGTGTGTGTGTGTGTGAGCGTAAGGACGGTTGGTAGGTAAGTAGGGAGAGCAGAGAGAGAGAGAGAGAGAGAGAGAGAGAGAGAGAATATCATTGACCTGAAGGGAACAGAGGAAGAGGAAGGTGTATAATGCGAAGATGAATCCTCATTTTTTTCCTGTAACATTTAGTTGTACATTTTTAAATCGAGACTACGTTATGCTGCGTGACCGTTTGCAAAATGCTGTTGACGTGCCTAGACATCGATCAGTGTTACTAATTTCCTCACACACGCACACAGCTCGTCCATTAAGCCACCTCCACCCCGAGCGTTTAAATGATAAAAAATATGTAGTCAATTCCGCAGATATCTTCACGGCAAGTTATAGGAGGCAGTCGCACTCTCTCTCTCTCTCTCTCTCTCTCTCTGGTTTCGTGGTACAGTATGATTAATGTCTCGATTTTAAAGTATATTGTTTGTGGGAATGAATTATATGTTGACATTGCGCTTACTGCAATTCTTTTATCTTCGTGAGGTGAAGGGGAAGAGGGGAACCAAGGATGAGAGGGAGGTCTGGAATGGAGAGATTTATGAGAAAATGTGTGTGTGTGTGTGTGTGTGTGTGTGTGTGTGTGTGTGTGTGTGTGTGTGTGTGTGTGTGTGTGTGTGTGTGTGTGTGTGTGTGTGTGTGTGTGTGTGTGTGTGTGTGTGTGTGTGTGTGTGTGTGTGTGTGTGTGTGTGTGTGTGTGTGTGTGTGTGTTCTAATGCTTTATTTGACCCCTGTATATTAAAAAAAAAATCAAAATTTCTAAAGTAAAAGGTCCCATGGTGGATACTTCTTGCTGTTGCCCGTCGTCATCATTATCACCACCATCATCATCCTCACACAACTGTCACCACCACCATCATCCTAATACAGCTGTCACCACCACCATCATCCTCACACAGCTGTCACCACCACCAACATCGTCACTCAACTATCACCACCACCGTCATCGTCACGCAGCCATCACCACCACGATCATCATCACTCAACTATCACCACCACCATCATCGTCACTCAGCCATCACCACCACCATCATCATCATCACTCAATTATCACCACCACCATCAACGTCACTCATCTGTCACCACCACCATCATCCTCACTCAACTATCATCACCATCATCATCCTCTCTCAGCTATCATCACCATCATCATCCTCTCAGCTCCTTAGATTCAATTCCCGCAAACATTTCTCACAGAAGTGGCGCAGTGCTGGCTACTTTTTACCGTCGCCGTCTGCAGTATCTTGTCGCATCACAATACACTGAGAGGATTTGCAGGGTCTGGCCACGCGAGGACCAGCGGGTGACATACTAAATTATTCACGCTAATACTACGGACTCATGTATACGGAATATCATGCGTATGGGATGTACTCCATGTATACTTTTTTTTATGATTACCAGATTTTGCACCTTAGACTGAAAGGGATGAAGAGGTCATTCTATATCTGAATAGAATTACATGGAAGTAGCGAGAAAAGCATGGGGGGGGGAGGTCCATACATAAAGGTCCCCTCTCACTCCAAACGGCTCAGTCAGCGTTATCAGTGTCTATCCTGTATTATTTATTCATATCCTAGTCCAACTGCAACACCCAAACCTACACCAGGAATTGAGCTGTTCCTGTAAAGTACAGGTTATCCTGTAAAAAGAAAGCTGTCGTACAGGAGCAAATCGATGACCGTCCCTGCCACTGACCCTACCAATAAAACACTCAAGCCTACACCAAGAAATTGAGCTGTTCCTGTAAAGTACCGGCCACCCTGTAAAAAGAAAGCAATCGTATCGGAGCAAATCTGTGTGTGTATCGATGACCGTCCCTGCCACTGACCCTACCAATGACCCCTATTCATTACCCTGCCGATGATCCCGTGAATTATTCGGTTCCTCTTGATGACCTTGTTAAGCACTTTAATCCAACGACCTGTCTTTCGCTATATTCATCCCATCTCCAGACGATTTTGTTTAACTGAATGATGTTTATGAGTGAAAGGGTATATGAAAGCTATATATTACCCTTACAGTTCGAAAAACCTACGATGAAAAAAAAATTGTCTGGGAATATCAAGATTATAATAGAAAGTACATAGGAGTAAATGAGTTGATCTCTGGTGATGACTCTGCCCATGACTCTGTGAATGCCTGCCAGTGCCTCCCCATCCCTCCCACGTCGATAACTCTCTCGATCAAAAACACCCCCACCCCCAGCCTCCCACGCTTACCTGCCATTCCAATTCACTTCCATTGTATAAACCACCTTGTCTTCCCGGAACCTTCCTACTCCGTCATTCCGCCACCATGCATGTTGACTAAATTAATACCT
>NC_136969.1:25361648-25444148 GCF_032717465.1 Coenobita brevimanus | reverse complement strand
TGATATCAACACTCGTCTGTACCGCCAATTTCACTCTGCATGACGGCAAGGCAAGAAGCAGTGGTTAGTGACACCCGATTGCGTGATTTTTGGCATTAAGACTTGTATTCTATGTAGCTTTGGAGAGTTCATAACCCCTCTTCCTGAGCGATTTATATTGCATATTACACCATGCCTCTTATGTTATTGATGCAAACTGTGTCGATAATGAAACGATACGAATTTTATAATAGCAGTGCCGAGGAGATATGTTGGTAACGGGGAGGTATTGCGTTTCCCAAAAATAGTAAGATCCTGACTCCCTCAATTGGAGTTTGTCTTCTGTGTCTTACTCAGGCTCCCTAAAGGCCGATTTTATACAGTTCAGGGAAGATGTCTTGTAGTGAATGGTTTAATGAAGACCATATCCAGTTTCTTCCAGCTCGAAAAGTCTTTCAAATAAAATCGTCTGGAGGTAACAACAATGAAAATCTGAGTCGCATTCGTGGATTTAATCATGCATAAAGGAAAGAAAAAAATGGGGGGAGGTTTAATGGAGGCCATCTGTTTGGAAAGGCTCTCCTGTGGTGAGTAAAATCGTCTGGGCAGCAGCAATAACAGTCTACATCATGGCGTTCTCGCAGCGAAGTGGGTAGGTACAGTAGAATTAGGTGAAAAACGTCTCGGGCTAAAGAGTTTAAATTATGAATGAAGGTCAGTCAGGGGAAGGCAGTGGGGAACTGACAAGTGCGTGGATAGCGACATTTATTCCTTCAACCCGAGGACGTCTTTTCTATGTTAGTATCTTTTTCTAGCTCTCGAGAGGACGATTTAGTAGTTTTGGTTGGATTGGTGAGATTTCATGCAGTGAAGGGTTAATGGAAGCTGCAGGTCTTTCACTTTAACTTTCCCCGGATTTTCGTCGTTTTGCAGCCTATTTTCCGTAGCTCGGTGGCAGAAAAAAGTTAATGCAGTGGCTCTACAGCCTTTCAGTCGTACTTCGTGACCAGCAGCATATTCTAGTATTAATCTGTTATTACAACTTAGTAATCAAGATGGAGAGACGGTAATTCTAGGCCAAGTCAGAGTAAAAAGAACATAACTTACCTCAAACCGAACAAAATTATCAGGTAGTGGCAAGAATAAAATAATGTACTGGAAGTGAAGGTTTAGTTATGAATGAAGGGCAGTCAAGGTGAAGCAGTTAGGAATGACTATCTGCTGAATGATTCCTGGCATTAAATTGGCCGCGCTCCTCGCATTCCGCCTCGGAAACTCTATACCCGGCCACACCACCCAGCGTTGATAGGAATGTTAGTGACGGGGATGTGTAGCATTATTACTCTTATTACACCATTGTCAGTATTATCATCATTATTATCCTCATCATCGTCTTTATTATCTTCAGTTTCTTTACCTTCGTCCTTGTCATTATCGTTACTTTCATTATCGTCATCATCATCATCAAACTCTGTACCTTATTGCTACGAGGGAGTGCTGGTTTTGTGTTGTCTTGTGTGATGTGGTGTGGTGTTGGGGGGGGGGTGATTTTGTGCTGTGTAGTTTTGTGAAATGTGATATGAGAGGGTGATTCGTGGTGTGGCGTGGTGTGGGAGGGTGATTTGTGGTTTGGCGTGGTGTGGGAGGGTGATTTTGTGTTGTGTGGTGTTGCGGGGTATCTCGCGTCCGAAAATAATTAGTGTGAGACAGGGCCACTTCTAGAGGTGCTCCTGCGTCTAAAACTGCATATAAAGAAGAAAATTAGAGATCCTCAGCAAACGATTAGTTTTGCAGGGTTTGGGACGCGAAAACGGTGCGAGTTGTGAACAAAGTGAAATTAGAATACTTTAGTTAACTGTAGTAGAATTACGCGAGCTATACAGAGTTATCAAGATGTACTGATTCTGCAAACCATGCGGCCTGAACGAGGTGGTCCTTAAGATTAAAAGATATCCCCAGAAATAAATGAAAGAACTAGCACAGCAGACGGCAACATCGAACTCTGGTACTTGTGGTAATAAAATAGAATTGCATGAAGGGGGAAAAGTGAAATACAATCACTGGAGAGTATTGTAAAGTAAAACCACTTACAGGATCAATAAAGCAAAAATCACTGAAGAGAACGGTGAAGTAGGAGAAAAAGAATTGGTGCGTGGGGGAGGAGGAGAAGGTCAAGATTGGAGTGGAGGGAGAAGGCCAGGGAGTGCGTATAAGAGAGTGGAATGCGATGGAATGGATTGCAATTGAGGCAAGATAAGCTGAAGGAGTACATGGAGTGTGGAATACAGTAAAATGAAGGACTGTAGTTGAGTTCGGATCAGACTAGGGAGTACTTACCATACGTCGTCCGCACTGAAGGAGAGAGAGAGAGAGAGAGAGAGAGAGAGAGAGAGAGAGAGAGAGAGAGAGAGAGAGAGAGAGAGTCGTCTTTAACTAAAATAATCCCTACAAAGAATCTGCCAAAGGTGTTAAGGCTACATTACCTCAACATAACCACTTTTCCCAGCCACGTTATTGGCAGCAGTTTAACGCAATGTATGACTTATGAAACGATAGTAACTGGTATAAAAACAAGAAGGTAATACCGGTAATGGCAGGACACGTCATTGTGGGGAGAGGGGAATGAGAAGTGGCCGGGTTACATCATGGGTACATATTTGTATAAGCGGTCAGTATTCCTAGTCTGATACGCTGTTGTTGTTGTTGTTGTTATTATTATTATTATTATTATCATTATTATTGTTGTTGTCGTTGTTGTTGTTAAGGTGATGCAGGAAAGGTGTGGATGATGATGATGGTGATCGAAGGTTTTGGGGGTTAAGGCATGTGACTTTAAGTCATTTGGGTAGTTAAGGTTTATAGTTCATGTAATGCCACTCAGAACGAGAGAGAGAGAGAGAGAGAGAGAGAGAGAGAGAGAGAGAGAGAGAGAGAGAGAGAGAGAGAGAGAGAGAGAGAGAGAGAGAGTCACTATTGACTTAAATGTCTGAACCAAGGTGGACCAGGACATTAAAAGTAATGGATTATTGATTTATATATTCTGACGATGGCTAGATGATTTATTTCACTTACAGGAAAAGGATTTGGTCTTGTGGAATATTTTTTTTTTTCAAGACTGTTGCACACTTTTTCAGACTAGAAATAATCTAAGCTTTATTTTTTATTATTCCAAATTAATGAAGAGAAATTTCTACCTTTCGATCTTGAGTAAATATGTCTGATTAATTTGCGATTTCGTTAGGATTAACGCCTCTAGCTCAAAGAGTCTCTCCTAATCTAATAGAATCAATCGGGGGTGTTAATAGTAAAGTTAAAAATAATAATAGTCATAATGACAGTAATATCACATGGACCGTTCATTATGGGAAGATATAATTTGATATCGAGTGAGCTTCAAGAGGGTGTACATGAATATTGATCACATGTGTTATTCTTGAACTACCCTTCCTTCTGTCTATCTGCTGTCGGTTTTATTTTGTCTTTGGCTGTCTATATGTATCTATTTGCCTATCTGTACCCATCTGTATCTGCCGATGTCTGTTAGTCTAATCCCATCTCCAGTTATCAGTCTGTCAGTCAGTCAGTTCATTTATCTTTTTATGTCTGTCTGTCAGTCCGTCTATGACAGTATCTGTTTGCCTGTGTATTTGCATGTCCGTCAGTCTGTTTATCTCGCTGCATGTCTGTCAGTCTGTACCTAACTGTCTGTCTGTCTCCATCCATGTCTGTCTGTTGCCTAATGCCGCATAATGTGAGAGGTGGCAGCGACAGCAACAACCTCCATCCATTTCTCTCCCTACTCATTAACAACCCCTCTTCCTATTAGCACGCCACCATCCCTTACATTCTCATGTAGAACTCTCTCTCTCTCTCTCTCTCTCTCTCTCTCCCAGCTGCTTCACTCTCATACACTCTCCCAGTCGATTTCTCATTGGCAATTCCCTACTGGTTAGAAGTGTCACCTGTTGTCTAAATTGACGGGAGTTGGATCCCAACCAGAGGCTGAGGACAGTCGCTTTGAATGACACTGCCCTGGTATGTAATCAATATGGGCGGTAGGTACTGGTGCTGAAGTGGCGACATGAGAAGGTGTGCAATACATAGGACTGCTGGGCTTCAGGGACAGGTTTGTTAAGCCTGTGTCCCGAGTATGACACGTGCTGAGAGAGAGAGAGAGAGAGAGAGAGAGAGGGGGGGGGAGGGGGACATACTTGAACCAGTTCAAAGTGCTCTATACATCTTTCTCACATCGCCAGTGGCTACTTCACATCCCTGACTGTTCGTTACAGAAATTCTTCCCATGCATGAAGGATCATTCGTCCCACATTTTTAATGTAATTAATAGTGGGAAATATTTGCACAAATTAAACTTTTTAATTTGAGAACATGCCTTGCAGTGTCATTAACCTTTGACAACCAGGCTCATTTAGATATTTATTTTCATGTGTATGCATATTTAGAGTAATGTAATTTACTGAGGAAATTCAATTACACCAGTGTAAATTGCTTTTCGAGAGAGAGAGAGAGAGAGAGAGAGAGAGAGAGAGAGAGAGAGAGAGAGAGAGAGACACTCAGACCACGGTGATAGTCACATAATTGTCAGAAGTGTAAGACAAAGAGGTGTGTGTGTGTGTGTGTGTGTGTGTGTGTGTGTGTGTGTGTGTGTGTGTGCAGCAGCTGGCTAGTTATTTCCCGACCTGGTGCCCGGCTAATACAGTGGGCATATAGTTAATTAAAATCAAAAATAAATATAATATGGAATATGTATCCTACCTATAATCAAGAAAAAGTCTATGGTAGAGGTGAACACCATGAATCTGAATATTTTTATAGAAACTATTGAGAAACTTGGGCGAATAGCAAAGAAAAGTAATTCCTTCAGCAAACAAATCGTGCTCATTTCAATATCTTTTTGCACCCTTCGTGAGTTTGGCTAATTACATTGGGTCCGTTATGGTCTCATTAGCACCCCTCACATCCAGGCCGTCCCCTACACCAGTACCCACATCTACACCTACACCCTCACCCACACCTGTACCTACAACCACATACACACCCACATCTGCATTCGTACCCACATCCGTACTCACCGCCATACTCTCAATTTTACTTACTCCCTTTACTGCATCCACATCACACTGCTTCACACCATTTTATTTAGTCATGCTTTACCATCATCACACATCATAGCCACATCGATACTGACATCCCACCACTCCACATCATTATATACACAGGTATTCAGTACCACCACCACACCTCGCATCCACAGCCACACCGTAGCACACCTCACCACATCCACACCTTTACCCAATTGATCATTAAGTTATTCACCTCACACCTATCCCCACCACACCACACCACACCGTACCATACTTCACCACCACGCCACATTTACCTGTACACCCAGCCCACACCCACACCCACACTACACCACACCCATCCCCCTCACTTAGACACGCTCAACGGAAGAGGAAGGTTTGGTATTGATTAATTGATTGTACTGTGACGGCCATTATGACTATCCTCTACCGGGTGTGTGGGAGTCTACCTGGTGTGAGTGAGTCTACCTGGTGTGTGGGAGCCTACCTGGTGTGAGTGAGTCTACCTGGTGTGTGGGAGTCTGCCTGGTGTGAGTTTACCTGGTGTGAGTGAGTCTACCTGGTGTGTGGGAGTCTACCTGGTGTGAAGAAGTCTACCTGGTGTGAGTGAGTCTACCTGGTGTGTGGGAGTCTACCTGGTGTGTGGGAGTCTACCTGGTGTATGGGAGTCTACCTGGTGTGGGTGAGCCTACATGGTGTGTGGGAGTCTTCTTTGTGTAAGGGAGTCTACCTAGTATGAAGAAGTCTACCTGGTGTGTGAATCTAAATGATGAGGGTGAGTCTACCTGGTGTGGGTTTGCCTACTGGGTGTGGGTGAGTTTGACAATGACTGTAGATTAATAGACAGACATTTATCGTATTGATCAGGCCAAACAAGACGTTTGTTCAGTTTAATAATGAGTTCTTTATTAGTAAAAGAGTTTATGAAGGCATTATCTAACCCCCCTCTGGTCGAAAGTCTCTCTGTTGAATAAGATCGGAAAATATTAAAAAAAAAAAAGTGATGTATACTGGGGTTGATGAAGTTTATCCCATCTCGCACAAATGGCTCATACATTTATTCATTCGTCCATGAAGCCTCCGAATAAATGTAGACTAAACTTATGACAAATGTGTCCTGTAAAAAAAATAACATCAAACAGAGGGAAATTAGATGCATAAACTTAGGTTCAGTAACAATATATATAAAACACCTTCATTGTGTAAAAATAATAATAACGTAGTACTTATCATCATCATCATCATTATCATCATCGTCACTGTCATCGTTACCACCGTATTCACTATTAATATAAGTGAAGTGAACCGAATCCAAAATTAATTCAGGACCCCACAGCGATATTCAGTTACAATTTCAGTTACCCTGATACCTGATTAAAACCTAACTGAAACCTCACTTAATTCCTGTCAAATTAAAACGTGACCAAATACCTGGTTAAAGGATGTCTAAAACCTTATTAAAAACCTGTCATGATTAAGCCTGACAATAATCCGGCTATTTTATGTCCAAAAACCTAATGACTTCTACTGCCTCACTAATACCTGACCAATGAAACTTTATCAATACCCATTTAGCTAACAGTATATACCTAATTATACCTAAAACCTAATTATATACGTAACTAACCATGACTCATTAAAACCTAATTGATCAATAGCCTAATTCCAACCTAACTTAACACCTGTAATATACCTGCCTACCCAGTACCTGTCTACTCAATACCCAGCTACTTAACTAATAGCCTAAAAAATATTAACTAAATGTCTTTTGGCTGAAACCTAACTTTACGCTCGACGAACTAAAGCCAGATTTTCGCAAGCGCTAATCAAGCATCATTTACATATATGTTTATTTATGAATTCAAGAGTCTGAGTGCTGTTTGTGTATAGCCTGGCACAGTCAACAAAAAACATGGATAGCTATTCTCGCTCTTATCTGTTTGATTTTTTTTTATTAGTTTTAAGTAATGGAAGTAGTTATTATGAAAATTATATGCTAAAACGTAAGCAAACCCATTTTCAGTATAATTCATAAAAGACATGACTGAAACGTGTCAAGACAGTAGCCTTTTTACCTCTAAAGTGTGGTGTAGCGTAGTGTAATGTAGTGTAGTGTAGTGTGCTGTGATGTGGTGTCGTGTGGTGTGACCTCGCAAAGTATATACCTCGAGTGTTGTGTATTGTGGTGTGGTATGGTGTAGTATGGTGTGGTGTGGTGTGGTGTGGTGTGGTGTGGTGTGACCTCGCAAAGTATATACCTCGAGTGTTGTGTATTGTGGTGTGGTATGGTATGGTGCGGTGCGGTGTGGTGTGGTGTGGTGTGGTGTGGCGTCGCAAAGTCAACGAAAAAGAACCACCTCGATTCCGAAAATCCATGGTGACTGACAGAGCAGCTTTCAGAGGTTCTCCCGTTTCAAAATACCATGGCATCAGTTTGAATGTTTTAGGTAGCACAAAATTTCCAGATACGCGGAAACATATGTAGGGACATCACTCAGCTCCAATTTCATGAAAGCGATGAATAACGATAATATTTTTGTGTTGTTGAGGGTGCATATTTCCATGTTAATTGGGTGTTTATTCATTTTTTTTTTCACCATTTACTCGTATCCACCGGCGTTTTGTGTAATAAACGAGAAATTTCTTGAACGTTGTTGCAATCGTTTGTGATACATTTTCACTAATTGAAGCCTCTGGGACGCTGCACTGTTTTGCAGATATCAGATTTCACGAGAACTATTTATTTATTTATTTTTTTTCAAGGACGTGTGGTTAAACAAAAACGGAAGGGGGAAAAAATATTCTAACTTCGAATTTAAAAAAAAGGGGGGGAGGGAATATGTGAGAACCAAGCCTTTAAAGTTTGACTTTATCCAGAGTTATGTGAACGCCACTGACCACAAAATCAAGCAAAGAGAGAGAGAGAGAGAGCGAGAGGGGGGGGGGGGAAGCCGGTGCAGGACTAAGCACACAAATAATACACCAGTTTTAGATTTTTGGATATCTGAGGCACTACTACTGTAGAGTTACAGGAGTCACTTGGTAGTGAAAGACTTAATGACTTTTATTTGTAACTCCTCAAGCTCTTACAAGTCTCTCCAAAACTGAAATAATTTGTCTACTATACAGTTTTTCTCTAACTTCTAATATGCTAAGCTGTAGCAAGAGATGAGTACTAGAACACAATGCTAGTCACGAAGAAGTTCTGCTGAAAGAAAGTAGAGCCGTACCATTACCTTTGTCTACCAATGAGTTACGTGAAATAACCTGCAGACGGGCGAAAATCAAGGCCAAGTGAAAGAACAACAGTAGCAGGAAGAAACTAATACCAATTTCCACATCATGAAGCAGGAATACGGGACTAAAATCAACGGTAAGGTAGACACGGGTACTTACGGGTGACCTTGAGGGTGAAGTGGAAGGTGACGGGCGGGTGTGTGGTGATCTGGCACTCATAGTGGCCTGCATCACTCAGCTCAACGTCCTTTACCCACAGCTCCCACGCCTGAGGATGGAGAGAGTGGGGTTCATTAGAGAGAGGGGAGGGGGGAGGGGGTTTATATTGGTAGATATAGGTGTGGGTGTAGGTTTATGGGTGCGGTCGTAGGGAGTGAAAGACAATAAGCAAGTGTGGATGTGGGTGTAGCAGTGTGTGGATGGGTGGGCCTAATAAGTATCGCAGCTGGTAGTGAGAGTAAGCAAGTGTCTGTGTATGTATGAACGGAGAGGTGAAGGGTGATCCCAGCTTAATTTAGACTGATGCGCCATGTCTGACTACCAAATTGTGCTTTCGCGTTGTCTGTTTGTGGGAGTTATGTTCTGAGTAGGAAGTTAGGACCTCGGCTGTCTATTACAAGATCCTCGATGTAACACTGGATCTGGAATTTGCTTTGTTTCATTTCCTGGCGATGGAATATTGATGAAGAAGTAGTTGCGAAATATTAGATAAGCTGTATCTGTTGCAGAAGCGGTTGTGAAATGCTAAATCAGATGTTCTTTTATTGTAGAAGAAGTTGTATAATGCTGAGTGAATTTTTTTGCTGTTGCAGAAGTAGCGTAAAATGCGGGGTCATGGTTGTTGTTGTTGTTTTTCTTTTGCAAAAGTAATTCAAAATGCTAAGCTTTTTTTCTTTGTTGCATATATAGTTGTAAATTGCTGAGTCAGGTTTTTCAGTTGCAGAAATAGTTATAAAATACGAGGTAATTTTTTTTTTCCTAGGGTGCAGTTATATTGTCGTGCATATACATACAGGGGTGTTGGGATGCGTTGAGTGTTGATGCAATATATATGCTTCCGTCATACCTACAAAGACCTTGACACTCACAATTCTTATTTCGGTGTGTAGGTGTTGCGTGGGCGTTGTACTGATATGAAGCTTTTTATTGTATATTGTTTGACAGTTTTGATTCGTATTTGACAGATGGTGTGTTGAGGTGGTTCAGTCTAATACTGATTTTATTTGTATTCTGTAAACGAATAATATTGTATCACGTAAATGCTTGAAAGATGGAACGTGTGTGTGTGTGTGTGTGTGTGTGTGTGTGTGTGTGTGTGTGTGTGTGTGTGTGTGTGTGTGTGTGTGTTAATGTAAAAAGAGAACCTGCAAGATTATCCCTTTGAAAGAATAAAGGAAACTATAAAAGACAAGATGCATTCATTTCGAAATACCTGGACACATTGCATATAGAGGACGGAATATACAATACTGGAGGTCATAGGCAGTGTTGTGATGATCCGTTGGACAATCTTATACCGTTAATCAGTACGGTGTGCAGAAGCCAATGTTGAGATAGAGGAGTACCATATCTTAACCCAGTTTATTGATGTCAGGAAATTTACCGAGTTGATTCTGTGCTAATGTTTGTGAGTGCTTTTGTGCCCTGCAGTCGTAAAGTATAATATCAGTTTGGAAATATTGTGTGCATCTTGCCTTGGTGTTTTTTTTTGTTATATATTATCCTATTTATTTTGCCATGATGGAAATGTGTGGGTATGGTGTGCAGGGTGAAAGTCTGTATGCATTTTTTATTTATTTTGACTTTTTTATGGTTTTACATGGCATGTGTTTGCCTGAATATTACATGAGTATTCGTGCGTTCAGTGTGTGTGTGTGTGTGTGTGTGTGTGTGTGTGTGTGTGTGTGTGTGTGTGTGGTGGGTGGGTGGGTGTGGGTGTGTATGTGTGGTGTACGTATTCGTATTCGTATTCATGTGCAAGCTTGTGAGCGTATGTGCTTGTGCGTGTGTGCACGTGTGTCTGTGCGAGAGAGAGAGAGAGAGAGAGAGAGAGAGAGAGGGGGGGGACGAGTATTATGGTGGTCGTGTTAGCTGTGCCATAAAATCTTCGTGACCACACACACACACACACACACACACACACACACACACACACACACACACACACACACACACACACACAAACCAATTCGTGTTGACACATAAACCATACGTCGACACACACATAAACTTTATATCTACAAATACAAGGCAATAATTCAATTAACATAAATAAACACGCATACACAGAGACGGACACACATCATAAACACGCACGCACGCATATACTATTCACACACACACACACACACACACACACACACACACACACACACACACACACACACACACACAAAACGTCTCTGAATATTTATACCTACACAAACACAGCTAACGCTGGGTAAGTGATATGAATGTTAATACAAACATTATTAATCAACGGTGACATGATTGAATTTACATCCATTAACAAAGGGACAGATTGCAGAAGGATCCCGTCGCTTACTGTCCGAAACTGTAAGCTATATGTTTATTCTCTCTCTCTCTCTCTCTCTCTCTCTCTCTCTCTCTCTCTCTCTCAGGACTCCAGTGAGCCTCCGAAACAGGGATGCGTGCCCCCCTTTTATTATTATTATTATTATTATCATTATTATTATTATTATTATTATTATTATTATTTATTATTGTCAACATCATCCACGTACCTTATTATGCGTTGAGTGCGTTGCTGTGAATCGGTCTTCTGAGGCATACACCTGCTGCCCCACCGTCAGTAGTTGGTCGTCAGCACGTCGCAACCATGTCACCTGTAAAAGTAGGCAAAGGACATCGTTAATATCATATGTAGCAGCATCGTCACCATCGTCGCTTTCACTACTCGTCCATGCATTTGTCATCATCCATCAGCATCAGAGTGGAGGTGTGTAGTGGGAAGAGGGGTCGTTACTGTGTAAGGACGGTAATGCTTGAAGGTCCCTTTGTAGTGGCTAGTCCTTACAGAGTACAGCGTCAGCCAAAATACAGAAACAAAGATGGGTAGATTGATTGAGAGATAGATTGACAGTTTGATTGATGGATAGACAGATAGATAGATAGATAGATTCAATTACATGTCAATAAATAATGTAACCACCCTCTCATGTCAACAACTTCACCTTCACATATCAGCAAAGAAATGCAGCATAACAACCACTTAGGGTCCTCTGCTCTAAATTCAGTTTCAATGAAGAGAGATGATAATTTTTTAAAGCACCAAATTGAGGTATCAGATATGAACTGAGTGTTGTTACAGCGACCTAGATTCGTTATTGGAAAGGGTATTAGTATTTTTTCAAACGTATGAATCTAATGAATGTTATGGCGTTCTATATGCAACTGGAGGGGAAAAAATTTACTTATATTCGAACACCAAAGGCATTATGATTTTAGTTTGGTTCAGTGTCCTGGATTTTGTAGTTTTCAAAACAGCCTATGCCAATATGCTCGTATTTATAGATTATACAGAAATACATCCACGAGGGCAGAAACGATAACTAAATATCCATGACTTTACGTATTTGATGTTTGGTTCCAGCCCCGACCAGACTATATTCAGTTAAGGATAGACTTTGTTGTGTAAGACATACCCTTTACTAAGCCTTTACTACACGGGTGCGCTCCTGGGCTGAATAAAACCATCGGGTGGTGGAAAGAATCTCATTGGGTTCCCGAAATGCCTAAGTCAATGAGCAAAAGATTACTTCTTTAAATTATTTTAACTCCCAAAGCCTCAACCTAATCTCAGCTAACCTAACTTCAGTCTTCATTACCTGAATCTCTTCTGACATATTCTAATTCTACCTTATTTAACTTAGTGTACCCTAATCTAGCCCACCCAATCTGAATATAATCATACTTTGATTAGTCTAACTTAAATCTCCTCATAAGCAGAAGTAATCATCTCATCCGCGAGGTGGTGTGTATAACGGTGTAAGTAGCTTCTCTCCCAGTTTGACTTAATTAACTTTAACCTCATCTACACTAATCTTACTAAACCATGACAGATTAAACCTATTCTGATTTGCTCTAATCTTAGCATTGTCAAAACCAAAACTAACCATCTCATCCGCTAGGTGATGTGTGTAGCAGGTAAATGTAGCTTCACCTCCAACTTGAGCCAAAACCACTGTATTGTTGTGGCCGTCGGCTCTCTTCACCCACAAGTCCTCCTCCTCCTTCTCCCTCTCTCCTTTCCTCCATTTCTCCTCTTTATCCTCGTCCTTCCTCACTCTCTGGGAGGTGATGTGGTGTTGCTGTCCATCCCTCCTCACGCCGAAGAGAAGTGACGAGGAAGAGGAGAAGGAGGAAGGAGAGGACGAATCATTTCTTCCAACGATGGCGAGTACTTCATCTGTGTGGGAGAAAAAAAGTACTTAAGTGTATATTTTTATCATCATTGTCATCCTAATCTATAATTTATTCTCATCGGTGTCGAGTAGTATATCTGCGTGGGAGAAAAGAGTAACAGCATAGTGTATACCATCATCATCATCTTCATTCATAATTTTTCTTCCCGACGCTGGGCGACCACCTTGTATGTGTGGTAGAAAAAAGGCGTAGTTTAGTGCACCTTTCATCATCATCATCATCATGGCTGCAAATCTGCAAGGCAAAGCAAATGTAACAATGACATCAGTTGCACGATGTACGTAATCAGTGAATAATATCGCCAGTGTGATCGACAAATATTCCACGAGGTTAGGAAATGTGTATCAGTAACATCAGTACCGCGATTTGCATATTAGTGAATAATAACGACAATGTGTTGCGCAAATTGCTATTCAGGGGGTGAAACAAATGTATCCGTACCAGTGCTCAGCCCAACCTGCACGTTCGTTTTCATCAGTGTCAGAGCCGCGGGGAAATAAGCGAGGTGGTGAATTAGTTAGCGTCACCAGCGCGTTGTTGTGATGTAATAACACTGCCTCTGCCATACGGCCCGCGGGGAAGGGGGACAAGTAAATAAGCAGCCAATAGTTCGGGTCAAGGTCATGTGTCGTGTGCACAGAAGTTAGTGTCTCGTTGAGGTACCTTTCTCTCTCTCTCTCTCTTTCTTCCCCCCCCCCTCTATCTCTACCTTTCTATCCATTTACGTATCTGTTTGTCTTCTGTGTCTGTCTTTCTTATCATACTGTTAATTGCAAAAGCATAGCCAGGAGCTTATAGAGGATTGACATTGTTTTTATAATATTGCTTAAGTAAGAGTTGAATAATTAACAGACACAGACACTCATACAGCAGCCACAAGTCCAGGTCAAGGTCAGGTGTTGTGTGTGCAGCGGTTTGAGACTCAGAGGTGTTTTTGTACCACCTAATGCCGAAGAATCATGCACATAATCACACCTAACATTCCACTGCGTCTGCTTCACACTTAGGGTATGTCGTCACTTTCCTTCCTGAAGCGTCGTATCAAAGAGAGTCATCTGTGGGCAGAGCCACACCCCACGCCTCTCTCAGTTTAGGAATATGAGCCATCAGAGAAAAGTGAGAAGTAGGGGAGGTGAAATATTAGGTCAGCGTTTGTCTCTGACTGTACATGTTCTTTAATAACATAACTTAGCCATCGATTTCTACATTCTGCAGTGAGTTATATAAGGCTGACTATTGTTAAAGACAATGTTTGAATGTGATCAGTGGATGGGGACAAGTAGGCTATCAGCCACCAACTGAGGTCCAGGTCATATGGCAGGGTGCAGTGATACCTGTAAAGATGCGTTACGTTGTCATATCATGCCGTTAAGTTTGTTGGCACTCTAGTTGTATAGGACCTCCTGCAGATAAAGAAGAACAAATCTTTGAAGAAAGTCAAAGCACTGAGAATTTTACAAAGGAGAAAAATTATACCGTACATACAAAAATACTTTATTAAAAAAAAAAAAGTTTCGGCCCGACATGGATCTTTCTTAGCCCGAGATGAAGTTGTATCATCAGAATATGCAGCTTATCCGTATGCGAATGTTATTCTGTCATTTGATCAATTCTATCTATCTATCTATCTATTGCCAGACGCCATAATCCCGTACGGGGTGGCCATTTGACTCTGAGTTAATTGTTTTACAGGGAGGGGCACTAACCCTCCACCAACCCACTTGACACGTAGGAAGCACGTATGGTTTGGTTATATGGTTACCACCCAGCGTTGTAACTGGTTTCTTGGCTTACAGGAAACCATTTTGCTTGTCACTCAATGTAAAGCTACCTGTAACGGAAAGAAAAGCATTAAGTAGTGACAGGAAAGATGGGAGAAATAGGAAGAGAGGAGGGCAGGCACAGAAAAAGAATGATAAAGGCTAAGGAAGACGTAGGCAGCACACTACACTGAAATTAAGTTACCGGTACGTCAGAGAGACTGAATTTCGAGCCCTAAGCTGATAGCACACATATCAGGTTTCAGATTTACATACCAAAAAGTCGTTACAGTCGATCAGTCAGGGAAGCAGTGGAATAATTTCCATCGTGTGTGTAAGAAAGAAAGTGCACAAAAGAATGAAGGGTATCAGCCACTATTTGATACTTCTCTCAGTCATGAAATTGTGCAGTCATGCTTGGCAGTGTGTTGCAATGCTTGCACAATTACACTCCGTTCGTGATAGCCCGTAGAAGGTTATTGGGTGAAAACAAAGGTCTTTTCTTGTGACGCACTTTCATCCACATGTTTTCTTTTCTCCCACTCCACAGAGTGGGCAAGGTACTTTTTTTTCAGTCGTGGGTGATGATGATGATGATGATGATGATGATGATGATGATGATGATGATGATGATGTGGAGGACAAGGGTATAAGTGTAAGCTTTGCCTAGCAACCGGAGCGTTACAGAAAACGGTTTTAAGACTAACCATACATTGCTACGGAAATCGTTTTATGGGTGGTACTTTTTTTTTTCTCCGTTATCTTCCTTCAGTTTTTCTGTTTGTTTTCAGAACAACAGTAAGGGTGACACGGCTTCAGCACTCAAGTTGTTTAGACGCGACACCGAGACGAACTGAAGGCTGTGTAAAAGGGAGCAGAGTTAAAGTTAATCCCTTTTGTCCACAGAAGTATCATTAAGACAGAGTCTGCAAAGTCCCAGTCTTCTCCGGGATTACGACATGCTTCCATCAAATTTATATTCTAGGTCCCTACTTCAGACCTAGGTACGAACAGGTTAGGGTGTAAAAGAACTTGGCCAGATGTTTCATAGACGACCCGAATATCAATACTGTGCAATATCCTACATGTGGGTGAGTAAAAACCAATGACTGCAAGATTACTATGATTGTGGAACCACGATTGCCCGACTAAAGGGTCTTTTACAGTATTTTTGGTGCAAGCAAAGTTGCAGATAACACGAAACTCAAGCTCTTGACTACGATGACATTTTGCTCACAACATAGCTCGATGGGATGGGCAGGAAGCGGCGTTTCTACAGGCGAGGGTTCTGTAAGAAAATGTTCTTTCATCAGGTGGTGGTTATAAGAGCAAGCACTGTCATGGCAATAGGGCTGACAATGATACTGTTTCATTCTTTTAACATAGGTTTTAGTGTTTCCTGCAGCGGAGTGAGACTGTGAAGTTTTTGAGTGCTTGTTATAGCTTATCCTTGCAACCTCCAGATAATTTTATTCAGCATATAAATGACCTATCATACAGGAGGGGTTAGCTAAGCTATGCCAAACCCCTCCAGTTCGACAAGTCTCCTAAGCTGAAAAAAAAAAAAAAAATCGTCTGGAGATAACAATAATACAGAACAGAAGATAGTCTCGGGTTGAAATCCTTTCCTTCGGGTTGAAATCCTTTCCCGCATAAATGAAACTAGATTCTGAACTTACACGTGTAAAAGTAAAGGCACTGAGCGGAGCAACCTCGAAATGTAAACTATTCCAGAAACACAGAATTGAGCACTTCCAATCGGCAATATATCTGAGTGTTGCGGAATGTGCTGTTCTTGCACGCTACTGTGTGGTTTGGTGGTGGTGTGGTAGCTGTGGTGTGGCGTGATGGTAGTGTGTGGTAACAGTGGTAGGGTGTGTGGTTGATAGGCAATGTAGAGTGGTGATGGGCGGATTGTTGTGGTGGTAGTGGGTGATGTGGTGTGGTGAGGTGTTGTGGTGTTGGTGTGGTGTGCTTGTGATGTGGTAGGTGTGTAGTAGGTGGTGGTGTGCTGTGGTTTATGTAGTGTGATGGTGGTAGGTGATCAAGTGTGGTTGTAATATGTGGTATATTGTGATGCAGTATATGTAGTAGGTAGTGAGGCAGTGAATGTGGTGTGGTGTTGTAGGGGAGCTGGTAAAGAGGTGGTAGTGGCGCTTGTGTGGTGGCATTGCTGTAGTGAAGGCGGTGTAGTGGTATGTGGTATGGTATGTTGTAGTTATTACTGAAGTAAGTAGTGAGGCTACAGGTGTGGTGGTGTGGTATGGTGATGGTGAGTGGTGATGGTGGTACCTGTGTGTGGTGGCAGTGTGGAAGTGAGTGTGATAGTGATGGTACTTGTGTGTGGTAGCAGTGTGGTAGTGGTTGTACTTGCGAGGTGGTAGTATTGTAGTAGTGGGCCTTGTGTGTGGTGGTAGTGTGGTAGTGAATGTGGTGGTAGTGATGGTGGTAGGCAGGAGGGGGGGGATAATATGATTTGTAGCTTACTTATCATAATTTGCCTGGATATTACGAGAGGTTTTTATGATGTGTACAGCACGAGTAAAACTGCTAGGCTTGATATTTATAGTTTCACTTTTCTCCTCTCTTCACTCTCTCTCTCTCTCTCTCTCTCTCTCTCTCCACCTCTTTACCACCTGCCACCCCCCAAACACATCGCCTTCATCACAAGCAGTATTACCAAATCAGGTCTCATTTCGTCCCTCCCCCACAACCACCTAAACTATTCTCAGCGACAGGGAAGGGGCTGTGAACGCTGGCAGGGGGTGCAAGAAATATCGAACATGCAGGCAGGCACTCACGGCAAAGCACACAGAGAGACAGGGGAAAAAAAAAGCTTGGTTAAAAAAAAAAAAAAAGGCGACACACGCACATATGTTCCCGATAAAGGGTTGGAGCTATACTTTGGTCAGTTTAACTTGGTGATTTTTTTTTTTTCCCTGTGCTGTTTACATTCCGTAACTCAGACAAAATATATCAGTGCTACGACTGCATACCCTTTTTGTCACACTTTTTCGTGACTAGCATTTTATTTTCTGGTTCGTCCACCGTAACTTGGAATTTTCGTAATATTGCAGTTTATTTTCTTGGTTCATTAGTAGACTAAGACAGTTCAACGCTGCAAATAATTTCCATATCACCTCGTCGTGATTAGCATTGTATTTTCCAGTACGTCCACCTTAATTTGATGGATATTTTCGTAATTTTGAATTTATTTTCTTTAACTCAAGGGCAGAATATGACGATACTATGGCTTTTCATACATTCTAAAACAGGTTTTCGTTACTAGCACCATACTCGTATTCTTAGTCCCTTGCTACAACTCGGCATTCAAGATAGATAGGTGGCAGTTTAAGGTGAGGTAAAAGTGGATAGAGGACAGACAGGCTTGCGACCCTGTACTTTAGTGACTATCGAGCACTCCGAGATTTATAGGCAGGCATGCGAAATGACGTAGCAATAAAAACGCGGACAAGACCTAGAAGGAACTAAACGAGCAGAACTAAGACAGGAACTGGAAGGACATAAATAAGCAGAAAAAGAACAAGAACAAACTTAAAATTCGGTTAGTCATATATCCAAAAAAACTGGACCATATATGAAGCTGTAAGTCAGAATATACAAATTAAATATTAATAACACTGAGATATAAAGTCAGGTCACGAAAGATAAATATTTGCAAGTGTGATAGAAGAATGATTAATGAGCGTGTAGAATTTCGGACATAAATGTCGATAGATTTCATTACGATATATAATGAAAAAGTGACCAGTTATATATGAAATCCAGTAACGCGATCTTTGAAGAGTGACACACTTTCCAAAATATTATGCAAGATATTCATAACTGTTGGACTAAAACTTGGATAAATTTTCCCGTCCCCAACAGTACGAACTAAATAAATCAATACATAATAAATAAATAAATGATAAAGACTGGTTTTCTTCTCTGAGCATCTTGAAAGTGGAGTATTTACACCACGAGGCAGTTACTCAGCAAACATACCAGGGAGTTAGAGATTTGCAAGCAAGACTTCAAAGCAGGAATAGGTAATTTTAAAAAAGCATTTATAAATACATATTCGGTAAAGATGTATACTAAGCGAAACAAAGTGAAGTACGTCGTTCACAAAAAGGCGTGTGCCGTTCTAGTGTAAGCGTGTATGACTGTGATTCGTGTGTGTGTGTGTGTGTGTGTGTGTGTGTGTGTGTGTGTGTGCCTATTTTTTGGGGGGCGAAGGAGGCACGGAAAAGCAAATTTCAGTGGCAAATCGTAATGGTAAAGTTGATATCACAGTGGAATAAATGAAACTATAGCAGTCCATATTAGGTCCTCGGAAGGAAAGTTGTAGCCAAAATTAGCCATTGATCATACTGGCAAAGTACGAACGGGTAATAAAAGTCTGTAGGGAGAGAGGTGCGTATGCAGCTCTAGGCGTTATAAAGGCTATATTTGTGTGGATATATTATGTCTATACTTTATCGTCATGAAGAAACAGGTTGCAAAAATATGAAAGCACCTGAAAGGGCATACTTTTTTTTTTTTTTTTTTTTTTTTATGCGAGGAAGAAGGAACCAAAGGCCATGAGCCCGCAGTAACAGTTCCCTCCAAGAGAAAAACAAAATACATTAGAGAGCCAAATTCAAGATCCGATCATTTTGAGATGCCTGGACACACTGCGTTTGAAAGACTGGAGATCATAGGCAGGAGGAAATACAGACAGAGGGAGACAGTTCCAGAGCTGACCTGTTGCATGAATGAAAGACTGGGAGTAACGGTTAACTCTTGCATTAGAGAGTTGGACAGAAAAGGGATGAGAGTTTGCTGCCAGACGGGTGCTACGCGCCCGTCGTAGAGGTGGAGGAATGCAAGCAGACAGTTCAGAGGAGCAGTGACCATTAAAGTAGCGATAGAAAAGAGATAAAGATGCAACAGTGCGGCGAAGAGACAGAGGTTAAAGGAGTCAGTAAGAGGAGGAGAGTTAATGAGACGAAAAGCCTTTGACTCCACCCTATTGAGAAGAGCTGTATGTGGGGAGCCTCCCCACACATGAGAGTTGTACTCCACACAGGCGGATAAAACCCCTGTATAGAGTCAACAATTGTGCAGGGAGTAAAGAAAGATGAGTCGGTTAGCACACCCAATCTCTTGGAAGCAGATTTTACAAGAGATGCAATATGATCTTTCCAAGATAAGTCCCGAGAGTAAATGAAACCCCAAGCATGTTCAAGGATGATGCAGGATTAATCTGAATATTATTAAACATTAGTGGGTATACCTGTGGAAGATTTTGTCGGGTTGATAGGTGTAAGAACTGAGTCTTAGAAGCATTAAAGACAACCATATTATTTTTACCCCAGTCAGAGATATGAGCCAAGTCAGACATTAGGTGTGCCATAGCTTCATCCCTTGTTTCTTGAAGTAACTGTTGAGATGGGCGTTGCGGGAACCGAATGGAAAGGTGAAGGGTGGAGTCATCAGCGTATGAGTGGATAGAGTTAGATGTACAGCTTAGAAGATCATTGATGAATAAAAGGAAGAGAGTTGGTGATAGGACAGAGCCCTGAGGAACACCACTGTTGATAGATCTAGGATAAGAACGATGGCCGTCTACGACAGCAGCTATAGAACGACCAGAAAGGAAGCTAGCGATGAAGGTACAGATAGAAGGATAGAAACCGTAGGAGGACAGTTTGGAAATTAAAGATTTATGCCGGACTCGATCGAAAGCCTTTGAGATGTCAAGTGCAATGGCAAAGCTTTCGCCAAAGTCCCGAAAGGAGGATGACCAGGAGTCTGAAAGGTAGGTGAGAAGATCGCCAGTGGAGCGTCCCTGACGGAACCCATACTGACGATCGGAAAGAAGGTTGTGATAGGAAAGATGCCTTAAAATTTTTTTATTAAGAATTGACTCGAAAACTTTTGAAATACAGGACGTTAAAGCAATTGGACGATAGTTGGAGGGTTGGGAGTGGTCACCCTTCTTTGGGACTGGCTGAATGAGAGCAAACTTCCAGCAAGAAGGAAAAGGTACAAGTTGGCAGACAAAGGCGAAATAGTTTGCCTAGGCAGGGTGTAAGCACAGAAGCACAGTTTTTGAGAACAACAGGAGGGACCCCATCAGGCCCATATGCCTTGTTAGTACTGAGGCCAGTAATGGCAGAAAATACATCAACTGAAGAAATTTTAATGTCAGCCATGAGGAAGTCAGAGGGGGAAGTGATGGAGGAACAGCACCGGAATCGTCTAAGGTGGAATTGGAGGAGAAAGTCTGTGCAAAGAGATCTGCTTTATCAGTAGAAGAAATAGCTACAGAACCATCAGAGTAGAAAAGAGGAGGGAAGGATGATGAGGTAAAGTTGTTAGAAAGATTTTTGGCAAGGTGCCAGAAGGAGCGGGAAGAATTCGAGTTGGAGAGTTGAGAGCATTTAGTATGGATGAAATTATTTTTAGTAGAGCGAAGAACAGACTTAGCACGATTCCGGGCAGAAACGTAAAGATTATGTGATTCAGGGGTGGGTTGGCTCCGGTACCTTTTGTAGGCCTTCTCCTTGTTGCGGACAGCATTAGAACAAGCGTGATTAAACCAAGGCTTTCTTGCGTTAGTCAAAGGATATGAGAAAGGAATGTATGCTTCCATGCCCGAGAAAATAACCTCCGTAATGCGCAAGGCACACTCAGATGGCTCACGGCCATGGAAGCAATAATCATTCCAGGGAAAATCAAAGAAGTACTGCCTGAGGGCCTCCAGTCCGCAGTTCCAAAATGCCAGAGACGACGTTTCCTGGAGGGTCCGCAGGCCGTACTGGAGCGATAGGGACAGGTTAAGGTAATAAGGTTGTGATCGGAGGAGCCCAACGGAGAGAAAAGATTAACAGAGTAAGCTGAAGGATTAGTTGTGAGGAAGAGGTCAAGTATGTTGGAGCTCTCTCCAAGGCGGTCAGGGATACGGGTAGGGTGCTGTACAAGCTGCTCTAGGTCATTAAGGATAGAAAAGATGTAGGCTTGTTCACCAGGTGGATCCGTGAAAGGAGAGGAGAGCCAAAGGTGGTGGTGAACATTGAAATCTCCAAGAATGGAGATTTCAGAGAAAGGAGAAATGGACAGAATGTGTTCCATCGTAGAAGTAAGATAGTCGAAGAATTTTGATAGTCAGTAGAATTAGGGGATAAGTAAACAGCACATATATTTAGTCAGAGAATGACAGGAAAGCCGAAGCCAGAGAGTGGAGAATTCAGAAGAATCAAGTTCAGGAACACGAGAGCAAGATAAGTCGTTGCGTATGTATACACAACAGCCACCTTTGGCTTTGAAATGAGTATAGAGAAAGTAGGAGGATACAGAAAAGGGTTTGCTGTCAGTTGCCTCAGACAGCTGAGTCTCCGTTAGAAAAAGAAGGTGAGGTTTAGAGGAGGAGAGGTGGTGCTCAACAGAGCGAAAGTTAGATGAAAGGCCGCGAATGTTGCAGAAATGAAGAAGAAGAGAGTCAGACAGTGGTTCCAGGCACCTCGAGTCGTCACCGGGAGAGGGGCAGATGGGGGGCATTTATGGTCCCCCCCCTGGGGACTCCGAGGCTAGGTGAATTGACGCCATTTTGGTAAATTTTGAATAGGAAGTGTAGTGTGTACTGTGCATGTAGTTTGGTGAAGATAGATAGAGAAATTTGTACTGGAGAGCATGCTGGCCTACTCTCTGTGTAACTGAGACACTGAAAAAGTTCAGCAAAGGGGGATGGTCAGGAACTAGTCCTGAGGGCTGATGAAACGGGAGCTCCAGCACTCCCTCTCATCAGCTTTCCATCCACCTCGGGAGTACTGCCCTGCTCGACTGGTGCTACAGTCTACTCCACTACCTACTTTAAATGTCCGCCAAGACTTTACGCTTATAACCCTAGACTGGGAGCACATGCATCGAGATAAGAGTACACTAACCTCTGAGCCACTGCAGCTCCATTACAGTGATTTAACACGACTATTGAACGAGCAAAGATTGAGGGCTCCCCCAACACCAAGAATGGACAGCCAAGACTGAAGACCTAAATAAAGGAGAAAATACTGAAGGCTCCCTCAAGACCATGAAGGGAGAACCGCGATTGAAGACTTGAATTTCATCGTTCTTTAAATTTTCTAGACTATGGTAGCCTAGCCTCGAACTCCTAAAGCTAGTAAGAGGTAATACAGAATTAATTTTAAAACTCGTAGCATTGTTCTCTTTCCTTAACTTTCCCAGGTTTTCTTCCTTTTGCTGCCCATTCCACGCAGTTCATGAAAAAAAAAAAAGTGCTACATCTACAGTATACATCCTCTCCATAGCATTTCTTCATGAACAGCATCATATTCTAGTGCTAGTCTCGTGTTATGGTTCAGAAATGAAAATGGGAGATGACAGTTTTAGACTAAGTTAAAGTAAACAGACTATCGCACTTCATTCCTTCCCACCTAATCGAGTATTCCTCACCCTTCTCTCTGTCACTTCAACAGTAATGTATTCTCTTCGTCTTTCACCCCTCACTTGTTTATGGACGTCAGTGCCCTATTATAGATCTGCCAGATAATAGCAATCATCAGTACTTGGCCTTAAAACTTTAACATAATGACACTTGGCTGCCTTGGTTTTACTGTACTGGAGCTGGAACTATAATTTTCAGCCACTTGTGCAAGCTATTACTACTGTCCTAAACCCGTGATACCTGTCTGTTGATCTATAGCCAGACACAATACTCCTGGAAAGGTTGATGGCCACAGAGAATTGCCTCCATGCCACCCTGTCCTCCTCCATCTGGTTGCCTTTTCTCTAACTCACATCCTCCTCACAAATATACCTTTCCACCCCATCCCTCCATCTCCTCCTCGGTCTCTCCCTCCTCCTCCATCTCCCTCGCATACACTTTCCTAGTCGACCTCGTATTCTCCAATCCCTCGTCAAGGCCAATCGATCTCAAACTCCAAATACTTTCTAGCATACTTACGTCGACGCTTCTGCTCACTGAAATTGCTCTCTCAGATACGGCTTGTGCTCATTATACTTGCTCTGCCAGATATCGGCTACTTGGGCGTGCCATAATCGCTCTCAAACACTTGCTGCAATTCCTCGCTAAAATTGCTCTGCCAGATCTCCCCTACTGTTCTGAATCATACATCAATTTCCAGACACTATATGCGCTCCTCACACTCTTTGTGCCAAACCCTCACTACTCCTGCTTATCATAATTCTATCCTAAACTCTGTAGCTTTTTTTTTACCCCCCATAATTGCACCATCAAACCCAAGCTATTTATCTTCACTATAATAATTGCCCTCCAATAAAGACCTGCTACTTCTCCCTGCCATAATTGCCCTCCCAAATACTGGCTACTTGTTTTTAATGGGCTGTATCTAATGGAATGAAATAACTGCAGAAAGTAATGGTACAGTTCGGCTTTAGTTCATTATGTCCCGTATAATTACCCTCTCGTGTCACTGTCAGCTTCACATCATAATCCAGAGTAATTATAATTTCATGGTGTAACTTACGACAGTTATGCAGCTCCATTTTTTAGTTATACAGTAAAGCAAGTATGACCTAATTATTCTGAAGTGTTTGTTGGAATCCGAAGGTGACACCACTTGGGATATCTTGGGATCTAAAGGTATTGCGCGCGCACACACACACACACACACACACACACACACACACACACACACACACACACACACACACACATTTAACTCCCTGCATCTGATAGCGACCTTTCTGTATCTTTCTACCTTTAGACGGTTTTATTGAACCAGGAATATATTTTTATGCACCGGAGGGGTTAGATAAAAGCCTTCATTTACCCTTTCACAACTCGAGGTCCTTCTTGCATTATGGAAAACCGTTAGGAGGAGGTGGAGAGGAGGAGGGGGAGACCAAGGATGAGATGAAGAGATGGAGTGAAGAGATATTTGAGGAAAGGGGTATATGAGTTGGAGAGAGGGTAGTCAAATGGCAGAGGTCAGAGCGACGTGGAGACGATTTGCATATGGCCACTCCTAGCGAGATTAAGGCGTCAGGTTATAGATAGAGGGATAAGTAGGTAGATAGATAAATAGACAGAGAGATAGTCAGGTGGTAGCATGACTAAAATGTTGACGTCATGATAAAGTAAGGGTTAAGCCTGCAACTGTATAGTAATCAAAGATGCTGACGTTGGCGAGGGTTAGAATAAAAACCAGAATAATTAGTGCCATCAACTGCTTCGTTAATTCCCTCTCAATATTCACTCACCACGGCTCGGCATCCAAGGTCGAGGCACGATCTAGTTTCTCCAAGCTCAAAATTCACTCCCAGGACGTTTTTCTTAGTTTATTTTTTGCTAGGAGCCAGGGTTCCGGGAGCTTGAATGGTGAATGAATGGGAGTGTTTCTCAGTCAACTTGGCACACTTTGGTTTCTTATTCTATGTTTTTTTTCTGGCTCTGTGGATAACGTGGAAAAAGAGGTTTGAATGATGATGATGATGATTTTTTCCTGTCATAACCGAATTTACTAAACTTGAGATGGATCGCTATTTCTGAAAGGGTTATTCAGGGCTATGATCCCATCAGTAGCAAAAATCTGAATTCTGAATAAAACCGCCTATAGATAACAGAAATGAAACAGAAAGTTCGTCATCGGGTCAGAATCTTTTTAAACATGGAATATAAATAATCTTGTCAACGTCTTCCCCCCACAAAAATTCTTGGCTATAACTCGTTTCCAAAGCTGTAAGTATATTATAGCTTATAAATACCTCTTTTCTGCTACTGCACTTCTGGTCTGCATATCTGTAACGAGATCTAAATATTCAGTCTTTTTTCTTCGTCTCACTCCATCTCTGGGTTCCTTTCCGTAATGAAAATTAAATATTGAGATTTGCCAGCCTCTTCCTCCCACTCAGTGACTTCGTTATCACTTCATTAGCAGGCTCTAAATATAAAATCTCTGTCACTTCCTTTCCGTCCTCCTCCGCTTTGTCTTCTTGTAATATTGAGTTTCTGTCTGTCTCTTCCTTTCACTTCATCTGTGGGTTCTCACTCCAAGCTCTTTAATAAAGTTTGTGTGTGTGTGTGTGTGTGTGTGTGTGTGTGTGTGTGTGTGTGTGTGTGTGTGTGTGTGTGTGACTTCCTTCGTTCAGTCCATCTCTAATATGATCAAGTCTGTCACTTCCTCTCTCCCTGTATTTGGATCGACACTCCAAATACGGAATCTCCCCAATCACTGGTATTCACACCCTGGAGCTCCCTCATCTTCACCTGCATCCTGGGTTCACACTTCAGATTTCACCACCACCAGCACAGAATGTACCACCACACTTACTCCACCACACGCAATCACTACCACCATCACACCCTACTCTCACCACCACCAGTGCACCCCATCACCACTACACCCTACCCCCACCATTGCCAGTGCACCCTACCACCAGCTTAACTGCTAACATACACCACTCCACCAGGACACCTCACCACAACCACCAACAGCAAAAAACTAGTACCATACAACCACTCTTCACAGTCACAACACTCCATCACCAACACACCTACCCCCATCACAACCACCCCACAGACATGTGAAGCTAAGCTTACAAAAACTAACACACACACACACACACACACACACACACACACACACACACACACACACACACACACACACACACACACACACACACACACACACAACCGAAACATTCTGCCCCCCACAGACCCACCACAAAAACCCCACCAGAACACATACGTACAGCCAGGATTATTTCTGTCATTATCATAGCACATACCACTGTCACCAGAGTCTTATCTCTACTACCACGACCATATCACCACCAGCAGCAACAACAGCAACTACACACTCTACTCCCCTCCAACTAACCCACCCCCACTAAAGCACACACGTACAACGAGGATTACCGTCACAACCACCAATATCAATACCAACACGCTCTCCCCATCCTCCTTCGTCCACCTCAGCTTCTCAACAAATACACGTACTAACCTTCCCCCTCCCTTTCCCAAACCCATCCACCACCAGCAGTACCCCTCCCCCTCCCCACAAAAACACACATGTACAGCCAGAATTACCACCACTAGCACGACCACCAACTCCATCACCAACACCACACTCCACCAACTCGCTCAAATTTCCTCTCCACCCACCTACCATAACCACCCTTCCAACACACACATACACACACACACACACACACACACACACACACACACACACACACGCTAACCCTCTCCCCCAACCCTCCAGCCACCCCGTCCGCACCAAAACACACATGTGGAGCCAGAATTACCACCACTAGTACAAGCACCACAACAAGCAAATATGAAAGTTGGTCGCTGCTTTTCATGTAGTCCCCACATTTCCATGAGTCGCCAATATATATGCAAAACCACACTCACTGCTGAAAGGTCTCCCAGCATAACTGATGAGGGAATAGCAATTTTTACCCTCCCGTTTACCTCTAGTGTCACTGAAATTACTCTTGTAAATAGGCACTAAGTTTTCCACACACCGTTTAGTAGAAACATAAACTGCGCAAACCTTTTATTAGGAATCTTTATTTCGTACAGTACATTCTGGAAATATATAGAAATCTTGGGGTTGCAATTTACTACTTAAGCCGAAATATCTCTTGTAAACAGATAATAATTGTTTTCACACATCTTTTGCCAGAAACATAAATACTTTTATTCATCACTACTTAGAAAACTTTAGAAGGTTAAAAACACTACGTGCTGGAAGTAATTGTAATTTAAGGCTGCACTTTGTCTCGTTACAGTAAAAAAAGAAAAAAAAGAAAAGAAACAGCTTTTAATTTTTACACACCAATTTTATAAAAATCCTTTATCACCTAAATAACGAAAAATCATTCATAAATTCAATTCCTCTGCTGGTATCAAAAGTGAAGTACAAAGGACGTCATCTGAGGGAAGGAGTCAACTTCTTTTCATCGATGATGCCATTATAACAGATTATTCTTGTTGTTACCGGACGATTTGATTCAGTTTAGAGGTCCTTTATTAGTGAAGTAATTGAAAGCCATATCTAGCCCATCAAATTCGGAAAATCCACCACGAGCTGAATACATTCATCCAGAAATAGAAAGAATAAGGTAAAATATGCATTAAAAAAAATAGCTGTTATTTATTCATTACAAAGTTCCGGTGCTGGAACGGGACGCCTTGATGTGATGGCAGTGATAAGTCCAGGTGACTGGTGCCAGATTATGCAAGTGTCTCACCTCCCTCCCTATGCCCCGAGAGGAGGTTGGTGGACCGCAGAAGGACAGTTTCAGCCTGCAGTCCACCAGGTTCACGTTTAGAGGAGACAGAGGACACAAAAAGAGAAACACAAAGCCCTCCCCAAAATTACTTCTTGAGCATGACATTTATTACTACTTAATGTCCTCATTGTGGCTGTCTCTAACGTCTTTTTCTCTTTCTTATTTTCATTGTTGCCTATGTTGCATTTTCCGGAGTGTGTGTGTGTGTGTGTGTGTGTGTGTGTGTGTGTGTGTGTGTGTGTGTGTGTGTGTGTGTGTGTGTTGCACATTACATATCGTTGTTTGAGCTATTCTTCTTATACAGATGTCTTGATTAGTCTGCATGGAGATCAACTGATTATACTTACCAAATGCTATAATAAGTGACCCAACCAGAAAAGACGACATAATTATGATTTCTAGTTAATTCAGCCAAAGACAAAGAACTAAGGAATAAATGTAGCGCAACGGATCAACACAAAACAAAGCCACATATATATTTCCCTACTTATTTTAACCAAAACAAATAGGCTACACAGATATAAATACACACTGAATGAGGCAACAACAAGGACAGATATAACTGCCGGCGGATTTGGTTGATGACAAAAACAACTGACAGCCAGCTGATTAAATCAAATTGAAAATCAACCAAACGGAAGAAATAATACCAAAAACAAAGCCACAGATGAAAATGTCAGCCTATTCACATTCAACCAGACGCAGGGACACATTAAATGGCCCACTAATTCTACCAAAAACAAAGACCTAAACATAACTGCCGACAGATTCACTCAACAACACAAACATCAGCCTGATTCGAGCAAAGACATATCGCCTCTTCAGCGGCACATCCATTTCGCAAGCCTGAAACCAAGACTGTCCCACAGTTTATCCTCCTCTCTACCCGCGATAAATTTACTTAATGGCCTTGTGATTTAGGACGCTCTGTTTTCTCAAAGGAAGAAGCAGTGGCGGGGATGTAAGAATGCAAGACTGTGCCGGCATATCATGGGGCTAGGATGGATGGCTGTGATATTTCAGGCACGGAACGAGTATTTATACTGTGTTCTCTTTAACTTGGCCAAAATTGCTACTTATCGTTTAACAGTCAGGCTTCGAGGTATAGCTGACGTGTGTGTGTGTGTGTGTGTGTGTGTGTGTGTGTGTGTGTGTGTGTGTGAGAGAGAGAGAGAGAGAGAGAGAGAGAGAGAGAGAGAGAGAGGAGGGAAGGGGGAAACTGAACCAAAATTATCGACCATGACTATACGTGAAGTCCTGTTTTCTTCAGTGGTCACGTCCACCAATATCGCTGCCCTCAGGACCAAACCAACCCCACGTTCTCGTCATAAACTCCGAAACCCAAAGTCTTACACTTATACCTCCACTACCAGCTGTAACAAACCTTGATCCCAGTCTCCTCAACCTTGTCTCCCTCACAAATCGAACCCCACGTTTCATTCATAACAATCCCATGTCTAACTCTTAATTCCATCTCTAATCCAACTACAACACCAACTCTATCCCCAGTCCCAGTCCTACTCCAGCATCAACTCAAACTTTAATCACAAGCATAGCAATAACTCTTACTCCTGCTTTAACTCTTACTCTGGCACTAACTCTAATTTTAACTTGAAAACCAATCCCAGCCCAGACTCTAACTTTTACTGTCTCCAAAACCAACCCCAGCGCTAAGTCTGACTCTTATTTCCTGCACCAACTATTAATTCAACCTCAGCCCCACATCTTAAACTCACAAACGTCCAACCCCACCCCTCAGTGTCCATCGTAAACTTCCAACAAAAATCACACAAAAAATTCTATCGCCAACATTAGCGAGGGATGGTCAGCTTTTGTCATACTTCAACTTCCCTTTGAGTTTATCCTAAATCCTACGAAATGTCAGTCTCGCCCCCCCCCCTTTCTCTCTCTGTTTCTCTCTATGCGTCTCTCTGTCAGTATCTACTCATGTCTATCTCTGTGTCACTATCTATCATCTCTCGATCATTCTATTGGTCTCTGTCTCTGTAGTGATGAAGTCTTTGTTGTACATCTTCCTTCACCTTAATATATTTTGCACGTTTTTTTGTCATTCTAATAGTAATACAATAATGATTGGAAGAATACTGAGTTTACTGTATACAAGAAGTGCTTGGTGACGGTGTGCTACTGGATCGCCCAAGACAATGAACAAATAGTAGAGACGAAGTGTTGGTTTCCGTGGCGGTGTGGTACTCAGTCTGGGGCGACCATTGAGCGTGACCGAGGACCCCCAACCGCTGGACTGATGTTGGTCGATACAGTGGCTTACCCTGAGCACAGTTAGGGTTAACGCTGAGCCTCGTAATGGTGTGAGGACGCAAGGACTGGTCTAGGAAATAAAAGGGAAAAATCTGTGTTGGAAATATCAGTTACACTCAAAACCACTGTGCTAGTAACTACAACAACAGATACATAGTCCATGTTGTACCTTCTGATAAACACAAAGCTATATTCTTCAAGTGTTCAGTTGCCCCTCTTCACATACACCGTTCTATCCCCCTAAGATCATTTGGCGGTAGTACGAGTAGGTTAAAAAGACGTCTTCCAACTTGAGAAGTTAATTCGATGATTTTTCTTATTATCTTCATGCAGTCTTATCAGCTCAACAAAGACCTCTTGACCTGGAAGGCTCAAAGTAAAGTGTGTCTAATATCTCTAGTCAGAAAAGTCTGCTCGAATATGAGAGAGAGAGAGAGAGAGATAGAGAGAGAGAGAGAGAGAGAGAGAGAGAGAGAGAGAGAGAGAGAGAGAGAGAGTTAAATATGTCTTCAGACTGAAGATAATAGTAAACTGTTTTCTTAAAGCGAATTCTTTTTACTCAAATGTTCCAAGCCTGACGTAACCTTCTACGTGACCCCAGTTCTCCCACCCAAGCCAAATCGCCTCACACTCCCTGCCTTACACCGTCTGTTGGGTTCTCGGGGGACACCACACAGACTCTTCTCAATGTGCACCAGCCGGATCTGACCTAAAGCACATCCGCTTCATGATCTGGGGATCTCAGAGTTACATGTTTTCGTTTCTAACTGTATCAAGTACACTGCCTGGGATTATCCCTGAATTAATCGTTCCACGGCATTTACCTAGCAAATAAATTTAAAACGGAACTACTGACAATGGTGCGATGATGTCTTTGGTATAATTTTTGCTGCCTCCAGATTATTTTGTTCAGTTTAGGAGAAAATGTCAAGATACAGCATTCATTTACTCATTTCAGTACGAGAGGTCTCTCCGAGGTTGAATGATATCGTTTGGAGGTAACAAGAGCGAACAATAAAAACTCAACTTAACGAGACCACGAGCATCGGTGGAGTTCAAGAGCTTTCTCCTGAAGAAAATCATCTAGCGGTACTAGCAACCAGAATATTAAAACTTTCTGGATATGACGAATGTAATGAATGATATATGCATATTGAGGATAAATCTCCAGTGATAATGAAAACAACTGGAATACTTAAAGGCTAGGAAACAGACAATGAATCTTTGCCTCCATCTTGAATGACCCCTCACCTTTACCTCTTCCTTGAACTCTCATCTTCACTGCCTTGAAGAAACCCTAAAACGAGTCTTCTCTCCCCAAACCATCAGCTTGAACTAGTATCCCTCCCGGCCACCTTTATTACCATTGCTTTCAACAAGTCCTCCTCTCATTATTTCCACCTTCAACGCGCTCTCGCGGGCGCGCGCGCGAACACACACGCACGCACGCACGCACACGCACGCACACGCACGCACGCACACGCACGCACGCACGCACGCACGCACGCACACACACACACACACACACACACACACACACACACACACACACACACACACACACACACACACACACACTCTCCTTCATTTCACCTTGAACGACGCTTTTTATGACCTTGAGGAATGAACATTTCCGGAGAATTATTCCATCACACTTTATTGTCTCTACTCTTCAGTAATGCACACAGTCCCAGTCAGTAATTCCCTTACACTTCAGGAGTTCTGCATTAATAAAGCAAGCTGTAAATTCATTTCATATTTGCTCTTTATTGATCACGAGCTTTTTTCAAATAGTTTTTATTTTGGATTCTAATTCACTGAAGTAAGATCCCAACCCATTAAAGTCTTTGCTTTTTTCCTTTAGCGAGATCTCAAAGGGTATTATATCCTTTACACTCTTAGGGTAATGAACTAATAATTTAAAATTTGAATGCTTCACTATTGCTAATTAATTTGACAAGATTACTCTGAGTTTTGGTAAGGTTTCAAGAATGTACAAAGGAATTCCTAATAACAAATACTGTATACTCTGAAATCCATTAGTCTCATTTCCATTATTATTTTTTATAATTAGTGGCAACATCTCATAAAATTTCGACTGTTTCTACATGATGCAAAGGAACTAATATTGGGAAGCAACTACACCATCAGCATATGATTATTTTTAACTAGTTTAGGATTAACACTAGATTTCGACTGTGTTTTGGTACTGTAAAGGGACGACTGCAGGTGGTGGCACAGATATAACCTGGCAGAGGAGCCGCCGCATTAACCAAATGTCCCTTAATCTCCTGCCTGTTCCCCGATAGAAGAATATTGGACTTAGGAATAAGGGCACTTTTCGCATGAACTCCACCTGGTTCTCTTTCATATAAGTCTGGGGTTACAATTAGTACTAAGGCTATTATTACCCCACACTTTCAAGACCGTGCACACAAACGCTTACTGACTGCAATTGTCCAGTCTTAAAACAGTGACCTTCTCTCCACTTCCTTGATCCTTTATTTACGTTTTTGTCTCAGAAATAAAACTCGGCCGAAAAATTCTCGCTCTTCACTCACGGGCACGAAACACACTGACTGGCATGCAAAGCTGAAAGTTTTTTTTTTTTTTTTTTGTATGTGTGTGTGTGTTTTTTATCCTGTTTTTTCTTGGCATCAGGATGTGTTCGCGTGCCTCTGGATCCGTCGGATGTGTCTTAGCGCGGCCCAGCACGGAAGTCCATTGTTTTCACAAGCAGAATTATAGACGTATATATATATCAGTGCGAGCTTCACTGTAATCCAGGAATGTCTTAAAAAAACATAACCTTTTCACATGTCTGGGGGGACAGGTAAATCGCTTTATACGTAGCATTAAATTTTCCTCGCATTTTAGTAGTACCAAATGGAGGAAAATGAGAATAGATTTTTTTTTTCTTTTTCTTACATATCTGGGTGAATGGGCAAATCATTTTTCTGGATTGTATGAGATTTCCACGCGTTTTAGTAGGGCCAAGTGGAGAAAAAATGGAACAAAAATTTCCACTCATCTAGTACTGTTTATTGAGAAAACTAATAAATCAAATTTATTGTTTTTGCAAGGTAAAACACACGTCTGTATGCCAAGGCAGCTTTCACTGTAATTCAGGGATGCCTTCCAGATTCCCAAGCCTTTTTTTTTCCACACACATGACGGGAAATTATGAACAGAAAATCTTCACATTTAATACTGAGATATTAACGATTTGGAAAATATCCATTTTTTTATTCATTTACATCTACCGACAATTGAGGAAACTGACAAATTAGCTTTCTTATACATTTTATACTTTTAAATCATCACAGTCATCATCGTCACTTCTGTCATCATTATAGTCATCATCACAACCATCTTGACATCCATCATCATCATCACATCATCATTGCATCCATCATCACCTTCATTATTCTAACCAAATTTCCACTCCTTTAAATATTTCTGAGCATCCAAAAACGGGAAAAAAGGAAAAACGAAAGAAACAAAACAATGGTGTGACAAGCGCAAATGGGCCACACACCTACACATGTATTCATTGCTCAGGCCACTCACATTCCTGGTTTATTTTCAGCCATAAAACGAATAGATACAGACAGTTCAGAACGCAGGATTTTTTTTTTCCTCCCACCATCCTAACCCCATTTTCAGTCTCACAAGTAGGGTGAATAGGGTGGGTATGATTCAGAGACTGGAAAATAGATAGATAGATACGTACCTCGATTAAAAGACAGATAGATAGATAGATAAATAGATATATATATACAACAGTCAGTAGAGGATCCAGTGAACCCGTGCCACATTAATTTACTCAAGCTTCACACCTTCAAAATTCAGTGGAAAAATAAAGAAAAAAGAAAATCTGGCCACCACCAGTGTAGAACGCAAATTATTTCACAGTAAGAATAAGCCTAACCCTGCTTCCCAGGGTAATAAATGAGATGTGAGGATCTACACACAGGTATTAGGGGAACGAACAAGCAGCAGAACAGTCAGAGGATTACCAAACGAATATAAATCACACATCCATTTCTTCATCATTCATGTCTTTAAAATTCCCCCAAAACACTACATAATAACGATAACACACACACACACACACACACACACACACACACACACACACACACACACACACACACACACACACACACACACACACACACACTAACAAAAAAAAAAATGGAAAACCAGAACAGCCAGCAAAGTACTCAGCGAAAATGAATCACGCATCCATCCATTCATCATTCACCCCCTCGAAATGAGACAATAGATTTATGCCCCTACGGCTGAATTTACATAGGAACAATAGGGGAATCTGGTGTAATCTTCCACTGTAGTAGGAGGTAATTCACTCTCTCTCTCTCTCTCTCTCTCTCTCTCTCTCTCTCTCCTGCAATACGTTTTTACTCCCTCTTTTACGAGGCTCAATATTTTTTTTATTCCTCGTCTCAGATTTTGCAATATTCCCTCTCTCTCTCTCTCTCTCTCTCTCTCTCAGCTTGACCTCGTTCCTCGTTTCTATTCTTTTGCAACATCCTGAATTTCCCATCATAATTTTTTTTCTCTCTTTGTGTTCAGTCTTCTATCTCGTCTTCTTAGTCTGTCTGTCTGTCTGTCTGTCTGTCTGTCTCTCTCTCTCTCTCTCTCTCTCTCTCTCTCTCTCTCCGAGAGACTTTTTTCAGTGGTAGATGGGTGGGAGCCTAATCTTAAAGTTGCAGGGGATTTCTCTCTCTCTCTCTCTCTCTCTCTCTCTCTCTCTCTCTCTCTCTCTCTCTCTCTCTCTCTCTCAATTAATCCACCTCTCTGTTTGTCTGTCTGAGGCCATATCTGTTTGTCTATAAATTATATTCATGCCTGCTTTTGTTCAGTCTACCATTTTCTGATTTTGTATTCTTCCTTTGTTTCTCCCGCTCGTCTTCCCCTGCCTTGATATATCTAGGTTTCCTTCCTTTTCTCTTTCCCAGCCCTCTTCTCTCCCCACACACCACATAAAGTTTATTTCAGTTAACTCTCTCTCTTTCTCTCTCTCTCTGCAAATGTTTTCCCCTTCCTTCTCCCTTTTTACTTTGCCTAGTCCCTCCTATTCAAGGGATGGGCTTTATTTTCTTCCCTTTTTTTATTCATTTCATTTGCAATTCAGATTTTCTCCCCTTTATGCTTTTATTTTTCTTCCGCATAATTTTTGTTTCTGTTAGTTTGTATCTCTTTTCTCGGACTGGAAAATCTAATGGACTTTTTCTGATTTTCTTTTTGCACATAATTCTGTTGTTAGCCTCATTATAACAAGAATCGTCCTTAGTCGAGCAAAATCATCTGGTTATAAAGCTTAGCGCGCACACACACACACACACACACACACACACACACACACACACACACACACACACACATCGTCATTACAGTGAAGGAAATAATGGAGGTGTTGTAGGCGATAATCATCCACTCACTTGATGTAGCACAACCTTTAAGTGACTGCAATGAGTGGCAAGCTAAAAGGTTTCTTGTAATATGGGAATCGATTTACTCTGTTCAATGACAACTATGTACCCAAATCGATGCCTTGAGGTCAGAGGGGTCATGGTGCATCAGCTGGATGTGACCTGTAAGAGTTTTCGTCTGATGGTGGTTGGAATATACTCGCTTAATGCCACTCAGGGACAGGCGAGGCTGGTCACTCTCCCATCTGATGTCAGGACTGAGTAGCCTGGTATAGGTCTCCTGCTTTCCTAAGGAGGCAAAAAAAAAATCTGGATAATTGGTAGATACAGAGAGAGAGAGAGAGAGAGAGAGAGAGAGAGAGAGAGAGAGAGAGAGAGAGAGAGACAGACAGACAGACAGAGAATAATATCGTCGGGTGGAAGCCAGAATAGAATTTCACGGTGCTCTCGTCGCCCTCAGCTGGTATACAGGCAGGCCTTATCTATTCACCCCACTCCATTACGGAAGCCAGCAGCGAAATTTTATAAACCTGGATATTCTGGGCTGGAGGGAGGGTTGGGAAGTGGAAGGGCGACTTTACGTTTGCATTCCTTCGTCCATCTAACCTCAGCGGAATTTTTCGTCCTTGTGCACTATCTTTTCTGTAATTTAACACTTTAGGTCCAATGATTTTTTTGTATTAGGTCACCACCAAACGTCTGTGTTTATCGTGGGGGATATATATTGTAATGGAGGAGTTAATTAATACTATATTTAGCTCTTGCATTTAAATAAATCTTGAGAAGAATACATTTTTCTAGTAGAGGTAAATGTATTAGCTACCGTAAATAATAATAATAATAATGGTAATAATAATAATAATAATAATAATAATAATAATAATAATAGCAGCAGTACTGTGATGGCCGGCCGGATTCTGAATACTGACAATTATTAGGTAAAAACAGAGTGTGAAACGGAAATCAGCAGCGTTATCAAAAGACCATTGAGTTAATTTATCGCCCCTGGTAGTCATTACCCCCGCCCATTAACCGATCGGGGCGGGGAATTTGAGTGTGTGGATCATTGGCTCATCAGGGTAATTTGTCATCATCATCATCATCATCTCACAGGCATAAACATCAACACTAATTACGTGACATTAAAGTCCAAGAATTGTAGTCCGTTTTCATCTAACGGAAATGGACACGTGGAGTACGATAAAGGGAATGAGTCTCCTTGGTTACCAGTAAGATTTATCCTCCAGTCTGACCCCACTTAGTCACCAATCGATCCGAAAGAGTTTAGGGATATTTGTCAGGTTAAAATAAATGCACTGTTATCATTAGACCCGCCCATTAACCGATCAGGAGGTGAATTAAAGTGCGTGGATCATTAGGTCATCAGCGCTGTTAGGTCATTAGGCTAATTACGTGACATTAAAGGAGAATAATTGGTTTATGTCTGGCACTATGTTGTTTTAGATATTTTTAGACTGGTAGCGTGTGATGTATGAAATATGAGACTGGCCGTATTGTGAGTACCTTTTGAGATTGCGCATCACCTCTGCTTCAGCGATTTATCTCTCTCTCTCTCTCTCTCTCTCTCGCTCCGCGCGCGCGCGAACACACACACACACACACACACACACACACACACACACACACACACACACACACACACACACACACACACACACACACACACACACACACCAACTAAATTTCAAGTACACATCCCACTCTTCACGCCGAAAACCATCCCTACATATACCCATACATAAAGCACTGAGAAGGAGCGGAGAAGTAGGTTTCCATGTCCGCATAAACCATCCTAGTGTGACATTTATTAGCTCAACATCCAATATTGAACTTGCTCCGTGATCAATAACTCCACCTCCATTAAAACCAGATGATCTCGTCCTAATGAGAAGGCTGTGTGCACGATGATGGACCATTTTATCAAACATTTTCCCATGAACAGCGTTGATACAGGTCACCCAAAAATTACAGCGGCGGTTCTTTTGTTTCTTTTGTCTGGCCTCTGATGAATGGCGCAGTTATTGGCCTTGATACACATATGATCGCTGAGTGGTCTTGAATGGAGCCCGCTGATTGGTCCGAAGATTTTACCTACAGTCCCTCCAAAAATCAGTGAATGATTTTTTTGGGTGTCCATGGAAAGAAGGTGGATAGTGGTTATATAAGATTCTCTCTCTCTCTCTCTCTCTCTCTCTCTCTCTCTCTCTCTCTCTCTCTCTCTCCAGTCTATCTGTCGATCTATCTATCTCCATTCGTTCTTCCTGATTCTCCTCTTTTTATCCCGTCTCTCCACCACTCCATCGCAGCATCCTTCTAATCCCTCTTTTTCTCTCCTATAATTGCCTATCACGTCACTAACTCTTTTTCACTTAGTGATTCAAGAACCTCAGGGTAACTCTGAATCCAGTTGATCTACAATCAACCCAGATAGGATAGTTTGGTAGGTGGAAGCTCACACCATCCACTCACTCATTGCAGTGCTGCCTTCGGGTGACTTGTGAGTGATAAGACTAATGACTTTTTGCATTACAAAAAAAAACACAACTCTGGGTGGGAAGTAAATAACCAACAGATGGACGCTTGATAGTCTAGTGGGTTATGGCTCACCAACCGGATTGGGTCTGAAGGGTTTACATCCTAGGAATGGTTAGAATCGTTGGGCCTTATTGCCCCCATACTCGTAATTCTACTCAGGGAAGAGAGAGTGGCCACATTCTTGTTAAATGCTGGGACTGAGTACCTTTACCCCACGCTACTAAGGTCCTGTGAGGGCAAAATACGTTTAGATGATAGATGATGGATGTTTCTTTCTTGTCTCTTGTTGCTGTACTAAATCTACACAAATATTGTAATATATTTTCACCAGTATGTGTTTAAATGGTCAGTCCTGCTACAACTAAGCTCCACGTTAAATAATTTTCAACACCTAGCATTCATCCACAGAAGCACCAGCCGCATAGAGTATTAGTTCAAATCAGACGTGAAAATAAGGTCAGTCATTATTTTAAAATGCCACAACAAGCTCCACTTTAATTATCAGGAACTACCATCAGATAATGGGAATACGAATCAGGTGGAGAAATGGGTCAAGGCAGATATGGAAAGTAGGACTGGACCAAAAAAATGTGGTATTCCTGACAGAGAAATGTTGTTGTATCTCAGCCGGATGTGATGTTTGCCGTTCACACACACACACACACACACACACACACACAAATATTTTGATATGAAAAAATTGGAGACTGTTGATACAGTACGTCAGATCGTCAATCAGTGTGCTTACTAATCATTCACCTGCCAGAGAGAGAGAGAGAGAGGGGGGGGGGGAAGTGAAATACCAAAAGGAATTATTAGCGAGCTACCAGACACAACCAATCAACTAGCTAGCAAAAAACATCCAATTAATCTCGTACCAGAAATAATATACAAAATCATCCATCCAACCAGTCATCAATGTTTCGCTTCGATGCACACACCATAGGGTTGCGTCCATATATTTAACAGATTACAAACCAACAGTATTCCTCTTCTTGTTTCACTATTTAGAATTTCAGACTTTGAAAGATATCAGGACCTAATACATGTGTGACTAAAATCATTATCATCATCATCAGCAGCAGCATTCGTCATTCTTCCTCTTTTTTCCTTATGCAAAGGTGGGCGTGACGCACAGTCCAGAAAGCAAGAAATAAAAATAAAAGTTGGAAGAACTTCTCCAAAGCAAGGATGAAGTAATGGGCCATACATTTTATCACCATTAAAGCCCCAGGAGTTCTGGCTTCATTTAGTAAGAACAAAAAGAAGGGGGTGGGACGGTTGTTTATGCAAGGAAGAAGGAACCAAAGGCCTAAAGCCCGTATTCTCTGTTTACAAGGAGGAAGGAACCAAAGCTCGTCCGAACCCCAAACATGTAGAGAGAATAAATGAACAGGACCGTGCATCCTGCTAGTCAGGCAATCCATCACGAGTGAGTAAAATTAATCAAGCAGTCAACCAGATCAATTATCCTGTCGTGGACTCGGTGATTAAGGGTCATTAAATTTAAGGATGCCATTAACCACTTCGCTATCATTGGTCTTCCCTGAGTCAAGTAACCTCGTTTTGTACAAGCAAGAATATTGTATGAAAAAGAAAGAAAATATACAAAAAGAAAAAAAAAAATAATAGTCGTTGCTGTTGTTGTGGCCCCAGGCTCATCTGGACGTGAACCTAAAGCACTAGAGACTTAAAGATGCTTTTCTCTGGCAGTCCATCATTGTCCTTTGTGGAAGATAGTTGAAGGTTGTTTGTATAACCGTGCACTCCCTCTGCCCGGTTCGGTGCTGCCACGGGAAGGCGCCCCTCTGCAGCACCATAATCATTGTTTTAATCCCTCATAGCCATACAGCTCTCCCAAGCATAGGAAAATCGTCAGGCAGTAAGAAAAGTAACACCAGTATGAATAATGATGCCACGCTAAAGTAATGGTTATTCGAGGCTGCTTGTAGCCTCTTTCCATAAGAAATTTCTCTTCTGAGCTATATAAAATGATCGTATGGTAGCAAGATTAAAATGTAGCATGGACGGAATCGAACAGAAGGGGTTAAAGATGTCATTAATTAATTGTCACACACACACACACACACACACACACACACACACACACACACACACACACACACACACACACACACACAATCCAGAGGTCACCAGACGAACTGCTGATGTCAGCCAAGCGAGTGACCTTTATCGTTCTAAAGGTACACACACACACACACACACACACACACACACACACACACACACACACACACACACACACACACACACACACACACACACACACACACACACACACACACACACACATCAGTCACCCACGAATGTCAGTCCAATCAGTGACATTTATCGTAGGCAGACAGACAGACTGACAGACAGACAGAGAATAAGCCAGTATCTTATTCACGGTATAATTAAGTTACAGGTAATGCATACCTAGGCGATTCTGAGAAAGGACCATCGTACATTTTTTCTAGTGTCTGTTGTTATTGTTTTTGTTGTTTGTTTTATTAGACATGCAGTATCTTCTGACTTATTTACCTCATACGGATATTTATTTATTTACTTATTTATTTGTTACGATGAACTGATAGAATTAGGATGGGATGGATGTGTGGTCGTTTTTCTCTCAGTATTGTACAGTTCTCCTACTTTTCTGTTTTCATGTATCCCCTTTCTTAGTATTTCCTGCCATTTTCATAATACTGGAAATGATTAGGGTGTGGATGATGATGATGATGACGATGACGATGATGATGATGATGATGACGATGATGATGATGATGATGATGAAACTGGTGGTGGGTGTGGAGATGGAATTACCAAGGAGTACAGTATTACATAAAAATTTTGAAAAGAATCGCTGTGGCAAAAGAATTGAACAGAAAAGCCCTTCTGAAAAATCATGACCAAAGCACTTTTCTTCTACCCCTCCTCCTCCTCTTAGCATTTTTTTTTTCCTCCTTCCCTTTCCCATCAGTGTCAGATTTTTTTTTCTTCTTCCTCTTCCTCCTCCTCCTAGCATTTCTTTCTGTCCTCCCCTTCGAAATCTGCATTTTTTCTCCTTCAGCCATTTCAGAATTTCTTCTTCCTTTTCTCGTGTTTCAGGCACTTTTTCCTCCTCCTTCTCCTCCTCCTCCTCTTCCTTCTCCTTCTCCGTGTCCCCCAAGAGCTTCTTTTTAACCTTCCCACGCCGTTCACTTCTAGTATTTCTTTTTCCTCCTTTCCCTCCTCATTCAGGCACTTCTTTCCATCCTTCCCCTCCACTTCCTTCAAACAATTTTCTTTTCCTCCCTTTCCATCTCCTTCAGGCATTTCTTTTCCCTCCTTCCCCTCCTCCCCTTTCGAGATTTCCCATTTGTCTCTGTCACTTCGTTTTATGGATCCCGGCGCGTCCTTTCATCATTTCCTTTCTAATATTCCCTTTGATTTAGCATTCGGTCCAATCGTAAATTAAAAGTAATGTCAGGGTTCACCTCTCGCATTTCTTCTCTTGCCTAATTTTGGTTTTGAGATTTCTCTCTCTCTCTCTCTCTCTCTCTCTCTCTCTCTCTCTCGCCCGCTCTCTCTCTCTCTCTCTCTCTCTCTCTCTCTCTCAAGGGTTAGATAGGTAGATAGATTAGGTATAGGTAGAAAAATTAGACAGGTAGATAGATTACCATAACTATCACTAGAGTGCCCAGAGAAAATGGGGCTCGCTTCCATTCACCCATCACTCGTCCTTCAAAATCCTCGGCTGCTCCATTTCCTCTCACACATAAATCTTCCTCAGTCTTTCTTACGACTTCTTTGTCCTAATATTTTCTTTCCCTGATCTCCTTTTAACCTCGTCAATAGGAAGATGTCTCTTTCATCTTAATTTTGCTATCTCCAGGCGACTGTATTAAGCTTATGAGAGAGCTTTATGGAGGCTTTAAGGACATCCTTCATTAACTTCTTCAGTGTGAGAGATCTGTCTAAAGTTGCATAAAATTGTTTGGTGGGAGCTTGATCAAAGCGAAAGTACTCAGTCCTGAAAGTGTTTTTTTATGACGTTCCATCATCCTCTATAATCAAATTTTTTATACAGAAAGCGAATCAGTACCGTTACATAGTCCATTTTTCTCCCATGGTTGATTAATTTGTCGTCCCGTTGTCCTAGTAAACATATAAAAAACGATTCTTGCATTTATATGCTTTTTTTTTTGCCAGTCTCACTTTATCATGTTGTCACAATGGAAAATGTGTCATTTTTGTTGTCGTGTGGAATAACATTTTACATAACTCCGCGATCACAGACTTTTCATGGTCAACTAATCCGTACATGATCGGAACAAATCCAGTGTTCTATTGTAACATTTTTAATATATGTACTCACAATAATTTACTGTTCAGCTGATCTTCTCATGATTGGTGTTACTCTAGTAGTCTGTTCCAGCCAGCGCAAGACAGTGAAACTTATCTGGGTGAATTCAAGGAGTCTGGGAGCGTTAACACCGTCATCAGTAACTCTCTCATGGTCGGAACAAGTCCAGTTACTCCCAGACGATTTTGTCCAGCTCTATGAATCATACGAACACTGGTTAAAATTACACAGATTACGTCAGTGCAGTTTATAAAGCACTGTGCAGCTCCCTTTTTCTTAATATGTGGTTGTAAACGTAAACACTTCAGTCCTGCGAGGTATTTTTATATTATTCATGAATTCTGTTGAAAGTTTTGATAGAGGCTTTTCGGTTTTCAGGACACAGATGTAGCCTTCATTAACCCTACAGGAGATTTCCCCAGAGCTTAATAAAATCGTCTAGAAGTAGAAAAAATATACCTAAAATACGTCATCTGATTGAAAGAGTTAAAATTCGATAAAATTCACAGTCTTTTGTCGGGTAGGAGTCTCAGTCAAAAAAAAAAAAAAAATGAAAACAAAAAACCTGAAGGTAGCCAAAAAAATGCTTGGGTGACCTCCTCTCCAACAAAAGGTTAAAGAATTTCTTTGTTGAAACTGTTTTGGAAGTGTGTGTGTGTGTGTGTGTGTGTGTGTGTGTGTGTGTGTGTGTGTGTGTTTCAGAGAGAGAGATAGACGAGCAGAGACAGAAAGAGACACAGGCAGAGGCATACAGATAGAGACAGACATAAAAACACAGACACACAGAGATACAGAAACACATTTTACACACCCACATCTCATAACTCCTCACACTCAGTTATAATCAGACTCTTACAGCTGTTTATTTAAAAAAGAAATTTTAAAAATATTCCTCTGCCCTGTTCTCCCCGCAACCCACGCCTTCTCTTAATAATCCTGTGAGAAACCTCTTTGTCCTGGAACTAATATTCTGGTGATTAGAGCCAGGTCAAGTGTACCCCTCCCACACACACACACACACACACACACACACACACACACACACACACACACACACACACACACACACACACACACACACACACACACACACACACACCAGGAAATTTAGAAAGTCGACGAGATTAATTAGCTAAAGTGCTGCTGAAGTCCCTTACTGGAATCCCTTTGTGACAACGATTGTATTAAGAAAAAAAAACGTAAGAATGCAACCAATACCTCAATATCTGCTAAACTCAGAAAGCAAGTGTCGTAAGAATGCCATTATGAGAGCATTGAACTTAAGAAAGGATATTACCCATCACGCGGTCGGGACAATTCTAGTAATCTTTTCTACTCGTTAACTAATGTCTGACGATTTTATTGAGCTGAGGGTGATTCAGGGAAGCCTCAGAATATTAACACAAGTACCATTAATCCTTTCGTGGTCGGGATCTTTCTTGTCGTCTGTTCCAGTTTACTTTAGATGATTTTATTCAGCTGATAGTCATTTGATGGAGAACAGAGTTTAAGTATCAAGCATCAGTTCAAGCATCAGTTCAAGAAAGAGAGAAAAAATATAGAACTGAAAAGAGGAAAGTGAAGGGGGAAACCTATTACTACACAATGGCTCTCTAACAATGTATCCTGGAGGCGATGATTCTTCATTTTTTTAATGTTTGAGATACTGAAACGTCACAGTAATGCAGTTTTATGTTAAGTATTATTTATTATTATTTTTTAAAATGAAGTAAAGAAACAGAAAAGAGCAGAGTATTTCAGAGCCCACTTCCTGTACTGTCCGGTATTCAGTAGATTTGCATGCACGATTGTAACCATAATTCCCCAAACATTCTGTTGAGTTGAAAGTTTGTCGTGAAAAAAATATATAGATTGTCGATTCAGACAGACTAGCACAGATTCCAGTTACACATTACAATTACACTGGATGCCGAATACCTCATTTATAATTTGTTCTTGCTTCCACCAGGCCATTTTATACTGCCCGTGAGATTTATTGTACTGGGGAAAGGTGGGGGGTTCAGTCTTCGTTAGTCCTTTCACTACGAGAGGAAGAAGGGAGGATGAAATGGAGAGAGAGAGAGAGAGAGAGAGAGAGAGAGAGAGAGAGAGAGAGAGAGAGAGAGAGAGAGAGAGCGTATATTAATAAACTAACAAAGCGACAATCAAATCAGTAATTCACTTACAGCTTCTCCAATGCTTGTCAGAACGATAATAATAATGATTAACGATGAGGTTAGCTGGAATCGCACCATATTAGCTTATTACACATTCTCGAAATCGTGTCGGAACCTAGTAAGATCTGCTAAAGAAATGAACAATAATCAGGTTAGCTAGAATCTCCTTAGTCTGAAGCCCCAGAAGTTTTAACAACAGCAGTTCGACGATGAATTTTTAAAGTTTCATTAATGGAATTGTTGGTCAAGACTGAAGAATCAAAACAACTTCCTGGTTACCTTGATTAAGGCAATAATGGCAAAGGTGAAAAATAAATGTCGTAAACATCTGATCCTATCAAGACTCATCAAAAATAAAGATGAAAGAGAGGATGGAAGGAAGGAAGGAAGGAAGGAAGGATGGATGGATGGAGGGAAAAAAAGAGAATAGTGGTTCAGCTTTGCCTGGATAAAGTTAAGTGACAATAGGATAATACATTGACCATCAAAACACATGCATTATAACCCACGCAAGCTCCAAAAATACCACACAAACCATCAGTTCTGCCACTACGACCACAACAACCATCATCCAATTAGCACAAGTAGAGAGAGAAAGAGAGAGAGAGAGAGAGAGAGAGAGAGAGAGAGAGAGAGAGAGAGAGAAGGGGGGAGGCTTACCATCGTTATAGTTGCTATTACCTAAGTAACAACTATGCCCCCACGTAACTACTCAGTTATTAGTACTACCTCTACCTGTAACACTACCTCAGTCCTAGTCCTAAAACACTGCTACTACTATTGCTACAAGCACCACTACCACCACCATCCTACCACTACACTATCATTACAACAACTGTCATCTCACTAAAGTCACAACCACTGTATAAGTACCACAAACATTCATCTACCAGCACAAGCACAACCACAACCATAACCCTACTACCTTAACAGTCTTAAACACTTCCTCAACCATAAGAGTAACGCCTACCATAACCACAACCACAACAAATTCCAGATTTACCCCACATCCATCACACCACGCACCACCACAACAAGTACCACAACCCCAACCATCACCACCAACACCACGACCATCACTATGCTGCCACATTTACCACCACGAATCACAGCTCCACCCACGAACCACAAGTATCCTCACCATCTACCACCACCACCACCACCACAGCTATCACCTCCACCACCAGTATAACCTCCCCCCACCTCCTGCAACAGCAACCACCGCCTTCATCCCTCGCGCCCCAACCGAGGAGAAAGGAAAATTAAATCCAAAAAAAGTGCATAAGAAGCTTTGGAAAAACTTACGAGGATCAGCGAGCAGAATATTAGGAAACTTGCCCGATAAGAGGGGGCGATTTTCCGGTGTGATATATTTACATCGGACCGACTTCTTAATTAGAGAGAGAGAGAGAGAGAGAGAGAGAGAGAGAGAGAGAGAGAGAGAGAGAGAGAGATTAGTGTGAAATAAGCTTAATATTTGCTTTTAAGTTCCTGGAACAGCAAAATATCACAAAGAAGCATTAAGAAATTTGCCATCATGAAATCTATTTTGTTGTTGTTGTTGTGTGTGTGTGTGTGTGTGTGTGTGTGTGTGTGTGTGTGTGTGTGTGTGTGTGTGTGTGTGTGTGTGTGTGTGTTGTTTTCAGCTACACACCGAAAGTTGGTAAGGGTAAACTTTAATTGAAGGTGCTAAGACCAGATTACTATTTTTTGTTGGCGTTTCTGCGTGTGAGAAAAAATTTAATCTCCTTTAATCCTTTTAAAATCTCTTCACAAATAAGTAATAATATTCTCAGTATTCATAGTCACCAAAAGCAGAGAGAGAGAGAGAGAGAGAGAGAGAGAGTGTGTGTGTGTGTGTGTGTGTGTGTGTGTGTGTGTGTGTGTGTGTGTGTGTGTGTAGGCTTCATATAGCCATCACATATTAACAGCTCATATGACACCTTCCAGACCACAGCCAACGGACATAAGTGTGGCCCTATCTTTTCCTCAAGGCTGGACGTAGGTTCCCGAATACAATTTTCACCGACCGTAGATCAGCACTGCATGATTCTGAAATGTAATGCTGGAGTGTAATGCCATATACTGGGGTCGAGGTGGGCTAATTTAATCTTACGGGCAGGTATCATGCTTACCTGTGCGCTCAGAGGCAGAGGGAATGCTGGTTAGGTTGGGTTGGTGTGGGATATGTGTGAATATTGTGGGAATATGTGATTGTGGTCGTGTATGTGGAGATGTGTGCGTGTGTGTGTGTGTGTGTGTGTGTGTGTGTGTGTGTGTGTGTGTGTGTGTGTGTGTGTGTGTGTGAAAATCTGCACAGACCTTCCATGTTTGCCCCCTCCCCCCAAAAAAAGGGTCATTGTCTCTCCGAACTGACTTAGGTTTATGCAAGGAATACTGAAATATTTAATCAGTGACACAATGGAGGGTGAAGAAATTATGTAACTGATTCGCTAATCGTGTGAACTGACACGGAAGCCTCTTTGAAAATGAAAAAAAATAAATCACATACAGCGAGAAAGAAACACTACATTATGTTTTCTAAAATCGTTAAATTTTTTGAGAGAGGATTATGCTAGTTCCGAAATGGTCAAACAAAACAAAAAAAAATCTTGCACATCGTAAAAAAAAAAAAAACTCTAGATACTGTCGTCTCTGTTTATATAACTGCGAAAACGTTTTGAAAAATGATCTTTCATATTAACTGACTTGGAAAGCTCTTCCACAGTGGAGCTAAAATCTCACATGATGCTTTCTTAATGCTCTCTGCGTATTTGTCTATCTATCTGTCTATATCCAGATGCCTTAATTCAAAAAAGGGGTGGCCACAGACGAATCTGCTCTGTGCCAGTCTATCTTCTGTTATCAGGTTGCCCTTTGCCAAACTTACCCCTTCCCTCATATACCCCTCCACCCCATTCATTCATCTCATCCTCGGCAACATCAAAAATTTTACGAAAGAAAATATTTGCACGTCCCGAAATAGGTTTGTTTTTTCCTGTAAACTAACACACGTGGGTCTAATGGAGAAACTTGATCAAAGGGAGTCCGAAAACTTTGGATCCGCCCGTTTTGCACCGAGGCACACAAGTTTCCTGTCTGTGGTATGAATATTTCTCGCTAATATCTCGGACACACAGATTTTCCGATTTTTGGGGTAAGTATTTCTTTGGTAATCTTTCTTGCCAGTATCTCAGATGTGTTTGGCTGATATTTTGTGGCCAAAGTTCCTTAGTAATACAGTAATAATTTTTTTTTTTCTCATAAGCGAAAGTTCTTCCAAAATTCATTAGCGTTGAAAACTCCAAAATAACAATACGGCTGTCAGTTTAAAGGCAGCTTAACATCACATGTGACACCCACTAACATAAATAAAATTGACTGTACATAGTAAAAAAAAAAAAAAAAAAAAAGTGTTATGGTTGAAGAGATTACAAAGTAAGTTAAAAAAGTTATTGGAACAACATAAGCGCCTCCTATCACTAACTCCTCCTTTTCGAAAAGTCTCCCATAAGCTGATTAGAATTGCCTAGGATTAGTGAAAATAATGAAAAAAAACATATAGAAGATGTCGTCGAGCTGAAAAATTCATTAAATGATCTAAGAAAATCAGCAAGAGTATACACCGTAAACCCCACTCATCAGGTATGTATTAACCTCTTTGATTTAAAAATTCTCCCATACACTGAAGGAAACTGTCTGTATAAAGTGATAATAAAATACATCCTCGGGTTGTGGGACTTAGTAAATAAGAAAATTAGAAGGGTATTATAATCGCCTTTCATCATTATCTCACCCTTCCCGTTCGAAAAGTCTCCCTTAATCTTTTTAAAATTGCTTAATATAGTTAAAAAAAAAAAAAAAGTCCTCTGCCAGTGAGGATGACTGAATAAGAAAATTCGGGATCAACATAAATGGCTTTTCTTGCATAACTGCCAGTCCAGATTCGAATAATCTTCCATACAAGAATAAATTTACATGAATATATTTTTTCTTAAAATAATCTTCCATACAAGAATAAATTTACATGAATATATTTTTTCTTAAGTCTTCGGGCTTTTGGGCTGATTAGGTTAGAAAATAAGTGGAGCGTCATAAACGCCCCCCATGACTAACAGACCCGTTCGGTTTGAAAAATATCCCACAGGTGAATAATTTTGCCTGAGTATGATAAAATAAATCTAACTGCGGGATGATTAAATAAGAAAATTAGTGGAGCATCATAAACGCCTCCCCTCACATGTGCGGCCCGTTAATAAATCCCAATCATCCCTGACACAAAGTGAAATTACGCGGACTTTCCTTGGCGTGATTATCTCGTTAGCATTACCCCGTGGCTCTTTGGCCTCGATGACGGACTCTGAAGATAGGACAACTTTTTATTATGTATGGCGTTTCATATGCTAATGGAGAGGACGCCGTCACGTGGCGGTTCAACTGTTGCCGGACTGGGAAGATATACCAGCTTTTTATACTGTTCAAAATTACATAAGGCTTGAAGAAGGACGCCTTCACTGGGCAGCATCTGTATACCCGGGCGGATCAGCCTCCTGATTATGTAAACGTCCTCAGCTGCTTCCTTGTCCCACGAAAGAAGGATGCTAGACTGCAAGAGAAGGGCAGTTTAAGCCTGCAGTCTCCCGGTTTCACATGTCAGCGAAGCCTAGGCCCAAAGCAACAACACATGGGGCCTCCTTCATACTGAGAAGATTGGCCACCTTTCATAATGTTCAAAATAACGTGCTTGATTTAGGCCAGCACTAGATGATTTTGTTCGCTTGAGAAAATTCCCATAGATTTGTTTTCACCTGAGGGAACTGGGTTACTTTCACAGTCTGAAGAGTAAGTCGTGGTAGCATGGAATTTGATAAGCCTTAGTTGTGAAGCATAGTGAGTCTCGTTACTTCCTAGTCAAATCATCCCTCCAGTTTGACTTCATTTGGCCACCAACTGAGGTGAATGGGGTTTGGGGTCTCTGTCAACTTGGAACAAACGTGCTAGAGTATCAGATAGATTAAAGTATATCGACTAATCACTTCGCTGCTTTGGATGCAGTCAAGTATTTTATTCAGGGTAACACCACACAGTTTGGCTCAGCTAGGAGAGATACCAACTTCGACATGCTTAAGGTGGACTTGTAGGGTTTATCAGTTTTAACACTTTTTTCTTACCGCATATTTTAATCTTGTTACCCACCGGCGAGTAAAATCGCTTGAAGATAAGCTGGTGTGAGTTGGAGAAAGGGCAATCTGGTGGCGGAGCAGTGGATGACATGGAGACGATTCGTTTGTGGCCACCTCTTTCCGGAATTAAAGCGTCGGGCTATGGAAAGATATACATAGACAGTTAACCGGAGTAAAAAAAAAAAAAATCCCGAGTTCAACAATAGTAAGAACATTTCATCCTCTTCAGCATCAGAGAGGATCAAAATCACACAGAGAGGTTTGTATATACAGACGATTTCATTCTGCTTTGGAGAGATTTTTCGAACTTGAGTGGTTAGATAAATCCTTCATGAACCTGGTCTCTAGTAGAAGTCTTTAATCGTTTGTTTTATTAGAATAACAGAAAAAAATAATTATCGAGATGAAGGGATTAATATGGGATTATACTTATGGACTGGCAGAATGACATAAGTTTTTTGTAGCTGTGAATCAGGATGAAATGATGATGAAAAAATACTTAGGTTTAGTCAGAACGATGGAGTAATAAATGTTATGTACCTACAGGGTGGTACATTTATTACCTATCGCAGTTTTTGTGTGTTGCGGGGCCGGAGCAGTTAACGTTACCCCATTGTACTATGCATCGTTTTCTACCTCCCAAGGGCTCCCATAACCCTTTTCAAGCTCTACAGTGTGTGTGTGTGTGTGTGTGTGTGTGTGTGTGTGTGTGTGTGTTTTACGTCCACAGTGTCATGAAAAAGCCATAATATCTACCTTTCTCACCGGAAGACAGAGCCGTCCTCGCAACACAAGACTGAGGAGTGAAATGTACGGGCCACGCTGTATACGGTAAAAAGAAAGTACTGAAAACCCCTGGAATTACAAGTTTGGCGATAAAAAGAATGATGGAAGGACAGAGTGTTACAAAGCCGCACGCAGAAGTTACTGAGAACACATATGATGAAATTTCTGGTAACAGGCAAAGTAATTGCTGAACAAAATCCATTCACTGCGCTAGGTGGTAACCATATAACCAAATAGTCGCCTGGTGGTCTAGTGGGCTATGGCACTCCAACCGAATGTGACCTATAAGGGTTTCCATCTGAGGGATGGTTAGAGGAAATTGCCTACATGCTATTCAGGGGCGAGCGACTTGTCACTCACCATAACTGCCGGGACTAAATAACCTAAGTAGTCTAATCAGACAGACAGCTGTGTTAGTCGAATTGATGATGGTGGTGTGCATGATGTGCGACGAAAGCTCCTGTACTAGGCACCAGGGAAGAAATAATAGCAAGAAAATACACAGTATATGATAGTGAAACACTAAACTGGCTTGAAGCAAAAGATGGGATATAGAGGGATCCTGAACTAAGCCATAGCTGTGTTGTTGTGATTGTAGAGGTGGTGGAGCGAAAAAAGCGCTACAAAATGTCCTATATTAACTACGCAGGAAGAAATAATGAGGAGAAAAATGTAAAATATAAATAGTGGAAGTTCTAAACTCACCTGAGAGGAAGCAAAGGAAGGAGACATGGAGAAGTATCCTAAAGAGAGCCATAGCTGTGTTGGTGATGGTGGTGGTGGTGGTGGTGCGGGTGAGGCTGGGAGAAGCGAGCAGGGCCCAGGTGTGCCTTAGGTCACCTGGCAGAGGCGCAGGGACGCGTCATGGCACCCAGACATCAGCATTACCCAAACTGTTACTGGCGGATTTTGCTATCTAGAAATACAATTTGCCTTTTTCTCTCACATAACATTTCTCTCCTGCTGACCCAGATTTCTTCCTTTCTCTTCAATAACTGAACTAAATTTATTTGATGAGATTTTGCTCCTGTTAACGTCAGATGGTAATTGTTCATATAAGATTAAATGGTTCTTGATATTTTGTCCTTTTCTCTTCCATAACTTTTGCAGTGCGTTTTTACTCTTGTTAACTCAGATCTGTCCTTTTCCGTTGCATAACAACTGTAGCAGTGCAGTATTACTTCTGTCAAGGCCAGACGATTTTATCTTAAAAAAAAAAAAAAAGGCACGTATGAGTACTACTAAGTAAGGTTCTTTTTGCGATCGATTTTCGGAGTTAACTAATACAAGACTATTGCTGTTAAAATAGTGTGTTATAACCAAAGAGGACTGTGTTACTAAATCTTGCTCTGTGCCTTTTCCTTTCTTTTCTGAAACTTTCAGAAACAACTCACACTCTGTATTCCGATCAGTTTTTTGACTGAGCACATTTAGAGATCACACGCACCTATGTAGTCCCTCTAGGATGAAAGAAAACTGCCATTATACTGCAGAGCATCCTAGGTGTTGCTTCACTGGATAACCATTAGGCCTTTCTAAACAATAGCCTGTCCTATCGTGGTGGTATTGATCTGTTGTTTGCGATAGAGGGGGGACTGCTGTAATGTGTAGAGCGAGAGAAAGAGAGCGAGGGGAGCGAGTGAACGAGCGGCCTTACCCCTGTCCTCTCTCTCACCTGACTGTGGAGTGAGCCAGCCTGCCTGCCTCTCTCTCTTTCTCTCACTCTCTCTCTCTACCTGCCGAGGCATGCGTGTCGCCCTACATTCCCCCGCCTCTCACTCCTCTCTCTCTTTCTCTCGCTTCCTCTCTCACTTCTCTCTCACATTCATTTCTATCTCACACTTACTCTTTTTCTTCCTCACATTCATATCCGCTCCTTGCCCTCCCTCACATTTTCTGACGCAGACCTCTCTTACTCCTTTCTCACTCACACGCCTTCCTCTCTCACGCACAGTACTCCCTCTTTCACTTCTCTGCCATACATTTACTTTTCTCTCACACATACACAGTACACACCTCATTCACTTCTTCCTACTTACATACCTCTCTCTCTCTCTCTCTCTCTCTCACTTCGTCAACACTCCTAAAGCATTTCTCAGATGTTTATCACGAAGTTTCTCCCCTCCCACGCTGTCTCTCCCCCGTCTCTCTCTCTCTCTCTCTCTCCATTGAAATGATTGTCGTGAGACCATATATCTTTCAGTTCCTCGATAGCTGACCTTCACACTCTCCCACGCTTCTTCTCTCTCTCTCTCTCTCTCTCTCTCTCTCTCTCTCTCTCTCTCTCTCTCTCTCGATCATTCCTATAAACAGACTCATATCACGTATCAGCAACCTACGTATAAAGCGCGTCGTCATAGTGAAGGTGCTGATGGTAGTTGGTATGTTAAGCTTAATTAAATAATATAGTAATAGTAACAGAGAAAGTAACAGTAATAGAGAAGGCAGTAACAGATGGAAAAGTAACAGTAGTGAGAGACGGTAATAGTAACAGAGAGTGAAGGTAACGGTAACAGTAAGTGATGGTAACAGAGGAAGAAAGTAAAACAGTAACAGAGAGAGAGAGAGAGAGAGAGAGAGAGAGAGAAACTAGTAGTAACTGAGAAAGTAATAGTAAGAGACGGAAAGTAGCCTAACATTAAAAAAGGCAGCAGTAGTAAGAGTGAAACATAAAGTACGTAAGGTATTGAGAGGCAGAAAGGATTAAAACTCGGCTGCACTTGCTGAATGATTGGCGAAAGCAGATTTAGGACATGGCCTTTTGAGCTCTCTCGGGACTGGAATCAGAGGAGAAAAGTTTTAATTACGATCCTCTCATGCTCTCAGTATCATGAGAGCTACGAGACTGCTTGCACGATTGGTAGGTCATGGCTTCTCAATGCCTCTAGGGACTTGAATCAGAGGGAAAAGTTTCAGTGACTGACTCGCCATTTTTAGATGTGGAAGCATCTCGAAACGGCCTTGTCCGAATGCCTTTCATTAACGGTTAAGAGAAACGAGGTGCTTTATTTCCGTAGAATTAAGCAACTTCAGCGTATACCCGCCTCCCCCATCACACCACACAATTTAAAATCACCCTCCCACACCACACCACACCACATCGCTCCACTCAGAATCACCCTCCTACACCACACAAAATCACCCTCCTGCACCACACCACACAAAATCACCCTCCTGCGCCAGACCACATACGATCACCCTCCTGCGCCGACCACACCACACCACACCAGACCAAACAGTCGCCCTCCCGCACCACACACGATCACCTTCCCACACTACTGTACACACGCGATCCGCCTCCTACACCGCAGCAGTGACATTTACTGAAGACCTCCGGACACACGGGTCTAACATTTTGTACAGACAATAAAACCGTTCGAGCTTTGAGACCATCTACACTGTCACCAGATCACTAGACAACCACGAGTGAGGAAGATCCAGGGCATAGGCATTTACACTTCATTGATCAAACTGCACTGAAATTATATTCAACCTTTAGTCGATTGATCAACAAAGGCTAATATTATGGTCCCCAGTTGCTGCGTACCATTCTCATTTTCTTTAAAGTTTTGGTCCCGCGAATTAACCACGTCAGAACGATGGCGTGTATTCTGGTGCTGGCAGAAACGCCACACATGGGAGTTTTCGTAAGTAGAATAAAATCGCCAGGTGATCTAATGGTTTAAGGCGCTCCAACAGGTGGGGTCCTTACCTGTTTCTATCTCACATTATGTCACACAGGTGGGGCGTGGTTGGTCATCGTCTTTTTTACCATCGGGGAAGATTAGCCTAGCCCCGGGATTCTACTCCTCCTGACGGGGCAAAATGGATATAGATGCATAGATAGCTAGATGGACAGATAGATAGGTAGGCAGGTAGGTAGATGGATTGATAGATAGCTGGATACATAGAGCGACAGATAGACAGATAGAGATAGCATAGACAGACAGATAAAGGCATAGATAAGGGCAGACATAGAGACAGACATATAAGTAGGAAGATAATTAGGTAGAATTCACGGCACACAACAGCGCAAAAAATCTTACTCTTGCCTCACACTCCCTCCTGTTTAAATATACAGAAGTGACATCTGTGTATGCTGGGAAAAACAAGAGCTGGAACGTACGTAGTAATTGTAATGTGATGCTCACCTACAAGATATGTTAGGTGACAGAATGGATGGAGGAATAGGATGATGTAAGAGGAGATGGGTGAAGGGAAAGTAATGATAGGGAGGTGCAAGGGAGAAACAGATAGTAGGTAGGAGAGAGAGAGAGAGAGAGAGAGAGAGAGAGAGAGAGAGAGAGAGAGAGAGAGAGAGAGAGAGAGAGTTTGATGACATTTTTGACATTCTATAACAAAGCAACAGTATAAAAAGAACTGAGGAATATCTGTTTGTTAGTAGTAGTCAGAGTCACGGCGATAGCAGCGTGGAGTTCATTTATCGGAAGGCAAATAAGATAAAAATCGATGCGGAGTTTCAGGGCCTCTATTTTAATGTTCTTTGTGTGGTGTGGATTGCAGAGTGATTTGGTGTGGTGTGATGTGTGAATGGTAGTATAGTGTGGTGTGGTATGGTATGGTGTGGTGTGGTGTGGTGTGATGTAGGAGGTTCATTTTGTGTAGTGTGGTGCGACGTGACTTCCTTAAATCGTCCGAAATCTATGGGCGTGAACGACCTCTCGTCCGACAATTGTTAGTGAGGGACCGACTGACAGAGCCGCTCCTGGAGATGTTCCCTCATCTAAAAATGGGCGTCAAATATCCGGTGGAAATGAAAAGTAGTCTGGGAGGGTTGATGGGAGGGAAGGAAAGAGTGAAGGTAATAGGATGGTGACGGAGATGAGGCGGAGAGTGAGGGAATGAAGGGAGATCAGGCGGAGAGTGAGGGAATGAAGGGAGATGAGGCCATACAAGTAGCAAGGGAGATTTGTTAACGCATTATCCATAGTGATTTATCCTGCAAATTATTACATTTCATTTTTATCTTTCATGCAACATATGTTGTTTTACTGTCGACATAATTTTCACCAGTAGCATACAAGAGGATAGTGAGTTGCTATATGCAGAATAAATCGCTAAGAAAAAGCTGCTACGAAGCCTCCTACGCCACTTAAAATACGGACCGTGAAGCGAGAGATGATGCCTTGGCGGTGGTGGTGGTGTGGTGGTGGGGGAATCTGTGATGAGGCTCGTCGGTGTGGAAAGATGTGGAGTGAGAGGAAGAAAACACGGGCTGAAGCAGTGTGGAATAACAGTGAGAATAGTCTGAGGTGATTTGAAATAAAACTGAGAATACTGTCGAGAGATGTGGAATTGAACTTAGAATAATGTGGAGTGATGTGGAATGAAACTGAGCAAGTTGTGAGTTATATGGAACACATTTCAGAAAACTCTGATGTGGAATTAAACTGGGAACATTATGGATGAAGTGATGTGGAAAAAAAAATGAAGACACCTGTGGACTGAAGTGGAAAAAAACAGATTAAACTTTGGAAAGGAGTGGAGAATGTGGAATGGATGTAGCAAAATAAGGATGCAGTGATATGAAGCAAAACGCAGAAACTCGTGGAGTGATATGGAGCAAAATTAAGAAAACTTTGGATAACAGTGACGAAGAGAACTTACTACGAACGCCATATAAACTGTGAATATATGAAAATGGATAAAGTTGGCAAAGGAACATCCCACCTTTCTTGCATTGCACTCCTTAATCGTCAGCTCATAAAATTAATAGCACATAGTTATTTTTTTATAACAAAGAGTCTCGAAAGAACTATGAAGTCTGTTGAGATTTGCTTTCTTTCATATTCCTTTAAAAAAAATAATATTTTCCCGTTTTGGAACTGCACAGGGAAATCTGGAAGAAACCTCTCTTAAGTTTTTCCAGGACACGGTTTAGGGAAGAATAATGTTCCAGCCCAACCTCCTCGAGCATCAAGAGTCTCGCCCGGCAAAGAAATTGTGTGATTACTCGCATCCCGCGGTAGTGGAATGCCAAGGAAGAAGGGAGGGAAATGGGGAAGAAAGAACGGAAGGATTAAGGAAGACAACAGAAAAAGTGACATCATTATCATCGTAGTCATTACCATCATCATCATCATCATCATCTTTTTCTCACCAAAGGTTGGCTAAGCTAGGGTCTAGAGAGCAAGAAAAAACTAATAGAAGGAAAACTATCGACAGAATACCCTGTTAAATGGCTACATTCTTATTCACTTGCCACTCAAGCCCTCTGAATTCTGACTCCACCTCATAGGCACAAGAATCCACACTTGAAGGAAGGGAAAGTGTTAGAAAAAGAATAGGACTGAGTATTCAAGAAGATGGTAACACAAGGGGATAAGAGGGAGTAAAAATGTGTTAATGAATTGGAAAAGAATATCTAAAAAGGAGGGGGAATGTGTGGCCAAGTGGAGGATGACAGCAAGAGAAAGGACACGGAAAACATAAGATATTATGCACGTAACAGATACCATGCAACGATTTGGCAACATTAATTCTGTTGACTGATTCTGTGCCCAAGTATAGGTCTTTTTTCCTTAAGTTCTTGAAACTTCATGGAGCAGTAAAATATCTTCAGTAAAACAGGTCCCTTAAACCAATATTCTTGTTATAGCTATGCTATTGTATCATACAGTAATGTAGAACAATCATTAATCAGAAAAGAAATAATCAAAGATCGAATGGTTAGTGAAAAAGAAAGTCCAATCGTGAAGAAAGCCAAAATCATGACCTGTTCATCTGGAGATCCCTGAACACAGAGCATTGTAAACACTGGAGGTCACAGGCAGGAAGTACAAATTAAGTTACAAGCGTTCCAAAGTTAACAGGTTCCATAAATACTGTTAGGATGAAAGATAAACCAAAATCACCGAATTTCTGAATGCTGGTGTAAAAGCAAGGAAAAAATACGACAGCTGGTGTCGGAAAAAAGCAGGAGGCATAAAAGAGATACACTGAGAGAGAGAGAGAGAGAGAGAGAGAGAGAGAGAGTAACGAGGATGAAAGAAAAAGAGGGAGAACGTGGTGGAAAAAAGTCACGAATGGAGGAGGAAGACGAAGAGGAAAGCTTAGACGGTTGAGAGAGAGAGAGAGAGAGAGAGAGAGAGAGAGAGATGTGAGGGGCGAAGGGAGAGAGCCGGGTTAGAGAGCGTTCATCTGTCATGGAAGAACTGGTGCAGGGAGGAAATAAGGGGGGGAGAGAGAGAGAGAGAGAGAGGGGGGGGGGGAAGTGTTCATCTTTCATCGAGGAATTGGTCTGGAGAAGAAATAAGGAAGAGACGGAAAGGAAAAGGATAATAAAACTGGAAGAACGACCGTGAATTGAAAGACGAGAGGAAGGAAGAGGAGGAAGGGGGACAGGAGAAGGAAATGGGGAATTGTAGAAGAGAGACAAGGAACAAGGCAAAATGGGAGAGAAGAAATCGAAAATGGACGAAAAAATGTGAACTGAGAGGCACGAGTATGAAAGCAGAAGAAAGGAAAGAAGCAGGAAATGGAGAATGATAGGTAGGAAGCGTAGGACAAGAAGGGAAACAGAATAATGAGAGTGGTGGCATGCTAGGATGGAAGAAAATGAGTTGAAGAGGAAAAAGAGGAAAGGTTGGATGGTATTGTGAACCGGGAAGCGTGAGCAAGAGAGAGAGAGAGAGAGAGAGAGAGAGAGAGAGAGAGAGAGAGAGAGAGAGAGAGAGGAAAACTAAGAAGACTGGTATTCGAAAATGGGAAAGAAGGGAGATGAAAGAAAAGGATAATGAAATTAAGACGAGAGTATGGTAAATGAAGAGTGGAAGGGACAAGAGAGAATGAACGGTGGAAGGAAAGAGCATGGTAAAGAATAGGAGAGAAGAGGACAAGTGTTTACAGAGAAAGAGAAAAGATTGGAGGAAAGAAAAACGAGATTGAAAAAAATTGGGAAGACGTGGGTAACAAAGAGGAAAATGAGGAAGTGGTTAATAACAAGAAAATTATAGAATGCAAGAAGATGGTAGAAATGGAGAAAGAAATGCATTAGTAAAGGGAAGAGAAAAAGGATGGAGAATTGGAAGACGTGAGCAGTAATGAAGAAATAAAAAGAAAAAACCAAGAAACGCAAGAAAAAAATAAAAAGGAGTAGGGAGGAGGAAGACTGTGTAAAGGAAGGGAAAAAGAAAGAGGAAACTGATAGACGAGGAAGAGAATGAGGAACAGGAGACAAAACGGGAAGAAGCGAGGAAAAGCTGGATCAAGGGAAAAAAAACTGAGCCATGAAGGAAAAAGAGGGGAGAAGGAATGCGTGAATGAAGGGGAAAAATGTGACCGTGTACTGGAAGCCTAGAGGAATGGAGGACAATGAGGCAGGAAATAGGAAAAGGTCAAACTCAAGGAAGTGGTAAAAAAAAGAGGAAAAAAGAAAAATGCGTGAAGGAACGGGAAAAAATGCAAAGACAAGAGAAAAGGAGAAGGAGCAATGGGGTTTCAAGAAATAGGGAAATGTCGAATCCATGAAAATGTCAAAAGAGAGAGAGAGAGAGAAAGAGAGAGAGAGAGAGAATACCTGAATGGAAGACAAAAATATAAAGAAGAGAGCAATATTATGGAAAGGGATATGAGGCGAAAAACAGTGGGATCAAGAAGAATGATTAAGAAGGAGAGGGTGGAATAGAGGGGAAGAAGAAAGCATAGAATAAGCAAAAAAAAAGTTTGTGATGTGACAGAAAGTGAAATGAGGTTGTGATAGACTGTGACAAGAGTGTAAAATAGAGGACTGAGTGTGAGAGAGTTTTAAGAAAGAGAGAAACGGTGATAAAGAATGAAGTAAATAACAGTGGCAGGAAAAACTGAAAAATGGTGGAAAAATGATACAAAATAATGAACAAAAAAATAAAAAATAAAAGCAGAGATAGAAAAAATGGAAATTGTGAGACGTAAAAAAAATAAAAGAAAAAAGATACTGAAAAAAGTGAGACGAACACGATGAATAAAATAAACAAAAAATGAAAAAAAAAAAAATTGAGAAACTCAGAAGGAAAAGAGGAGGGAAAACGGAAGAGATAAGAACGCGGGATATGCAGGAGGGAGAGAAGACTATATGAGAGAAGAACGAAGATAAGAGAGAGAGAGAGAGAGAGAGAGAGAGTAGAGGTAAGGGGGATGAGAGTGCGAGAGGACGGATGAGGGTCGTCTAAGGAACAGCGTAAGGAATTTTTATAAGGAAGATCCCAGGCTGTGGTAATAGGGTCGGGGAGAGAGAGAGAGAGAGAGAGAGAGAGAGAGAGAGAAGGAGGGGGGGAAGCAGGGGGAAAACAGAGGCTTTTGATGGGACTGACAGAAAGGATGTTATTAAGGGAACGGAAGGTAATGGTGGCAATAAAAGCCATAGGAAGCCTGTATTTGGAAAGGGGGAGGGGGAATCTTCAGGTGTATATGGAGGAGGAAGTGCTAAGTATAAGAATAATAAGGCTAAAATTTATTAATACTAGGGTAAGAAAGAGACTATGAGAAAAATCTGTATATATGATTAAAAGTGCGTGATAAGTAGGATTTCATCAAAGACATGTATTGCTAGGTTTATTTGGTGAATTTAAAGTAGTTAGTTTTAAAAAGCATAGTCGCTAAGCACAAGACAATGAAATAATTATGGTTATATGAGGCACAGAGGACGGCCTGAGGATAGCCCTGGCAGGGAGGAGGGGCATTAATTTCTTGGCTTCCATGACTTTTTTAAGACAAAATAATATGGTAAAAATATACAAAATAATAAAAAAACGTTCAAGTTGTGGAAGGGCTAATCTCTCTCTCTCTCTCTCTCTGCTTATTCAATTCTTTTTGGCCTCATCAGGAGCGTAGGAACCCGCCGCTAGGCTTCCGAGTCTAGACTTTTAAACACTTTATATTTTCAAAGTAAAACTAATAATTCATGAGCCAAGTTAAATCGTCCAGGGTTAACATGATAAAACATTAAAATTATCTTAAAGAAAGAAATTAAAGGAAATAAGGGGAAAGAGAAAATACGGGTCACACACTGGAGGAATATAAAATGCGAAATTGAATAAGAAGCTGGGCAGAAAAGGTGGGAAGAAGAAGAAAGAAGAAGCGGATAAGAAAAGAAAGATGAGGGAGAAAGAGAAGGAAATAAAACAGGTGAAATCGCAGAGGAATGGTGGAAAGGAAGAAAGAAAGAATGAGAGAAATAAAAGGAGAAAGGGTTGAGGGGATGGAAAGAGTTGGAGAAGAAGAGAGAACGACGAGGGAGAAAGAATAAAAGAAGAAAGAGGGGAATTTATAGAAGAATGGTAAAATAGAGAGAGAGAGAGAGAGAGAGAGAGAGAGAGAGAGAGAGAGAGAGAGAGAGAGAGAGACTCGAAAAAGAAGGAGAAAGGTAATGCATGGACAAGGGAAAGGAAATTGTAAAATCGATGTTAGTCGATGGAAATGGGAAGCAGATAATAAACGAAGAGGGAAGGAGGAGGGGAAAGAGGGGAGATGGAGGGGGCACAGGTGGAGGGAGGGAAGAGGCAAGGCGGAGGGAGGGTAGAAGGGGAGGAAGGACGAAGAAGAGAGGTAATTTGGAGGGAGGGAAGGAGGAAGGAATATCGTGTAATGGAGGGAGAGAGGGAGGGAGGATATTAGTGAGCTGGAGGATGAGAGGAGGGAGGAAGATGATGTGGAGGGAGGGATGGAGGGAAGCGACGAAGCTGGAGGTAAGAAGGTAGGTAGGAAGTTAGTGAGGTGGAGGGAGGGAGGACGGGAGAGGGAAAGAGGAGAGACTTCATGCGGAGAGAGAGCCAGGAGGTAAAAGAGAGAAGAAAATATGGAAGAAAGGAGAGAGGGAAGAGAAGAAACGAGATGATGAGTAAGAGACAGGAATGAGAGAGAAGAGTAGATGGAAGGAGGGAGGGAGAACAGAGATATTGCGAGACGAAGAAAGGAAGAGAGGAAGGAGAGAGAAGTCTGGAGGGAAGAGGAGCAAGGAGATGAAGAAGGCATGAAAGGAAGGAAAGAAAATGGTAGCGATGGTATTGGGAGAGAAGGAGAGAGAGAGAGAGAGAGAGAGAGAGAGAGAGAGAGAGAGAGAGAGAGACGCCAGACACCCCAGGAGGAGAATGATGGAAGGGTGCGTCTAAGAGGAAGGAAATTCCCAATAACTACCAGCCCTTACTGGACGCTGAGTTGCCGGTATGATGAAGCTGTTTACCGCTGTAGTCTTAGAGAGAGAGAGAGAGAGAGAGAGAGAGAGAGAGAGAGAGAGAGAGAGAGAGAGAGAGAGAGAAAGTTTATTGCCATCATCTGAGGAGACAAACAGACAAGCGAAGATATTAACGCTCGAGAGTGATGAGGGGGATGAAGAGAGGGAGAAAGTGGTTTAAACCTATATATTTATATTAAATTTGATTTTTTTTTTGTGCCACAATAGCTTCATGTATATGTTTTCTTTAATTTCACTTGGCAGTCATGGTAACGCAAAATCTAACAATGCAGTTGAGACAGAGTGAGGAGGGGGGAGGAGAAACAGCCAGCCTCCCAAAAATTTTTCAGAGCAAAAATCAAAGCCTTAATTCGGAGACAGGGGCATGGCGACAACAACACTGAGTTTTCAACAAGGTTTGAATTCTAGGACATGTAGCGAGAAATTTTTGGCACGTGTTGGAAGGATTAATCTTTTCAGCCCAAGACCTTGTCTGTGTGTGTGTGTGTGTGTGTGTGTGTGTGTGCTCAACTGGATGGACTTGTGAATGTCTGAATCCGTGGAGTGGGTGGGTCATATTGTTTACATAATCCCACGCAGGGGAAAGCAGGCAGGTCACCCTCGCCATATATGTAGAGATTTAGTAGCCTAGCCTTGCTAGTGTTGCTCCTGATGGAACTAAAGAGGATTGTGTGATAGATAGATAGAAAGAATCCCTTCCTGTCTTCAGACGATTTTGATCACCTTTGGAGAGACTTTTCTTGCTGGAGAGATTAGATAATTATATTTTTCACCATCCCATTCATTACCAGAGGTCTCCCTACAGCTGAATAAAATCGTAGTGACACTCTGCATCTTGAAATCCGTCTTGAAATCCGTCTCTTTTCTCTGTTCTTCTCATTTTTTAGGTCACAAAATCGTTTTTACCAAAGAGGGGAAAAAAAAAAAAAAAACAGGATTCTAAGGAAACTTAGGCTTGGTCATGTCTTTCTAAACACTGTTGAAATTTATCCTTAATCCTCACATGGTCGAGAGAACTCAATCATTCTGCTCCAGTTAAGGTTAGATGTAGTCACCTGCGAACGGGTCGTAGATGTCTGAATGTTAAGGATATCAGTTTTCACCGTTACAAATATCGTGCACTGATCAGTGATATAAAATGCTACACAGTAACTTAATATCAACCAGCTTTTCTAATAAAGTCATATTAATAAGCTGGAAGGTCAGAGATCAAAGTTAGTCCCAAACACACCTGTCTTGAACATACAGGTAATTATCCCGTTTTTTCTTCACCTTTTTTTTTTTTTTTAAAACTTCGAAGACGTTTTATATACCGGGTGGTCCATATAGTACCGTATGTATTCAATTCCTTCTCATGAGCAATATCAATACAGACTGTGGTTGACATGTTTTCATCTGACGGAACTGGACCACAACCACAATTTCAATACTGTGATGTGGTTGCATGAAATTTGGTGAGCCTTAGTTATGAAGTACAATTTAGTCTGTGTGGTTAATAGTTAAAATGAACCTTCACTCTGACTACACGTGAACATCAGTCGAGCTCAGAGGGACTACGGATCTGTGTCATGTTAGAACAAACGGGCTATAGCTGTATCAGTGCTAAAGCCAATAATATGGCATATTTTCAGGAGTCCAACAGTGCAAGGCAAAACGCATTTCATCATTCTGGTGTCCGAATGGAAAAGAAAAAGAAAAAAAGAAAAGAAAGTAAGAAAAAATGGCTAAGTAGGCGGGATTCTGCATTAGAAGTCTGTGAAAAAGAAAAGATAAACTGACAAACAAATTAATGTACTGTTGTAAGAATGAGATCTGAGGGAGGTGGCAAGATGAAAAGAAAGTCTGCAAAACGAGTCAGCAAATAAATAAATATATTGCCTTTGTCTTTCATTTTTTTTTTTTTCTGAGCCGAGGTACTAAATGAACGATTGAGGTTTCGGTGAGGTGGTGAGAGTAAAAATCAAATCAAAAACTAAAAGAAAAGTGAATGAATGAATAAAGAGTGAGGTCCGGGTAAGGTGATGAGAGAAAGACAAAGAGAAAAGGTGTGCAATGAGTTGGGAACGATACTTTCCACTGGGTGCCATTTGTCTTAATTAGGAGAGGAAGTTTTAGCAGCGACGGCCATCTTGGAGGCTAATGGGTAGTAAAACACACACACACACACACACACACACACACACACACACACACACACACACACACACACACACACACACACACACACACACACACACACACACACACACACACACACACTCTCTCTCTCTCTCTCTCTCTCTCTCTCTCGTACGAGTTATAAGATTTAGCACCTGTTGCAACATAATGAAGTATGTAGTTAAGAAAAAACTAATTTACTCTCTCTCTCTCTCTCTCTCCACAAATATATATAGCCTGGGTAATACAGTGTTATTATTTAGTTAAAACAGATGTGTTATATGTAGTCTACAAAAGGAACATTCACGCAAATAGCCAATACTGGTTTACTGTTCGAGGAGACCAAGTCCTACGATCAACATCTTCCTTCATGAAACAGAGAGAGAGAGAGAGAGAGAGAGAGAGAGAGAGAGAGAGAGAGAGAGAGAGAGAGAGAGAGACCCTTAGAGTAAAACAGACACAGTGAAAATGTAAGTGAACGTTTGTTTCTAACTGTACATACGTGATTTTATTATTACATTAAATATCTGCGGTACAGAAACGTAGCTTTGGCGAGTTAGTCTGTCCATAACATAGTTTCTACGGTATAACTGAAAAATATGGCACTATGTCATGTCTGTTCTGAGAGCGGTATAAAATTATATGGAATTTAAATTTTTTTGCGTGAATTTTTGTTAGTGGAGGTAAACGTATATGGTTAATGGAAGTAACTTAATATTGTGAAGCTTGATTTTTATTTTTTTGCTGGATGTGACCTTTTGAATGTTTGTTTTTTGTTTTTTACCAGCATAATTATTCGTAATATTATATGATTCCTCTCTCTCTCTCTCTCTTTCTCCTGAAAACTTTAATATTCTGCTCCAGTTTCCACCAGACCATTTTTTATTTTTATTTTTTTTCCATTTTTTCATGAGAGGGTCAGATGGATACGAAAAAAACTAGAAAGATGGTAGATTGAGCAAAGGGTGGAAAAACTTATGGCTCTGAGTAATGTATATACTGAAAAGCATAACTCTGGAGGAAAAGGAGGAGGAGGAGGAAGGGTGGTGGAGGGATGTTTTTAAATTACCAGGAAGGAACACAAAGAACAGGAGAAATATTAATACGTACGAAGAAATCAAATTACCATACGATGGTGTCTTGTATACATAAAAAAAAAAAAAAATTGGGCTGGGGGAGGGGTGAAACTTTTCTTAATGTCACCAGGTAAGAAAAATACCAAAAGTAAAGATACATAAAAAAGAATAGTAAATATAACGCCGTTCCTCGTACCTTACTGAAGAAAACACAAAAGTGTTTGGTCGTTGGAATAGACTTTTTTATCAGTAGAAAAGAATGCGGCACAGAAAAATGAAGCAGTATTAAGGAAAGTAAGAAATGAAGTAAATAAGACTTCCCAGCGGTGTACTAACTTCCCAGCAGTGTACGAACTTAAAAATTTAGAGCCTGTTTTTGGGGGAGAGGGGGCGATGAGTTTTTGTTATAAATATTCTACTAGTCTCTTATTCCCTGTGTGAGCCAGAACGAAAACAGGTCTAAGTTTATATCATATCTCACCATCACCACCACCACTCACCAAGCCACTGTAAAGTTTATAAATTTCTCATGCAGTAGAGAGAATTAATTAAAAATGACGTTCTTGAACAGAAGTAGGCATACAGTCCCACAGTTTACCTTCGGTGTCCAAAAGGAAAACATCTCCACGCCTATCGTAATTCATCAGCACTACCACAACTCCCCCCAGCTACTCCACAAATTAATAATTTCTCTGGCATCAGAAAGAAATAAGCAAAAACTAATTAACTGGAGGATATTAATCTTCACCTAAGTATATTAACTGACACCCAGCTCATCATTACGACCACCAATCCTAGCCACTCCAGAGCTGAATAAATCCTCTGGCAGAAGCGAGAATAAAGTATGACGTCATTGAGCTTAAACAGATCCATGATTACAGTTATTCTCGGTGCCCAGTGCAGGAGGGGTGCCTTCACGTGGTGGCATAGAGATAACTGAATGGCGTCACAGCCGGTGCTACAGTCACCCCTCTACTCCCTCCTTATGCAGCAAAGAGAGGATAGTGATGGGCTGCAGGAGATTGATACTATCATCCTGCAGTCCACCGAGTTCACGTTTCAGACGAACCTGGGGCGACAAAACGTAAAACGGAAACAGCTCCAAGTCACACCACCACAACTCATCACCACCACTCTCCCAGCCACTCCATACCCGTTCGAATTCCGAGAAGGGTAGGGGTGTGAGTGTAAATATTCATACATACTTAATTCTGAGAGGTGAGGGGAGCTGGGATGAGGGGTGAGCTGAGGGGAAGGTGTGGACGGAGTTGAAGACGATAGAGCATTAAGAATGGAGGGAAGGAAAGTTATGGGCTGATGGACTGAATGTATATGGAGAAAAAATGAAAGGAAAAGTAATTTAAGTCAGGACAGAGAAGAACATTAGAAAAGAAGGTGACTGTAGGAGAAAAATGAAAGGGACTGTGATGGAAAGATATATAAGACAGAGTAAAGTATTAAAATTAATGGAAAGATTGAAATAAGAGGGAGAAGAGTAATTAAACAGAGAGGAGGGGAAAGTGCAAAGTATATTTTAGAAGGGTAAGAACGGAAAGAAAAGGTTACAGAAAAATGAAGGCGGAAGAGACCATTAGAAAGGGAGGGGAAGAAAGTTGCTGATCTTAGAAGGAGAAAAAATGAAGCAAAATGATAGAAAGATAGAGACAGAGTTAGAGCAAAAGAAAGCATTAGGAAGGGAGGGGAAGAAAGTTATGAACTGAACTTAGAAGGAAGATATAAAAAAGTGAAAAAAGGAATATAAAGGGAGAGGGAGAAAACAGAAAGATGAGAGAAAAAAAAAAAAAAATTAAAGGTGGAGTTGAAGACTACGGGTCATTAGGACGGGAGGGGAGGAAAGTTTTGAACAGATCTTGGAGGGGTAAAAGAAAATTCTTAATATGGAAAATTGGAGGTGTGTGGGGGATTGGGATAAAAGGTAAGGAATGCTATGAAAAGGAGAAGTTGAAGAAAACGTATAAATTAAACATAAATATAAAAAGATGTTTGAAGAGGAAACAATAAAAGGATGTAGAAGACGAAAAGTTACATAAGTGGAGGTGAGAGAAAAAGAAAAATGAATAATAATAATAATAATAACAGCAGTAATAACACCCATTTCCCCCATCCACATAAAAAGCCTGTCCAATATAATCTGTTGTTTAAATTAATTTCACAATTTACTCAAGAAACCACAATATGGCTTAACTTGTTATGAAGAATTTTTTGTGCATAAGTTGTCTAAATGCAGTATCTAACCCTTTCATGTCGAAAAGGCTCTCGTAAGAAAAAAAATAGAACTAGGAACAAAAAATACAAGCATCGTTATCGAGGTGAAGATAAAACACACACACACACACACACACACACACACACACACACACACACACACACACACACACACACACACACACACACAGACGAAAGACAAAAATGAAGAAGCAGACGAAAATGGTGACTAGGGTTAGAAAGAAGGAAGGAGAGCGAAGGTTAAGGGAAAGAGGGGGAAAATCCATAGTCGCCCTACCAAGGGTAGAATTAGAAGGGAGGAGGCGGGTAGTAAACCTGGCTTTCTCTCTCTCTCTCTCTCTCTCTCTCTCTCTCTCACACACACACACACACACACACACACACACACACACACACACACACACACACACACACAAATCCTGTGAGGCCCAAGGTGGAAGCGTAAACACTGTATAATACATAATTCAGAGAGGTGAGGGGAGGCGAGGGAAGAGAAGAAGAGAAATGGGAAGGGGGAGCATAAGGGTAGAGAGGAGAGGGGGGAGAGGAAGAAGTGGGAGAAGGAAGGGAGGGGAGAGGAAATGGGAGGTGAAATGTATGGAAGGAGGGTGGGAGAGGAATGGGGAGAGAGGAATAGGGTGTAAACGTACTGGGAAGTATGGGAGTAGACAGGAGAGAAGGAAGAGGAGGAAGAGGGGAGAGAAGAGGAAAGAAGGAAGGAAAATAAAAGAAACGGAGAAGAAACACACAGAAGTAATTACAAAAAGGGATGTTAGGAAGAACGGGAGTCCATTTACAAGTTGGAATGGGTAAGGGACCTCCTAGAGAAGTGACGTGAGGGGGAGAAAGGGAGAGAAAAAAGAGGGAAGGAGATGAAGATAAGAGAGGTAGAAGAGATTAGAGAAAGAAACGAGGAAAAAAAAAAAAGGTGGGGGGAGGGTAAGAAGGGAAGTAGTGGAAGAAGAGGCCTGAGTGAGGGGAGAAGAGGGGAGATATTTATGAATGTATGTGTGTATGTATGATGCATTTAGGGGTAAAGGTGGGGGGGGGGGAAAGGGAGAGAGAAGCGGGAAGAGGAAACGAAAGAGAAAGGGAAAAGATGCGAGAGTGGGGAGAGAGAATGGAGAAAGGGGGAAAGGAGGAAAGAGAAGCGAATGTAAGTACAGAAGAATGAGAAAAAGGGAAAGGAGAATGAGGAAAGATGGGAGAGAAAACGAAGGGTGAGAGGGGGAGAGGAAAAGAAAGGTTAACAGTGAGAACAGGAGAGATTAAGGGAAAGAGGGGAAGAGGAAAAAGGAGGGGAAGCGAAAGGAAAGAAGGAAGAGAGAGGGGGGAGGTGAAGACAAAAGAAGCCATAGAGACAGAAGAGGAGGGGAAGGAAGGGGAAGTCGCTGGAAATAGATGAGAGGAGACTGGAGAGGTAAGGGAAGTAAATGGTAAAGGAAGGGAGGTGAGAAAATAGAGATAATTATAAGAAGTGGCAAGTGAAGATGAGATGAAGGGACAATTTCTCATTAGGTTGTGACGTAGTTAAGGTTGAGTGTAATCAAACTGTTGACCTCAAAATACACACACACACACACACACACACACACACACACACACACACACACACACACACACACACACACACACACACACACCGTCACGCCCCAGCGTTTTTCTACCTCATTTCCTTGACCCTCGTCAGAACTACATTTTTCCTATTCCCTTTCCAATCACTTCCTTGTCAGAAATGAAGCTCAGTTCTTTTTCTCCTCCCTTGACTTGTTTTGTCTACTTTATTTTAGTAATTATTGGTTTATACTTATAGCAAATTTCATACACAAAACCAGAAGACTGTAGATATAATGATTAATAATGATTAGAAATTTAATTATTATAAAACTTATGAGGGCTAAAGACGAGCCAGGAAAGAAAAGAATAATATCGTTCTGAAGCTATTAATTATCCCTAATCTGCTCATCCTTTCCGTGCTAGCAAAATTTTAGTGAATTTTGCCTGTACGATCAATAAAGTTCAACATGCACCGTGTTTCTCCACATTTTTCGGTATGGCTGGTAAAACGTTCACTACAAGGATTTTTTTTATTGTATATAATTATTTTTGTGTTCGTGCTATACCTCGAAACTGTTAAACTCAGTTCATTTTTTCCTTCAGTCCATATCCCCTTTGGCCCTTTTCCTCACAGAACCACAAATCTCACCCTCTACCGATATATCTCCATTTTGTTTTCCCGGTTACCATCTCCTTACAAACTTTCGAAACAAGGGCGGCACCTGTTGTTATATCAAATCCCAATATGCAGTTGATACTATTTTAAACTTCACTTCATCCAGCTTTGATTACTCATTATATAAATTAAATTGCCAAAACATTACCAAATATATCTGTGTAGTTTATCGTTCCCCCAATGCTTCTTCAGAACCCAGTGTATTTGATTCCATATCCATTCAGTTGAGTAACCTTGACCTTGCCCTTGGCAATGAAATTACCATTTTGGGTGATTTTAACATACACAATGTTGAATGGTTATTGCATTCTGCCCGGACTGACGACGCTGGTCTAGAATGCGAGCTGTTTTCGGAATCGTTTAATCTCATCCAGTTGGTAAAGCAACCAACCAGAATACCTGATAATCTTGACCATAATGCCCATCTCTTGGATTTATTCTTGACAAATAATCCAGATCAATACAGGATAGAGGTACTGTCACCACTTGGATCCTCTGACCACAATCTCATCAAAGCCTCATTAGTTAACTCTCCTGCACCTCCCCATTCCGAACCTGTCAGGGTGACCCGATGGCATTTTGACAGGGCAGACTGGGATGGATTTAGAAATTATCTTGCTTATGTTCCATGACAGTCTTTCTTCTCTAGTGATCCCAATTCTACCCAGTCCCACATTTGCGACTTAATATTAGCTGGTATGGATTTATTCATACCAAGTCAACAATTCACTAAAAGATCAAACTCTCCAAAATGGTTTGATGGCAATTGTGCCAGAGCAACAGCCCAAAAGTCATTAGCATATAACTCTTACTTAAAATCAAAAACATCTGAATCACTCTCCCAATTTAAAATTGCTAGAAATCATGCAAAAGCTGTATTAAATCTATCTAAATCAAACTTTCTTCAAAAGCAAGCATCAAAACTACTTAACAACCCTAATGACAATAGAATATTCTGGTCAACTCTTAATTCTTTCAGTAATAACTTTAACAAGTCATCTTCCATTCCCCCACTAAAATCTTCAGATGGCAATATTACAAATGGCCCACGTGGGAAAGCAGATATCTTTGCTAGTACCTTTGCAAGATACTCTACCATAGATGATACCAGCCAGAATGTCTCAGTACTGGAACTTGATTCTCCCGAAATTGCCCCACTTAAAATACAGACAAGATTCGTAAAATCCATCCTAGACAATTTACCTACCAACAAAGCTCCAGGCCCAGATGGATTTCCGCCAATTGTGTTGAAAAAGTGTTCCCCTGAACTTGCCTCTGTCCTAGCCAAATTATTTAGACTTTGCATACGTACTTCTTTATTCCCAAATTCATGGAAAGAAGCCAATATCCACCCAGTTCCGAAGAAAGGAAGTTGGTCTGACCCCTCCAATTACAGACCAATAGCTGTCACATCTTCTCTTGGTAAGGTATTTGAAACTTTAATTAATAAGCATGTTGTTAAACATCTTGAAACCAACAACTTAATTAGTGATAGACAATACGGTTTTCGCCACGAAAGAGCCACCATTGACATACTCAATCTCTTAACTCATACCATCCATCAATCAATTGATCTTTTTGGAGAAACTCATGCAGTAGCTCTTGATATCTCTAAAGCTTTCGACAGAGTATGGCACCGTTCCCTGCTGTCCAAACTCCCTTGCTATGGACTAACGTCTTTTGTTCCTTTGATTTCTTCTTATCTTAGTGACAGGAAAATAAGAGTAAAAGTAGATGATGTATATTCGAATTTCCACTCAATTAACGCTGGCGTGCCGCAGGGATCAGTTCTGGCGCCAACCCTATTTCTGGTTCATATTAATGATCTCTTATCTGTCACTCACAATCCCGTTCACTCATATGCAGATGACTCAACACTACATAGTTCATTCACACTCAGACATCCATTTACAAAGTCTAATATCTCTACCTCTCAACTCAGTACAGCCATCTCCATAAATCAAGATCTAGCTACAATCAGTGAATGGGGACAAAACAACCTTGTCTCTTTTAATGCTAGTAAAACTAAATATATACAGTTTACTAATAGACAGATATTGCCAGATTCGTACATTACCTTCAGTGCTACTAATATTCCCATCTCCAAAAGTATTGAAATTCTTGGTGTCTCACTTAACAGTGCCCTCAGTTGGACCTCTCATGTCAGATCACTTGCTAAAACCGCCTCAAAGAAACTTGGATTATTGTACAGAGTCCGTAACTTCTTCGCCGATGAGCAGTTAGCTATAATTTATAAGAGTCATGTGCGCTCTCAGCTTGAATATTGCTCACCCTTGTGGAATGGTTGTGGAGAGGTTGCATTAAGACAACTAGACAAAATTCAGAATAAAGCTGTTAGAATCATTAACAACCCTGCCATTACATATAAACTACCTCCCCTGCAAGTAAGAAGGAATGTTGCCTCCCTTGCATTATTTTACAGATTTTTTTTGGCAAATGCTCGGACGAAGTTGCGTCCATGGTGCCACCTCTCCACGCCTTCCCTCGTGCTACACGGGCATCTGATAGCGCTCATGACTGGAATGTCACTCAACCATATTGCAGAACTTCTGCCTATCAGAATTCTTTCATTCCCCGAACTGCATCTCTCTGGAACTCGCTTCCCCAGAGTTGTTTTCCTCCAAATTTCAACCCACAACTATTCAAGTCTAACTGTTACAGATATTTTATGAATAGAGGACACCAGTAATCTGGTGTATGGATTATTTTTTTTTCCCCATTTGTTTTTCCTTCCTCCGTTCTGTTATTAAAAAAATATATATATTTTATATATATATATATATATATATATATATATATATATATATATATATATATATAGTTCGTGATTTTTTTTCTCGAATCGGACGACTAAGAGATAACCAATAATAATTTTTTTTCCTAGGCTCCCCTAAGTATATTCTTCTGTAGGAAAAAATAATCTTCAAAAATACATCTCTGTAATGAAGATAAATCAAAGACAAATAAGTTTCCATTTCTTGATTGCTCTGTCTCCGTCTATTATGATCCTTGAAAAGTAAAATGTTTCCCAAACCAAGATAAACGCTGCCATCAGTCACCTTTCATACTTTTCCCTCCTCTTCTCCTCCCTCTTTTCTTCTTACCTTCCTCACGCCACCCTCTCCCTCTACTCCCCCATCTCTCCTTATCTTCCCCTCTTCTCTCCACTCGTTTTCTTCCTAACACGTTCTTCCTCTCTTCTTTCCTACCCCTTCCTTCCGTTTGCCTTTTTTCTTCTCTTTCTCCCCATCATTTTTTTTCCTTTATTTTTTCACTTTTCACCCTCTTCTTCCCCTTCCTGCTGACCAACTTTGCTCCTTTTCACCCTCTCCCTCCTTCTTTTTTCTCACTCTTCTCTTTTTTCCCACTCTTTCTTCTTCCCTATCCCCTTCACATTTCTTCAACCCTGTCATCTCTCCCTTTCGTACCATATTCCTCTCTTACTTCCCGACCCTTCCTCTGGTTATCTTCTCTTCCTTCCTTTCTCTTTCCCCTCTCTCTTCCTATCCCTGCTCTCTTTTTCTCCTCACCTTTCTTCTCTTCCTATCCCTGCTCTCTTTTTCTCCTCACCTTTCTTCTCCACTCCCCTCCCTCCGTCTCTCCCACACTTCTCCGTCCCTTACCTTGTATATACTTTTCCTCTCCTGCTTTCCCCCTCTTGCCTCACTCTTTCGTTTCCCTCCTGTCTCCTTATTCATCCTTTTCCTGTCTTCCCTCTCCCTCACCTCTCTACCATTTCCTTTCCCTATCCGTACTCTCTCCCACTCCCAACACTCTCTCCCTCTTTCCCCCTCCCCTCTCTTCCCCTTCCCCTTCCTTCCCCCTCTCCGCAACATCTTTCCTGCCAGACCATTTTTCTTCCCTATCGAAATATTGATGTCGGGACTTTTGGTGATCAGGGAGATAGTGTGGAGCTGTGGAAGTGAAGAGGGGTTGAGTGACTGGGAGATATGGGAGGTGAGAGAGAGAGAGAGAGAGAGAGAGAGAGAGAGAGAGAGAGAGAGAGAGAGAGAGAGAGAGAGAGAGAGAGAGAGAGAGAGAGAGAGAGAGAGAGAGAGAGAGAGAGAGAGAGAGAGAGAGAGACAGAGACAGAGAGAGAGAGAGAGAGAATTGCATGAATGGGGAAAATGCAGATAGCAATGAAAGGTATGAAAAACAGAGAGAAAGGATTTGAGGACAAAGAGAAACACTGAGAGGAATTCGAAGGGAAGGAGGAAGTGAGTATGGAAATGAGAAGAGAATGATTATGAAGAGACAGAGAGAAACTTAAAGAGGAACTGAATGAGATTACGAGTGGGTATGGAAATGGGAAATGGAGCAGGAGAGACGGAGGGTGATGTACACAGGATAAATTTTGAATCCTTGGGGGAAAAGCTATCGTCTCTTTACTCTTACTAGGACCAAAATTGCCATGTGTCCCTCCTGAATCCTGAACTGCAACAGTAGATTGATGGCAGAATACGATGCTATGCTAATCGCGAAGAATAGATGCCGAGCTGTAATATTGTTTTTCTGCTTTTGAACCATGTGAAATAAGCTGCAAAAAGACCGGAAATGTGGGCCAACTTAAGGTGAAAGAACTATAGGTGACCAAATTTCCAGGGCCTGAATGATTATGAAAAGTACAGTCAATTTCAACGTGCAAAATATTGACAGTTCTGCTGTTGTTACTTTGTTCTTTGCTTGTTTCTGATACTACCTACCCTGTTAATTGTGGGGAAATACGGTGATGATGATGATGATGATGATGATGATGATGATGATGATGATGATGATGATGATGGTTGGTTGTGATGATACCGATAGTGATAGTGATGGTTATGAAAAAGATAAAGGTGAAGAAGAGGATGACATTAATGATCATATTGAAAACGAAGAATTGGCTGCCTTGACCCGTGAATGAGATCAAAGGAAATATATCAAGAGAAACGAATGAAAACTGAAACAAGGAGGAGCTGCGTCGAAAATACATCAAAGATTATGAAGAAAATACTAGAGAGAGAGAGAGAGAGAGAGAGAGAGAGAGAGAGAGAGAGAGAGAGTTTCAAGGTAGAGTCAGAGTTCCATATCCGACACATGTAGGGCGTAAGGCTCTCGTGATGATGAAGTGGAACGATAGGAAGATTCTCAAAAGATTTTAAAATTGGACCCCGGAAGTTGTTAGTGTTTGGATGAGAGAGAGAGAGAGAGAGAGAGAGAGAGAGAGAGAGAGAGAGTGGCAGGCAGACAGACAGACAGACAGACAGACATAGACAAAACAGACAGAAAGGCAGGCAGAGAGGCAGAGAGACAAACAAAAAAAAGAAAAGGCGACAGAGATAGAGAGATAGATAGAGAGAGAGAGAGAGAGAGAGAGAGAGAGAGAGAGAGAGAGAGAGAGAGAGACGAACAAGTTCCTCAAAATATTCTAAAGATAGCCCGGAAGTCGTTAGTGTTTAGGAGAGAGTGGGAGGATATTGACTGTCGATACTTTTATGATAGAGATGAAGAGGGAAGGAGGTGAAGGGGACGTATGGTCTGAAAGGAAGGAAGGAAGCAAGGAACGAGAGAGGGTGGGAGGGAACAGAGTACACTGTGACAAGGGAAATAAGAAAATTCGCTGGTACTGGATTGAGAAGAGAGTACAGGGGTAAAACGTTGAGCAAAATGATATACCAAGAGGCATAGTAGGTTTCTCAATGAGGGAAGCAGTTCAAACAGAAGTGATGGCGTCACGACATAGTAGGGGAAGAAATATAATGAGACAGTAAGGAAAGATAAAAAGTGTAGAACGAAAAATATCACATCAAGATAATGGAAGAGTGAAGTAAAACAACCAGAAATAAAAGGTTAACCATAATTAGCCATATAATTAGTAAGAAAGTCAAACAAAACACGACCAAGAAATATACTAAGCAGAGAAGGGAGAATGGTTGTCGATAGGGTAGATGGTAAAAAGGAAAGCAAGGTAATTTACGAAGAGATGTAGAGTGATAGGGAAAATAGGGAACCAAGCAAAGAGACTGCAATAAAAGTGAATAAAGAGACCTTGCCCAAGGATCTCGCCGTCAGCTTAAGAATGAATGCAACTCCCGAAAAGAAAAAATTGCTAAGGCAGGTTATTAAGTAAAGCAAGATTATTTCGACAACAAATATAGGAATGGAACCGGAGGTAAAAGTTCAATAACCGTGACTGAGAAGGAAAATACCCAACGAACAGTACCTTAGTCTACGAAACGCAACCATCATGTTATAAAACCAGATCCCAGTATCAGTGCTAGGTGCAGACAAGCTAGGGTAAAGAGATCTTGTCTAAAATTTCCATGATTGGCCTAATAACGAAACACAGCACAAAGAATATACTGTGTGTGTGTATATATATATATATATATATATATATATATATATATATATATATATATATATATATATATATATATATATAATACAAAAGAAGGAACGAAGTGTGTGGAGTAAGCGTTTGTGTAGAAGTTACCGTCTGAGAAATCACCAGTAGTCACGAGCCAGGACCCTTGGGAGATGAGTTACTTGAGGAGTGCGTGTGGAAGTACTTGGAGAAATGGGTGGACGAATGAACGAGTGTGTGCAGAAGGGGGCTTGGTAGTATACATAATAGTAGTAGTTTAGAGAAATGGACAGGGGTGGATTGGGTGTGTAGAGAAGGGGTGGTCAGGACAGTGTCGGGGTAGAATAGGTGCTGTTTGTGAAATGAAAGGTTAGCAAAAGGGAGTTGACAGTAGATGTAACAGTAGTAGTTTAGAGAAATAAATGGAGGTGATGTGGACATGTGGAAAAGGAGAAGTTAGCAAAAATCTGACGTAGAATCGGAGTTGTTAGTCGAATGGAAGACTGACAGGAGGATTAGCATTAGGTGGGCTGGCAATAGACGTAACAGTAACCTAATATTATAAAGACGGCAAAAGTACATTTAAATAGTACTCGGATGGAGAGGGTTCAGGCAGTGTTGTTGTTAGTAATGGGATAGACAGAAGTAGAGCACAGAACAGAATTAGACGTAGGGAAAATGCTTACACAGAACTGAAGTTGATAGGATAATACGAGGTTGACAAATGTTTACGCACACAAGGAGACTCTAGCAGAAAAAAAATCTACACAGAAGCGAAGTTTATGTGCGAATGAAGGCCAGACAAAAGTTTGCACAAAAAGTTTACACACAGAGGGAAAGTTCATGTCGGTGTGCAAGGCTGACTTAAATTTACAGAAAAAGTTGACAGAGAAACGAAGTTTATGTGAAATGGAAGAGCTGCTTAAGTTCATGCAAAGAAGTTTATATGGAAAGGAATTTATTTCAGAATGGAAGGCTGACACACACACACACACACACACACACACACACACACACACACACACACACACACACACACACACACACACACACACACACACACACACACACACACACACACACACACACACACAGTCTCCTGGACAAGAAGACCATAGAAGTCACCAATGAGTAAAGTATTCCCAGGGGAATAGTGAGAAGGCAGGAAATAGTGAGAGGGAGTACCATTCACTATAGAAAAGCCGTCGTGAAAACTTCATAGGAAGGATGAAGGGAAATCAGATTCTATACTATCTTAACATGAAAAAAGATAAATTCTGCCCTCCCTTCTACCTCACGTGTCCTTCACTTCTTCAGGCTTCATCCTGTTATCTCGCAAGATCCCTTTTGTTGGGTTCCTTGCTGAGATCACCGCTATGTAAGTTATCAACAGTGCGATCACAGCCTTGGTACTCGTTCCTTAAGGAGGCTTTGAGTACTGAATGGATTGAAAATAGTTCTGAAGAATTTAGAAATATTCTCCATTCTCCCCTTGTCACCTTTCACCCAGCAATACATCTGTGGAAGTGGGTGTAAGATAATTGTTGTGAATCGTCTAGTTTAATGCGCGCGCGCGCACACACACACACACACACACACACACACACACACACACACACACACACACACACACACACACACACACACACACACACACACACACACACACACACACAGGCAACCAGTTGTAACATGGGATCCTTTAATATCCAGGTAACCATTAGTAAGCAGGTAACGTTATTGATAGATTACTATTAATGAGCAGGGAACCATTAGTAAGTAGGTAACGCTTTTGATCAGGTAGCCACTTATGAGCAGGTATCTCTTAATAAGCAGGTAGCCATTACTAGGCAGGTAACCGCTAACGAGCCTCTAGACCAGTAAACGCGCCTTCAGCCAGTGAACTTTAAGAATCCAGGAATCAACATCCAATTAGAGTGAGGAGAGTGGAGGGCCGGGAGCCAATTAGAGCACTGAGTCAATGATGCTTGGCCAATGAGAGACCTCGTCATTTTCACACACACTAGCACCGTATCCGAGGGTGTATTCGCAATGCATCCAGGAGGGCTGGATCCACTTGTATGTTTCCAGGAGAGCAGTACCCCCTTCCAGGAGAGCTGTATACGTTTCTTGGGGACCTGTAATCGCTTGTAGGAGAGCTGTATTCGCTTCTAAGAGGGCTGTATCCGGTTCCAAGACTGGTGCATTTAGTTTTAATGCAGATGTCTTCTTTTCCAGCAAGGTTACATTGTTTTCCGGGTGGCTTGCACTGAATTCCAGGACGGATGTGTCTAGTTGCAGGACATTTACATTCTTTTTCAGGATGTATCTGCTTTAGGATTGTTGTATCCACTTCCAGGGGATTTTTTTTTCTTTGCTAACAGATGTATCCATTCACAGACAGGCGTTATCCACGTAGATTATATGAGAAGACTAGGTTTACATGAAGGTAAAAACGCAAGTTGTGAGGGAAGTAATCGAGGTATAAAAAAAAAGAACATGAAAGCAGAATCGGACAATGAAAGAAATCGATAAGCTCAGAGGAAAAGAATCTAGAAATTAAAAACAAAATACAAGAGCTGACAAGGAATGAAAAGATGGAAAGTTTTAGAAGAAAGCAACCTAGAAAAAAAAAAAGATGAAAATACAGAAGTAGACAGGGAAGTGAACTGTGGAAAATGCTAGACATGTGTTAGAAGGATTCCATATTTCCTGGAACGTCATGTCAAAATTCTGGTAGTCTTGAGAGGATTGCCTGTCTTGTTAAGGAAATTTACGAGTGAAAATGAAAGTCTTATTCAGCCTGAGTGCACTTAGGAGTCTGGCTTCATTATGCTAAGATCTGCATTGCATTACCCTAACTTTCTTTAACCATTATTTTTTTTTAGCAAGCTTCGTAGAGTGTGCTTGCTTTTTTGTGCATAGTAGTGTGCACTCTTAATCATTTAGGATTTGTGAATGTGTTAATAAAATCTATTTCTAACTCATATAGTTGCAATTTCTTCGAGGCTGAATATAATATACTCAGCAGAGAGTGAGAGAGGGGAAGGGAAGGGGGTAAATATTTGCGAACTATTCCATGATATTTTCCCAAACTATGAGACGTCATGGGAGCAAAGGGGTTAAAATGAAACGAAAAATCTCCCGTAAATTGAATAAAATTGTCTGTGTGTAAATAGTATTCAGTAAAGAGATTTCATCGTAGTAAAAGAGTTTAAAGTGAGCTAATAAAGAAAGGTCCATAAATCAGTCAGCATCTTGACAAGTATATATTGAAAAAATTGATCAGCTGCCATCGCCAAGAGCTAAGGTAAATATAGTTATTTATAGAGTGTGGTTTGTAATAACACTGATATACTTAAAAGGCCGGATTAGGGATTGTTTAACTGGATTATTTGAACAAGGAAATAGCCTTTGTAATAATAATAATAATAATAATAATAATAATAACATAGATACTGTCATCGTCATGCATGTGAACTGGATTATCTGAACGACGAATATAAGCATCTGTAATAATATTGCTGAAATAGATACTTTTACCTCCATGCATGTGAGGGATTTGTGGACTGGATTACTGTATTTGCACAAGCTACATAAAGTATAAGTTGCAAAGGGAGGAAATTTACTACCAGGGGTCTCGCGTTGTTAGCTGTTTAAAGTGTGGCGCAGTTTCTTATGCCGGTATTGTTAAAGTTGAAGTTGTTTTTATAAAGTCTCACGACCTTGAGATTTGTGTAATATTCTTAGCGTGGGGCCGGACTAGAAATGATTCACCCAGCGTGGTATGGCTGTTGGAGAGGGACGCCTTCACGTGGTGGCACCGGCATATCTGGGAGGCTTCAATGCTCAGCTGTACAAGCGTAACCCAGTTCCCCTTCTAATCCCCCAAAAGAAAGATGGTGGACTGCACGAGAGGGGGATCCTCAGTCTGCAGTCCACTGGGTTTACATATCAGATGAACCTGAGGCTACGACAACAACAATTACTACTACTACTACTATTACTACTACTACTACTACTACCACTGCTACTACCACTGCTACTACTACTACCACTACAAAAGTGAACTGTGTTTATTAGCTCTTGAGTTTTATTTGTGCAGATGTTTTAGAGCAGAAGCCGTATTTCTAAACTTCCTTTAATTTAAATTGTGTATACTTTAAGACTGACTACAAGAGCGTATGTGAGTGAGGTGGAGGAAGAGGGGAAGATCAAGGATGAGTTGGAGGGATGGGGTGGAGAGATATATGAGAGGAGGGGTTGTGAGTTGAAGGAAAGGCAACTAATGGCAGGGGGCAGGGCGACGTTTGTTTGGTCACCCTTTAGAGGATTATGGCGTCTGTCAGTATAGATATAGGCAGAGAGATTGATAGATACTGTAAGATTTCCCTGTACAGTTTGTATTTATAAAGTTTTTAGAGCTTAATTTATGTATAAGAATTTTAGAGCAAGGACAGTATTCATGAACAATATTTTAGCGTAAGCTGCGACATTGGTTGATTTCTCGAACGTTAATATTCACTAAAACATCTACCTAACTCTTCACAGCCAAAGTACGAGTGCCTAATATACGGAAAATAACTTTAAAGCAGACCATAGAAAGTTACATCTGAAATTAAGTAACTACGCCAGAAAGTTATATATATATAAAGGGAGCCCCTTTAAGCTCCCTAATTCTGTGAAAGATATAGGAGAGGTGTGTATACAAGAGCAATGCCCGTCTAGTATTTGCGCTCATATATAAAACTTTTGAAAACTGAAAATGTTGTATATCAAAACCCGCGTGCATGTGTGAAAAAGAAAACACACACACACACACACACACACACACACACACACACACACACACACACACACACACACACACACACACACACACACACACAGGTACCAGCAGCAAGCACCTCATTTTAGCCTGCGTAAAATGCAGCAGTTGTGTACAGCAAAATTATGAAAACTTTATGTATGAGCCAAAAATAGTGTGCACAGCAGCGTGGTCAAAGTTGAAAGAGAAATAGAACTCTTGTCATAATGTATATATGTATGTATGTATTTATGTGTACATGTATGTAGGAGAGTGTATTTATGTGTACATGTACGTAGGAGAGAGAGAGAGAGAGAGAGAGAGAGAGAGAGAGAGAGAGAGTAGGGGATGAAAGCTTGAATGGAAGAGAACTGTAAATATGAGAAGAAAGGGAAAGGAGGTATCAATTAACCCTATCCAGTGAGTTTTCATTTATTATTTCTCAGACCATCACTGTGCAATATAACATTTGGATCAGACGAAATCTGTAACTGTAAAGGGATTTAATGAACGACGTCTAACACCTCCATTTTGGAAAGTGTCCCATGAAGTGAATAAAATTATCTTTAAATGGTAATAATTATGTGTGGACATTTTCGGGCTTATGCATTAAGTGGAAGAGGAGAGTAAATATGTGAGGAAACGAAAGAAAAATGATAATGGACGGAAATGAGAGAGAGAGAGAGAGAGAGAGAGAGAGAGAGAGAGAGAGAGAGAGAGAGAGGAGTACATATGAGAGGAAATGAGAAAAGAAAAGTGAACAGGAAATTAACAGGGACCGGAAAATACTGTACCTTAGATTCGAGTGGGGTGAGAGAGAGAGAGAGAGAGAGAGAGAGAGAGAGAGAGAGAAACATGGAAAATAGAAACTGAGCGAGGGGAAGGTAGAGAGAGTGCGTTCTTTAGCTAGGAGGATCACCCTTGTTTACCCTTCTACTATTGACTGTATCGCTGCAAACACTACGGTAGGGGTGAAGTACAGAATATGGGTCTTATCGCCAGTATTCGTTTACTCTACTATTTTTACTCTGACTTGGCCTAAAATTGCCATCTCTCCATCGTACATACTCAGTTGTAATAATAGACAGACACTAGAATATGGTGATAGTCACCAAGAAGTTATATGAAAAGGATCTAGAGTCACTGTTTTGTCCTGTTCTGCCACTGAGCAACGTGAAATATGTTGCAAAAAGACGAAAATCTTGGCCAGGTTAATGTGGAAGAACTGTAGAGGCCAATGGAGACTGAGGCACTTTGAAGTAAATCGATCAGAGCTCCCAGGGGAGATTTCGAGGTTTTTAGGTCACGTAATTTTCCTGCGTAAATCGGTCGCCTCTGTATAATCTGGACTAAGGCAGTCTAACGTCGTGCCCCTGTTCTTCAAAATAGACAATATATGTACCTAAGGAAATGGTAGACCACAGATGGTGTCTCGGGTTGCAGGAAGATATTTGACCCAATGCTAAGTGTGGTGTCACCAGGAGGCAGCACTACATGGGATGAGTGGATGATCGGCCCCCCCCCTCACGTACCACTTAAATACGATGTAGAGGCTGTCAGAAAACACAGTATTAAGTTCAAGTAGGAAAACACATATGAAAGCAAAATGTTTTCTTCCATGCGTTTCTGAGTTGTTTATCATCATGCAGAGCTTCATGAAGTAATTAAACATGTAGCGAGGCGGCACTATACTTCAAAGGGCGCGGCTGAGTGTTGGTGCTGACGCTGAGAGACCAGAGAGCCAAAAACAGCAACGTGGAAGCATTATTTACATTAGTGAATTTAACATGACCCTTCCTATTCAGCCTCCTTTCCTGGCCAC
>NC_136969.1:25334148-25356648 GCF_032717465.1 Coenobita brevimanus | reverse complement strand
GAGGAGGATTGTGGAATTGGAGAGAGAGAGAGAGAGAGAGAGAGAGAGAGAGAGAGAGAGAGAGAGAGAGAGAGAGCATTTGGTAATACAAGGGGAGTGTAGGTCACGTAAATCAGCAAGAAAAATATTGGATTGGAATTTACGAAACTAAGCTATGAGACTGGTAAGTTAGTGATTGGCGACACGGAGAGAGAGAGAGAGAGAGAGAGAGAGAGAGAGAGAGAGAGAGAATGATGATGATGATGATGATAAAGAAGTGAAAGAGAGATGATGGTCATTGAGGAAGTGAACGAAAGAGAAATGATCATAAAGAGATGGCAATAAAGAGGAAATTAAAAGAGATAGTAATAAAGAGGAAAGGAGATGGTGATGGAGGATGTGAAAGGAAGACAGAAGATGGGAGATAAAGAATTGGAACACTTTAGGTACGGCCAGAGAGAGGAACAGTAGTGAACGTTTACCAAAGCCTGTCCATAGCTCAGATCAGCCAGCTCGTACCTTGCCATATATCAGAGAGAGAGAGAAAGAGAGGGAGGGAGGGAGGAAGGGTTGGGGGGTTGGGGAGGGAAAAGATTGAAGATAAAAAGGACTGAGAAAAAACAGGTGAAAGAAACAGGAAAGAAAGAGAAATGGTGAATGAAACAGAGGTTAGAGGGGGCAGGAAGACACGAATAAGAAGAACGGTGGCTTAGTGAATAGCGTACGTGTCTTGTGATGAGAGGCCTTATGTCTTGGGTTTGAGCCCAGCCATGGCGGACATTTAATGAGGATGTTCGTGGTATGACATTTCATATGCTTGCTCACGTCCGTACCCTTTCTGCTTGGCAAATGAAATATAGAAACTATGAAACACAAATATAGCCTTTAAAACTCCGTACACACACACACACACACACACACACACACACACACACACACACACCGTAATTCGTCAGTATGGGAAATGCTAAATTATGGTTATCACATTCCCTCCTGAAAAAGGGTCTACAGTCCTCCATTGGATCTAACATGGAATGATAAAGAGAGATAAGAAAAAATGGAGGATGATACGAGCAATAGAAGGTGCCAAAGAGAGAGAGAGAGAGAGAGAGAGAGAGAGAGAGTCCAGGTGTTGTGTTGGGTGCTCTCTCAAGTGTCGTGAAGCCAAGGTCTGTCCTAATTAGTGCTGAGAGAGAGAGAGAGAGAGAGAGAGAGAGAGAGAGAGAGAGAGAGAGAGAGAGAGAGAGAGACAGACAGACAGACAGACAGATAGAGAGACAAACAGAGAGAAGGGGGATGAGTAAATATGAGAGGAAATAAGAAAAGAATAATGGAGGGGAAATGAGTAGGTGGGGGAATAGTACCATAGTTTCTGTGAGAGAGAGAGAGAGAGAGAGAGAGAGAGAGAGAGAGAGAGAGGGGGGGAAGGGGGGAGTAAATATTACAGGAAATAGGAAAAAATAGAGGGAGAAAAAATGAATAGGGTCAGAAAAATAAGGTGGGTTCTGAGTGCACGGCAGGGGAGGGAGACAGAGAGACAGGGGGTGGGGGAGGGAGGGAAGGGAGGATAGAGAGAGGAAAGGTGGGAGGAAGGTGATGGAGTCCGAGGAGGAGGTGGAGGGAGAGGGTAGAGTGAGTATTAGGGAGAGGATGATGAAGTAGGAGGGGGAGGAGGGTGAAGACTGGAGGAGGCCATACGGTAAACAAAGGGGAAAGGTAATGAATAAGGGAAAAGATCATAAAAATGAAAATAGGAAGGGGAAGAAAAATACCTGAGGTGAGAGAGTGGAAAAAATGAAACAAGGGGGGTAAAGGTGAGGAAGTAAAGGGAAAATGTCCGAAAAGGAGCAGGAAAATAGGAAAAAGGGACAAACAAAAAAAATAAAAAGGAGGGGAGGGAGTATAGTAAGAAGGATCAGAGAGGGAGAAAGATGTGGAAGAAAAAAAAAAAGTGGATGTATAAGCAATATGAGGGAAGGAAAAAGGGGAAAAACAGCATAAGAAAAGGAAGAAAAAGAAAGAAAGAAAGGGAGAAAGTAAAGGAAAAAAAGAAATGAAGACACGGAAGCAAAATCGGGGAAAAGAAAAAAAAATAATAGAAAAGATAGTGTGGGAGAAGAAAGCAAAAGAGTGAAACCAGAAATAATGCTAAAAGAAAGGAAAGAGAACGAAACTTAACAAGGAGAAAGGAAAGATCCAAGAGTCTGAAGAGATAGCGGAATTATTGAGAAAAGAACACCACAGTTTCCAGAAAATGAGAGAGAGAGAGAGAGAGAGAGAGAGAGAGAGAGAGAGAGAGAGAGAGAGAGAGAGAGAGAGAGTTACTGGAATATTAGAGAAAAAAGCTAGATGAAATGTGACGGAGAAGGGAGAGACTGAGTGACAGGACTGTGGAAAAGGCTGCGTGAAAGTTGGGAGGGATAAAAGAAAAATGAGAGAGAGAGAGAGAGAGAGAGAGAGAGAGAGAGAGAGAGAGAGAGAGAGAGAGAGAGAGAGAGAGAGAGCACCATATTTCCCGTCATCTATAAGGCTTGAATGATGAGTGGTTGGATAATACGGATCATTTCACATGGTCCTCCATTGATAGGCTTCTGCCCTTTTGTATGTTTCCTGTTTCTCCTTTTCTGGATCTTGCCTATCCCATGTATGATAGTGGGAAGTAGAGTTATGATGATGATGATGATGATAAGGAGGAGGAGGAGCGGGAGGAGAAGAAGGACAGAAAATAGGGTAATGATGATGGTGATGATGATGATAGTGGGACACGAGGTTAAAAATAATGAAAATGGTGATGATGGTAGTGAGAAATACGGTCGTGATGATGATGATGATGATGATGATGACTGTGATAAAATGGTCAGCCATCAGTAATAGTTTCAGATTTTTAAAGGCAGTGTGTCTAGGCATTCCGAAGTGAACAGGTATTGAATTTGGCTCTTTTAAGTTTTGTTTTCCCAGTGTGAACAACTTGCGTTCTTCTAGCTTTTGCTCTTTCTTCGTTGCAAGAAAAATACGAAAAAAGAAGAAAAAGAACAAAGAAAAGACAAAGAAAAAACAACAGACCATAGGGAACATAATTGTGGGAAGTGAAAGATGAGGGAATTATATTAAAAAAAAAAAAGAGGCTGTATCGAGACATGGTTTAAAACTGAACCGCTATAGGCCTGCAGTTACTGATGGCCTAATAGGTGAATTGTGAGGGAAATCATTTACGCCCATAAGGTCATCGGTAATGGTTGCTGTGTAAAGGCTGAGATTTCAGTCCACGTTGCCATACGATTTTTTATTTAGAATTCCCTTACCTACCATTTCCCAAGTCATGCCCTTTTCCCTCTGCTCACCATGTATGTATGTATGTACTGAAGAGACCAAATGCGGCTGTTTAGGGAAAGAGACGTCATTTTAACCCCTTTTTATCCAAGGTGTTTCTTTTAATCTGAGAGTGGGGAGTTTGGGATATATTGGATGATCAGTTGTTTAGAGAGGAATGAGGCTTGTTCAGCTGGTCAGAGAGAGTTTGGGGTTAAGGTGTTGTGCCGAGGTAGGCTTGTGTGTACTCCGTCCATCCCAAGACTCCATCTGCCATAAGAGGCGTGGATGAGAGAGTGGGGTGAAGTGCCGTGGTTCTTGTATGTACAGTGCCTCACGCAACGGAGAGAGAGAGAGAGAGAGAGAGAGAGAGAGAGAGGAGGTTTGTGTTGTGGTCTTTGTATATACGCATTCTTATGCATGAGAGAGAGAGAGAGAGAGAGAGAGAGAGAGGTGGGGGGGGGGAAATAAAGGTCTGTGGTTCTATATACGGAACACTTACACAACATAAAGGTGAGGAGAGGAGAGGGGGTGAAGGAGAGAGGTGAAGAGAATGTGAGGAGAGACAAGTGAGGAGGAAAAGATGAGAGGTTACATAATGGAGAGAGAGAGAGAGAGAGAGAGAGAGAGAGAGAGAGAGAGACAGACAGACAGACAGACAGACACAAAGTCAGAAAGAAAAATAAAAAAAGGTAGAAGAGACGTTAATTAGAGTTACATAGTTAAGAGAGTGTTTCATAGCTGGTAAAAAGAGTGAGGGCAGAGGAAATTGAAGAAAGAAAAACCAGAGAGCTGAGGGGAGTAGAGTTGCCAGATGGGGAAAAAGCGAGAGAAAGAGAGTGTGAGGTGAGGCTGATAAAAGCGTAATAGAGTGAGAAGAAAGACCGGTGAGGAGGGGAATAGGAGATGAGAGGTGAGGATGGTGAGGATAGGAATATGTGAGGGGTGAGGAGAGGAGTACCAGATGAGAAGAAAATAAATCATTAGGAGAAATTGGGGGATGGGGAGAGGAATAGGAGAAAATAAAGAGTTAGGATGGTGAGAAGAGACAAAGATAATGATGAAGGATGAGGATGGTGAGAAGAGGAATAGAAGATGACAGGTGAGGAGAGGAAGAGAGTATGAGGGGTTGGGATGATGAGGAGAGGAGCATGTGAGGGATGAGGATGGTGAGAGGAATAGAAGGTAATGGGTGGGGTTGATGAGAGGAGCTGATGAGTGAGAATGGGGAGATGAATAGAAGATGAGGGGTGAGGATGGTGAGGAGAGTAGAAGATGAGGGAAAAGAATAGTGAGGATAGGAAGAGAAAATTTGCAGTGAAAGGAGGAAAACAGAAGATGTGGGGTGAGAAGAGAAACAGATGATGATGAGTAAGGAGAAAAATAGAAGATAAGTTTGGCTAATGCGTGTTCTTTCACACCTGGCAAAGATCAATTGATGAACATGTGTAGTCCGACCGCAAGATCGATCAGACTCGTAACCAAGGAGACTCATTCCTACCTCATTGTTCAGGCTAGTCGAATTTCATGCAACGAGTAAGCAGTGAGAGAGAGAGAGAGAGAGAGAGAGAGAGAGAGAGAGAGAGAGAGAGAGAGAGAGAGAGAGAGAGAGAGAATCACATGAATCTTACGGTTCTGTATACGTGGTCTGGCTTTAATGCCAACATCCATACCTTCTACCACCACTTACGCCTACCACAGCTACCATCTACTCTCATAGTACCAATACTACCATTTATATCTGTTACCACCACCTACATCCATAACCACTGCCACCATCTATAGCCATTACCTTTGTCACCATCCATACCTTCTACCACCACTAAAACCTGTTACAGTTACCACCTTCGCTCAGTACCATTACCATCATCTATATATATTGTCTCATTTGACAGGTGCTGACGAGGATCCTACCTGTCGTCACACTGTAAACCATGGATGGAACAACTGTGCCGTCCACCCGGAAGCCAAAGCACCTCGCCGTGGGAAGGAGCTATGTTCTACATTGGTGAGCACTGTCTACCACTAGGGGGCGCCGGTTGCCTGTACATTGTATGTATTGCACTGTACTTGTAGGACGACCCACAGAGGCAGTTGCTTACCGGTGGTCGACGGGTCACCTCGGCCAGACAGTAACAACACCAACACGAACACCAACTACAACTACAACAACCTACATCCACTACCACTAAAATGAGTTTGTTTTCACCTGAAGATGATCCCTAATCTCTTTCAGATCAACTGATGGTCAAGTGTTGTCAGATTAAAGGGTTGATCTGACAAGTAACCATAAGTTTCACTTCTACCTTAAAACCAAAAATCTGCAACCAGGACTTAGTATTCAAGTTGTGCGAGATGAAAACAAACCGAATATTACTATCTATGCTCACTGTCAACACCGTCACCTACACACACCGTCACCACTTACACCTTTACCACCACCACCACTATCTACATCCACTACCACTGCCCTCCACCATGCACACACACAATCACCATCATCCCCACACCTCCATCTCCACCCACACACCCCCGTCTTCACCCACACACGACCTCCTTCCTTCTTCCCCATTCCTTCCCATCCACCACCAATCTCCTCTGCCCTACTTTTCGGCCACTACCCATCCACTCACCGGCTGAACGCTTCCCTGGGTTCGAATCCGCTTACCGAATGAACGAGACAAGAGAACCGTCGCGATGAAAGTGGGGACCGTATTAACATGGAAAACCTTTTTGACCCGCCCAGCCCCGCCCCTCATCGTAGCTATATGGGTACGGAAGAGAGGCCAGGAGGAGGGAGTGGAGGAGAGAATGTAGGAGGAAGAGAGGAGGAAGGAGAAAGAAGGAACAGGGGGAGGAACAGGAAGATGATGGGAGAGAAAGGAGGAAAAGGGGGAGCAAGGAAAAAGTGGGAAGGAAGAGGTAGAGACATAGAAGGATGATGAGAAGAAAGGGAGTATATGAAAAGAGGAAGAAAGAAGCAGCCGTTAAGAAGGAAAAGAGAAAAAGAGGGAAGAAGGAGGAAGGAGGGGAGGGAGAATTGGTTGGTGTAATAGTGGAGGCTGGAGAAATAAGCAGAGGGGGAGGAAGAGGAATTCTGTCAAAGAGAATGAAGGAAATGCGAGAGGAAGGAAAGAAGGCGGGAGGAGGTAGAGAAAAATACTCAGTGAATGAAGAGGGAAGAGGGAAACAGAAGGTACAAGATAAAGAAAGGAAGTAGAAAGAAGAAAAACGGACATAGGAGGCAAGGGAAAAAAGAGGAGAGAAAGGATGAAGACTGAGAGAGGAAGCAGAAGAAAAGGAAGGAAGAGAGAGAGAGACGAGGTAAAAGAGAAAGAAGTAGTAGGGAGATAAGAGGTAGGGGAAAAAAAAAAAACAAGGAAGAGAGAGACGAAGAGAAGACAGGAGAGAAACAGAGAAAGGGAAGGAGGAAGACGGAAACAGAAGGAAGGGAAAAAGAAAGCGGAGTGAGGAGGCAGCATGCAAGAGGAAGTGGTAGAGGAAGGAGGAAGAGGAAGGCTGGATTTAAGAAACGCAATGACCCACGAAATTTGGGATACACTCCTTCTGCTCTAAAATTATCTAAAACTGCCAATATTTTTTACCTTCGTGGCTGAGCTGTAACAGCAAATTAACACCAGAGTATGATGCTAGTCACGAGCAAGTGCTCTGGAGAGTATGTAGAGCCATAGTATTGTCGTTTTCTGCTATTGAGCTACGTGAAATAAATTGCAAATGGACGAAAATCTGGGTTAAATGAAGGATAGGCAGGGATGAGGCATGGAGACGCAGGAGGAAGAAAGAGGTAGGAGACAAAAGTGAATAAAGAAGGAAGGAGGAAGAAAGACAAGACTATAATCCGTTCTCTTTAACTGGACGTAAAATTGCCATCTCACTAGCTACAGTGCTGAAATATCACAAGAAATTAACACAGGAAGATGGTGCTAGTCATGAAAAAGTGCTGTTGAAAGGATGCTGGACCGTTGTATTATTTTATTCTGCCCTCGCAAAATAAATTACAAAGTCTGTCAAGTTAATGTGAACGAACAGTTGCAGATAACAGGAGGGAAGATATGGAGGAAGTTGAGAGGCAAAGACTGGTAAGAGACAGGGTGAGGCAAAAGGCAGGGGATGACAGGAGACTGGGAGAGACGGGAGACTGGCAGAGAAGGCAGAGTTAATAATGGGAGGGTAACAGGTAATAAAAAGTGTAATTCATTCACTTTGATTTGGCTGAGATTTTCGCATTCTTGCAGCCTGTTTCGCAACTCAGGGACAGAATCAGATAATGCTACGGTCCTGCATCTTGTCCACAGCACTTCATGATTAGCATCATTTGTAATGGCAATTTTATGCCTAATTAAAGTAAACAGAGCAGAGTAGGCGGAAAGTGTTTGGAAACAGAAAGGCAAATTAAAAGTTGTGGTAGGAGAATAAGGAAGCAAAAATCTTTTTAAAATTCCTTCCACAATAATCAACTTATATTTGAGCTATGTACTACAGTTATTTCAATGATCTTAGGGAACTGGACCACTCACAGCTTGAATACTGTGTCGTGATTACGTGAAATTCGATGAGCCTTAGTTATAATCTAGGAATGAGTTCATTTTGGTCAACAGTTAAATCGAAGCTCTAACCTGTCTACACTGGGCCGTCAACCAAGGTAAAAAAGGTTAGAGGTTTTTGTCTGGTTAAATGTGCTGTTTACACAAACATGTTTCATTAGTACTACGAATAAAGTCTTCAGTCGTATGAATTATAAAGTATATTTCATTTTCTAATTTTGTACCAAGTAGGTCAACTGAAAAGGACAAACAAAAAGAGCTGTGTGTGTGTGTGTGTGTGTGTGTGTGTGTGTGTGTGTGTGTGTGTGTGTGTGTGTGTGTGTGTGTGTGTGTGTGTGTGTGTGTGTGTGTGTGTGTGTGTGTGTGTGTGTGTGTGTGTGAAGTTCGAAAGAGAATGGTTTATTAACAGAAAGACAAACAGATACGAAAATCCCACCCACCCCCTCTCTCTCTAACTACTATTCTGCTTAATATTCATAACCTCAGTCCCTCACTCATACGTCGTCCTCTGCAGCCTCGTTCCCATTGTTGGGAACTAATCCAATCAGGTATTTTCTGTTGAGTTTCAGTAGAAGGGTAGTATTTTTGTCGGTTAAAAAGAGGGGACGTTCAGCATCCATTGACTGGATGTAATATTGAATTCGGGCGACTCTACATTGAGTGACAAGCCAAATTGTTTCTTGTCCTGTGGAAACAGTGTACAACGCTGAGTGGTCATCAGATAACCAAATGATGTCTGGTGGTTTAGTGGGTTAAGATGGTCCAACCGTATGAGGCCTGCAAGGGTTTACATCCCTGCTCATACCATGCCACTCAGGGACGAGTGACGCTGGTCACCATAGCCTTAAACGTCGGAACCAAGTAGCATAACCGGAGACCCTACTCTCCTGATGGGAAAAAAAATAAAATGGAGAGAAAAGATGTTAAATATATACATAAGGTAGACAGCCAGATAGATAGGAGGGTCCCTAACAATGCTACCAGTTTATTCCTGCATATGGCATGGTTACATTACGATAGCTTGCTGCTGGGGAGGGGCGCCTTCACGTGGTGGTAACACTATGACTTAGTGGTGGGGTTACCAGGCTATACAAACGTCATTTGACTCCCTCCCTATCCTACGAAAAGAGGATGGAGAACTGCAAGAATTGGACAGCTTCAGCCTGAAGTCCAGAGAGAGAGAGAGAGACAGACAGACAGAGAATCAGTGTGTATTCCTAGCATCTACTTTGCCCTTCCCTTCTCCTTCTTAGCGTCCCCTTCGCCTCGTAGCTCTCCTTCCCCACCAGCGAGTTAATTAAAGGCCGCCTGCTCCCCCTCCCGCCTCTGCCTCTCTGATGGCACCCACATAAACCATAACCAGAGCCCCTGTTTCTAATACAACTGCAGGTCCCTTCCCTTTATCCCATTACAGACACATAACCTATATACTGTCGACTTCTCTCTCCTCTCTGGTCTCTTTCTCCGTGTCCTCTCTCTTCGTCTCATTTCTCTCTCCTCTTCTCTTCACTCCTCGTCTCTATTCGTATCGTCTCCCTTTCTCTCTCTTTTCTCTCGACTCTCCACCCTTCGTTGCTGTTCTCCTCTCCTCTCCTTTCCTCTCCTTTTATCTTTTCTCTCTCCTCTCCTCTCCTCTTCTCTCCTCTCTGATGGCACCCACATAAGCCAAACCCGGGGCCCTCTCATGCTAATATACTACAAGTCCCTTCCCTTTAGCCATTTACAGACATAACATGTATATTGCCGACTTCTCTCTTCTCTCTCCTCTCCACTCTCTCCCTCTTCTCTCTCTCTCTCTCTCTCTCTCTCTCTCTCTCTCTCTCTCTCTCTCTCTTCTGTCTCTCACCTTCCTGATGGCACCCACATAAACCATAACCTGCCTTCCTCTTGTTAATACAACTTCAAGTCCCTTCCTTTATCTATTTACAGACACATGACCTGTATGGCTACTTTTCCCTTCCCCCTCCACACTCTTTTGCCCGCTCTTTTCATCCTCTCCATTATGTCTCCACTCTGATGGCACCCACATAAACCATAACCAGGCCCTCCCCCTGCTAATGTACTTACCTTTCCCTTCCCTTTATCCCTTTACAGACGCATAACATAATACTGTCGACCTGGATGGTGCAGAGGGATGCCTTCACTGTTCGAAATGCCGGGGTTTTGGGAGTTTGATCCCCCTCAAGGACAATGACGACCAATGGAGGGCCCACTGCGGGTCATAAAAAACGTGTCCCTCAAATAAGACTTGTTCATATTTGTTACGAGGGGTGTACTTATTTACAAATATAATTAATGAGAAGAAGAATAAAAACGTTACCTTTATTACCTTCAGAGTTAGAGACATAACCTGCTTACTCCATCACATTGTGAGTAAGACTGAAGCCGGCCTGGTTCGTTATAGTACCCCTAAACTTATCACATGATGATTTTTAGCAACCCTAGCTTCATTCTGTGGTGTGATTTGATGTTATAGGAACACATGATAGAAAATCCAACTTTAACGAATATTTCATCATGCAAGAAATTTGAGAAAAATACCTCCTTAAAGCTGGGGATTAAAGGGAGACTTTGAATACGCACACACCAAACATATGTAATAAAACAAAATATATATATATACCCATTAGACTGGGGATAATGCATCCTCAGTCTCTGAATAGTGCACTAGTATCCATTACCTTCTGCATATGGCGACATATTGGCTTCATTTCAAAACTAATTAGCGAAGGGGTTTGCTCCACCCAGCTGCAAAAGGTTCGCACCGTTAGCCTCCTCCCCCATCCCCCCATTTCGAGAGTCGTCACTGTCGAAGGTTGTGACCCCCCAAGGACAATAACCTGTTTCGAACACTGGACGCCATTACGTGTTGGCATTGAAATAACTGGGCGATGGAGCTGACCAACCGTAAAAAAGTCACTTACCTCCCTCCCTATCCCACAAAAGGAAACTGGTAGGCTGCAGAAGAGGGGCAACGGCAACTTGCAGTCCAATTATCACGCAAATTGGAAAGCAAACGAGGTAACCACTGAGTTATTCTGTCCTTTAAAATTAGAAGAAATAGATATTAAATCAAACCTATAGATTAGAGGATATTAAGCTAAGAATACCACACTCGGGTAAATGTCAAGAGAAATTAATCTTGGTCCATATTTGAGATATGAAATGTTTATTCACACAAATTGGACTTGGATTTGTCGTGAATAATTGTGAGAGGACGAGGAAGATTACCTAAATTCTTAATACGATGCATGAGAGGTAGTTTATTGTATATTAACCCTCTAATGGTGGGGATATCTCTACTTTTCGAGCCAACACCAAACGATTGTATTCAACTCGAGCTAGTGTAAGTGCCTGAGTTTAATATTGCCCTCATTATTATTTTGTGTGCGTGTGTGTGTGTGTGTGGTAGGAACAGTTCTAGTACTCTATTCTAGTGAACACCAGACGATTTAATTCAGTTGAGAGTGAGTCATAGGAGCCTGAGAGTGTTACGGTTATTCTCACATATAAACCTTTAATAATAGTGATGGTTGGATAGAGATTCATTAACGTTCCCGTAGTATATGTGAGAGTGGTTCGTTAGATATCAAACAAGTCACAAACCGCTTAGGACTAGAGATAATCCTAATCTGTCATCGCTTCCCTCTTCTATCCAATCTCTCTTCCGTCCCTTTCCTCGCGTCATCTCTTCTTCTTTCCCTTATCATCTCCTCTTGCTTCTCTCCTCCTCCCATCCCCGCTCCTTCCCCTCTCGTCTTTTGGTTCATCCTTCCATTTTCAAATAATCGCACTCCATCATCGCCTCCCTCTCCTCTCCACTCTCTTCCATCCCTTTCTTCTCTCTCCTTTCTCTCCATCATCCTCCCCTTCTCACTGCTTTCCATCCCCACTCCTTTTCCTTTCATCTTCTCCAGCTTTTACTCCTCTCGTTCTTCCATTTTATCATTTCTTTGCTGTCATTTCCACTCTCTCCCTTTCCTTTCTTGTCCCCTTTTCTTTCTTCTCTCTCCGTCGTCCTTTTCCTCTCCTCCACTTTCTCTTAAATATTCCTTCCCTCTGTTCCCACTCCATCTTTGCCTCCCTTCCCCCTCTCCCTCCTTGCCCTCTTTTTCTCCTGCATCCCTTCCCTTTGCTGTTTTAGTGTAATTGTCTTTCCCTTGTTTTAACATAATGAACCCTTTCTCTTGTTTAGTGTAACCCTAATAATGTTCTTGTTATAAATTTTGTCCCAATATTATTCTTGTAATATGCCTGTTCTTGTTTAAATTTAGTAAACTCTTTCCCTGTTTTACTAAAATTTCATATATTTTAGTTTTATTCTAATGTTTTGTTCATTGTTTTTTGTAATGGCTGCTTTTCCAGGATATATTCTAGTTATATTTACGCATCCGTCACTCAAGACAGACTATAAAAAGCGTATGTTCTCTGAAGCATGTTTTTTCTCACAGCACGTTTGGTCTCTATCGATCGTTTGTTCTCTCTTCCGCTTTTCTATAGCACGCCTGTTCTGATCTGACGATCATTAACCCCTTTCCGTTTAGTAGGTGCCCACGAGTAGTAAAGCTGGAGGGTCGATATGACTACAGTAACCAAAAAGAATCAGCCCTTCCTCATAATTAAGGCTTATCGAATATCATACAACCGCGGCTTAGTATTCAGGCCCAGTGACCCGGTTCCGTCACATGAAAAACTGTCTATACCACCACTGTCTCTTGATACATAACTGCTTTTCATCCCCGCCTCCTCTCCTCTCCTTGGCCGACGAATGGTACTGCAAGATAGGAGGGAAAATGCCGGTAAAATTGAATAACCTCGTTTTATTACTGAATTTTGATATATTTTACAACTAGATGGGCAAACTGACAGTGCAGATCTGTGGCCTGCGTCAGAATATATTGAGGATGGAAGTTAGATGGCTCTATGAAGTTAAGACGCACCAACCGAATGTGACCTGTAAGTGTATTTCCGAGGTGTGATGGAAGACTATTGTTCATAATATGCCAAAGGACGAACAGCTGTCTATCTGTGTCTGGATCGCCTATCCTAGCCAGGGACCATTACACCCCTGATGCAACGATAAAATATTGGATGATTGGTGGAGAGTGAAAGATGGAGGGTGACGCCAGAAAAATGAGATCTCGACAAGAGTTTCAGGGACATTAAAAATATTGATCTTCACTCTTTGAGGCCCGACACGTTTATCAGAGTATTATATTTACACTAACATCTGACAGTTTTATGTAGCTTACAGGTGGACACCGACGTTAAAGGGTTAAAACTATTCCCATTATCATCATCATCATCATCATCGCGAACTCTTCCTACCAAAGGAAATAAAATATACCCACTACTGCAACATAATCATTAAAGTTACACTTTAGTCTCACTCCATATTATATATACTCTATATCACATGGTTTAATTTAGTCACCCAAAGTAAAGAAGGGGTGGGAGCTGGTGAGAGAGAGAGAGAGAGAGGGGGGGGGGAGGGAGAGGGACATCGAAAGGGAGAAGGGAGAGAGGGGGAGAGGGAAAGGGAAAGACAGAGATGCAATGGCAGAGGAAGAGAAAGAGAAATATGGTGATTGGAGAAGGAGAGAAAGAGAAGAGAAGAGAGATAGGGAGGTGGAGAGGGACAGGGAGAGAAAGAGAAATGGAGGAAAGTGATCAAGAGGAGGAGAAGGAGTGGAAGAGAGAGAGGGAGGGGATGGTGGGAGGAAGGGGAAGGGAGAGGAAGAGAGAGGAAAAATTGTGGTAGGGGAGAGATAGTGGCAGGGGAAATGATGGTGGTGGGAAAACTGATCAGCGTAATACTATACCCTATTCATTACGATGATGTTTGTATATTATTCTTGCTTTTATTTTTTCATTTTATATTCTTGCCACCACCAGCTTGGTTTATTCAGTTTATGTAACTTCTCCGTCAAGTTAAAGAAGTTAGAGGCGACTTGCATTAGATCAGTATGATGTGCGATAATGTCTCCTGTATTACGTTTTTCTACAACCCGACGTTCTTGTCGTTTAGAAAGGCCGAATAATTGTTACAAAGGTCGTCTGTTGTTTGAAGTGAAGTGAGGCAGACCCCAGGCTGGGTCTGGGAACAGTCTAATTAATTGATTTTCGTTAAAAATACACTTTACTGATCTCCCACAGAACGCACCAAAACCTCCGCTAAAGCCAGTGCATCAGTCTTAAATGAGGCAACCCTATAGCATGTATTCAGTATGGACGGTGGGAGTTGATACCGAACTACTCAACTGAATAAAACTGTCTGGTTTTTTTTTTTTTTTTTTTTTTTTTTTTTTGGTGGCCCCATACACATCAGGAGGCGAACTCGATGGATTGCAAGTTGCAGTATCCTCCTTTTGTGGGACGGGGAGGGAGATCAGGGACGTATGTATAACCAGAAATTGAAACCGAGCGATCATATCGGTGCCACCACTTGAAGGCATCTGTCTACAGCACCAGACACTAAGAATAAAATATAAGGATAAGTCAGGGCCTTGAAAGGTATAAAAGGAATGTTTTTAATCTTTCCACTAATCTTTTCGAATGCAAGAGGTCAACCCTAATCCGTATAAAGTCTTCTAGAGGCAGAACGCTTTAGGTGGAGCAGACATAATCGTACCGAAAGAGTTGATGAAGACTGCTTATTTACCTGTCTGTCTATCATCCAGTCTTTTCTTTGCCCCATCAGTAGCGTAGAGGCACAGGACTAGGCTACTCAGTCCCAACATAGCTGGTCCCTGAGTGGTATTATGAGCAGTACCCCCGAACCAACCCTGTGATGTAAGCCTTTATGGGCCACTAAAGCTGTAGCACCTTCTTCCACTAGATCACCAGGCGTTCATTGGCTAAATTATTACCTTCGTATGTAATAAATGGTTTACTAGTTTCAGGAAACTCATTGTTGAGCCACCTGAAGGCATCACTACAGCAGGTGAGTGGATGATGGTCATACACACCTATCAGTCTTTAACCTTACCACTAAAAGAATAAATTGTCAGGCTGCAGAAAGACTAAGATAGGACAGAGTTTACGTACTACTGCTGTTGTTATTGCTGTGGCAACATGCTCATCTGTTCGTGAATCCAGTGGACTGCAGGCTGAGGTTCCTCTTATCCAGTCCACCATTCTCCATTCGGGAGATAGGGAGATAAGGGACGTTTGTATCACTGGTTGGCGAAGCCGCCGCTATATCGGTGCCAACATATGAAGGCGTCCCTCTCCAGCACCTTTCACCGCGCTAAGAGGGGTTGATGAACTCTTGTTAAAGGAAGGCGAGAGGTGGGTGTTGGAAAAAAAAAATGCCAACCTGGTAAAAAAAAATATTTATAAAAACAAAACAAAACATTTAAGTCTAAGAAAAAGATGATGTTGAAGTTGTGATTATTGGAGGGGGTTGTGACGTCAGTGCGTGTGGACACAAGGAGACGTCTCTCTCTCTCTCTCTCTCTCTCTCTCTATGTATGTATGTATGTAAGTACGTATCTGTCTCTATCTCTCTCTCTATGTATGTATGTATGTACGTATCTGTCTATCTGTCTATATGTATATAACACTGCCATCACTGAAACATTACCTTTTAAATCTGTAACTTTAGTCACATTCATATGCGAAAGATAAACTCCAGACAAAAGCATAAACTTACGTTTAATTTTCTCCAAGGTTCCCCCTTTCCCATTCTCGTCTAAAAGAAAGTATAATATCTAGAACGTGTCCGGTGGGGAAAAAAAAGCAGTCTTTCCAAGTAAAAAAAAAAAAAAAAAAAAAAAAAAATACAACCCTCGGTAAAAGTTCGTTGACACTGCCGGCTGTGAGGCTGCAAGGTGTTAGGTGAACTATTTTAATATAACGGTAATATGATCCACACAGTATAACAGCATGTGAAAAAAAATTATACTATCTGTCGTTTTGGGAGAAGTGATAATAGTGGAGGGGAGGACACAATCCTGTCAGGGAACTTGTCAGAGAATTTTTGTTCATGACTGTACGTAATTAGTAATATTTCGTGGAAGAATATAGATTTTCTTGACTGACGCACTGTAAGGAGGATAGTGTAACAAAGACTGAAGAAAAAACAAAAACGCTACCCACTAATGAAGGTAATCGTAAGATAGAAGGAATATTAATTTACCTGGTCTTAGACTCTCTCTCTCTCTCTCTCTCTCTCTCTCTCTCTCTCTCCTTCCTAAATTAAAGAACCGTATACAGAGACGCAACACAAAAATCTAAATAAATATAAACTACATGCACCATAGCTATTATATAACACATTACGTTGTCCACTATTTTGCGTTTCATTTAGCAGTACCGTATATATTTTTAAATTTTTTTGAGTCCACATGTACGTATTTAGGTTTCAGATTTTAAGTTTTAAGTTCTAATTACTGTTTTTTCATCATTCACTCGTTCCTGCGGTTTATATGCAGGTTAACAAATATGACGTCAGTTGTAATAAAATATAAGGATTTTTATTTTTATCATTAAAGAGTAGTGGCGAAATTATTAGCACACTCGACTTCCATTCTCACTCTTAATTGAATAAAATCATTTCCGTCATCTTAATTTCCAACTGTTAAATTTTTTTTTTTTCCCCAGAGGAGGACACCCGTAGTCTCGTGTATTGACGTTTTTCTGGATTTAATTTATTTTTTCTTCCTCTCTTAGGCCTGTTGCGAAATTAAAAACGAAAAGGAGCTGCCTGAACATAAAGCAGCTTGATGTTTGCTGATATTTGTGTGTGTGTGTGTCTGTGTGTGTGTGTGTATGTGTGTGTGTGTGTGTGTGTGTGTGTGTGTGTGTGTGTGTGTGTGTGTGTGTGTGTGTGTGTGTGTGTGTGTGTGTTTTGCCTGCTGCTTTTATATTCTGGATTTATTTATTTTGCTCATTTTTCTTACTTCATTTATATTCATTCCTTATTATTTCCTCTTCTGTCTCATTCTTTCAAGTGTAATAAGTATTCCTGATGAATTACAGGAGAAAAAATAAATACGAATTTACAGGATTTGAGAGAGAGAGAGAGAGAGAGAGAGAGAGAGAGAGAGAGAGAGAGAGAGAGAGAGTAGGTAAAGCGTGAGTAGGAGGGGCAGGTAAACACTGGAGGCAAACTGTGGCGTTTTCAAAGGTTAAATATGAAGGAACCCTAAAGTTTGGACCCATGAGCTTTGAGACTGTGAGCCAGTAGGCGAAAGGTGGTGCGCTAGATACTTTTCCCTGCAAAATCCCATATGTAGTAATCGTATACAATATAAGATTAAAAGCCTTAGGAGGAGACCGAAAAGATGAGTAGGAAGAGTTGAAATCAATGAATGAAATAACCAGATGTACAAACAGACGTACATACATTCACTAATAAACATGAATAAATAAGTAACATCTGTAGTAGTAGTTGTAGTACGTAGTAATAGCTGTGCTAGCAGTAGTAGTATTGGTGGTGGTGGTAGTACTGTACAGTAGTAGTAGTAGTAGCAGTATTATATTAGTTGTTGGAGGAGGAGGAAGGAGTGGCAGCAGGAGCAGCAGGAGTAGCAGTATATAAATAGCACGAATTGCTTAACAGTATGAGTCCATAAATAACATATGCAGGTTTTGGAGGAGTAAAGAAGGAATACATTAAGAGTGAAACAGCTTGTTAAGGTCTTAAGAGCCGGGATATATTTTTTTCTGGGGGTGATTTATGATTTATGGAGAGAGAGAGAGAGAGAGAGAGAGAGAGAGAGAGAGAGAGAGAGAGAGAGAGAGAGAGAGAGAGAGAGAGAGAGAGAGAGATTTACCTTACCCCATTATTTTCTTTGGTGAGCGACGGGGTGATGAGCTGACCACCTTTCTTGTTGCGAAATTATACGGAAGTCGAATATCATTACAGAGAGGCAAAATGATACAGAAGCCACGTTCTGCGTTAGCCAAATTATAGACGGGCCACGTTACTGACAAGGCCAATTGTAAAAGAGATTGACAGACAGAGTGATAGAGAGGCGGAATTAGAAGGGAGTCGAGTTGCAGGACAACTGAGTTACGAAGAATATTTAGAGGCAAGGCATAAATTTTACAGTTCGCATAACAGAGAAACCAGATGACTGAAATGTTGAATTAATGGCAAAACAGATTTAATTGAGAAGTCTAATTAGGCAGAGAGAGAGTTTAGAGCGAAGGTAATTTATAGGGAATTTGTATTATAAAGAAAAGCAGAAATACAGAGATGCATAGTATCTGCGAAGCATAATTACAGAGAACTTTAATTATGTACAGAAATGATTACAAAGAATCTGAATTACAGAGAATGCAGAATTATACAGAGGAGCAGAACTGCAGTGAAACTGAACACTGGATCTTTAAATTCCAGGCAGTCTTTTTTGGCTTGTGAAAATTGTCGAATGCTTTTCTTCGTGTTGCGTTTGGCTTTTAAGAGAAATTTTTCTTGGTGTACCTGCAGTATTTTCACCCTAATTTGTCCCTGATTTTAACTCTGCATCTTATATACACTACATAAAATGATAATATTTCGATTGTACATAACTTCCATAGCTCTCCGTGACAAGCATCATTTTCTATTGATAATTTGTCGTTACAACTCAGCACTGCAGATGGAGAGGCGGCAGTTGTAGACGAATAAAAAAAAAAAAAAAAGAGTTGTTTGTATACAATTTATCATACATAAAAAGAGATCTCCCCTAAGGTTTTAAAAATCGTCTGACCACCAGAAATGAAAATCAGGCTTCATCTCCTTGAGAGGTTTACCCATTAATTCTGTCACGTATTTTTCATTTCGTTCTAGCTCTTTCCAAACGATTTTTCCAGCTGTGGAGAGACTTTTCGAATTCGATGGGTTAGATATAAACTTTATTAATGCTCTGAAAAATGTAGTTGTGTTTCAGTGTTGAATATTTTGGACAGTTGTGAGATAATTATGGCCTCAGCTTCATCTGAAGCGTGAACCTGGTGGACTGGAGGTTGAAACTACCCTTTTGCAGTCGACCATCCTTCTTTCGGGGGATAGGGAGAAAGCTGAATCACGTTTGTATAACCAGGCAGCGGAACTGCCTGATTACATTAATGCCACCACTTGAGGGCATCCTTCTCCAGCACCTCAAAGATTATAAACGTGAAATTTGAGGCTGAGCAGAATATTCACTGTTTATTCTTACCAAGCAAAGGCAAATACTTATTTTTAATTGCCTGATAAGTGCTTGTGATTGTAGGAAAACTGCGCAGTAAAACCTGACAAACTGAATTCGGCAAGGTAATGCAGGTCGGTGTTGCTGATAAAAATAATTGTTTTTTTGTTTGTTTTGTTTTTTAATGCATTTACCTCTTTTTTTATTTCTTATTTGCCGGTACGTGTTCTAGCTATGATTTTAAAGCATGTTTCCATTGGTTCAAATCTCTGTCCTCTTTTCACTTTAACTGTGCTCTCTCTCTCTCTCTCTCTCTCTCTCTCTCTCTCTCTCTCTCTCCGGTATTTTCATTTCCTTCGCTTCCTCTATTTGTTCACCCTCTATTTTCCTTCCTCCGTTCCTCTCCCCGCTCGACGCTCACTTTCTCAGACTTTTTTTTTATTTTTCGTGATTTTTTCGTTTCTCTTTTGGCGTTCAACTTGTAGCACTGCTTCGTCAGCAATTTATTTTACATATTACAACTTATAGCACTGAAGTCGTGATGTCTTCAATTTTTCTCTGTGGCTAAGGATTTTTCATAACACCTCCTCATAGGCGATTTATTTTGCATATTACAACTTTAAAATTTCTTGGAGCTGTGACGTCCCCTGTAATTTTCTCGTTGGTTTATCAGATTCCGTAGCACCTTTTCCTCAGCGATTTATTTCGCATAGCACAGCTTAGAATACTTCAAACTATGATGTCCATCTTAGTTTATTCTTTCTCTCTCCAACGAATAGATTTTTATGCATCTCCCAGACGATTTTATTGGAGTTGGATGGGTTAAATAAATCCCTCATTAACCCCTCCCACTCCAGAGCTGAAAGAAATTACCTGTTGTAAAAAAAAAAAAAATGGAACAGAAGAATAAAGCAAAAACACGCCACTTTATTTACTTGAGGGGTTTATAGAGCCGAGAGTGAAACCAAGTTTTGGATGCGGGTCGATCTCCAAGAACAGCCTGGTCAGTCAATCACACCCTAAGGATTTTCACATACGGTACAGGATGATTCACTTTAGTTCTCTGAGTATTTTCACACACGAGTTGCATCTCTATCGTAGCCCCTATGGTGCTTCACTTCGGCAAAACCTTGTATTGCTCCACATCTAGGTTATCATGGACTTGTGTACATGTTCGTGTAACCTATTTGCTTTCCACTAACGCATCCATCAGTGTCCACACCCACACGTGATTCTGGCGCTGCGTTTAAGCTCAGTGTAATCCTTCCATTACGGTGACAGGCAGCACTGAATGGTCTGTAATTATTTTTTTCACATTTTTAACACAAAGTTTTCGTGCTGTAGTGCGGCAACGCAGGAGTTAACTAGGGCAATCGTCATGCATTTATCTAACTTATATTTTATCTGATTTGGCTCCCTCATTAATCCTTTGACGTTTAATTACATCTTTCAGTCTTGACTAATTAGTTGTAACATGTCATTTATGCTAAAATATTGTGCTAGTCACGAAAAAGTGCTATGAAGGGGATTTTATTCTGCCATTTTGATACGGGAAATAAACAGTAAAACGACGCAATCTCCACCAAGAGGAGGTGCAATAACTACAGTCAGCTCAGAAACTGTCTTCCTCAGTTTACCTATCCCACTGTCAATAACCTCCAGTCTTTAAAATGCAGTCTATTTAAGATTCCAAATACCTAGAACTTTTTTCTAGCTATCATGTAAACTCACGCCAAACGATTTTGTTTAGCTTTGTGAAAAAGATAACTAGATCTGATGTGAGAGGTGTAAGGCTGAGAGGAAGACCACGAATAGGATGGATGGACAGTGTGAAGAGAGCGCTGGATGCGAGAGGGATGTCTGTTGAGCAAGGAAGAGTGGCTGTGCGTGACAGAAATAAATGGAGAGAAATTGTGAATGAATAAGTGATGACGCAGCCCTGAGGGGATATTCTCCCGCATTTGGTCTGATCAGCTAGTCAGGTCAGGTGCGGGTAAGGGGATGGGTGTATTATGATGTGGCAGGGGTAAACCAGTTCTGCTGTCGGGCCCTGCTGCGGATGTCACTGATTGCATTGTGCAGTTGACCCTTGTGCGGTGTGGTGCGGTGAGGATCTGTCCGTTCTCCCCTTTGGGGCTAAGATGCGAATAAATGTGTTTGAATGGATGAGTAAATGGAGAGTGAGTCGTCCTGTCTCGGCTACCTCCCTTTCCTTGGGGGAAGCAGCCTAGGTATATAGATAGATAGAGATAGATTGTGAAACCCCTTGTAATCAAAGCCTATCTACAAAAAAAGAAAAAAAAAAATCTTTTTGTAATTTGTCCTTGCTGCGTCCAAGCAATTTTCCTTAACTTAGAGATATCTTTTGAACTGAAAGGGTGGGGAAAGGCTGCACCTGACCTCTCCAATTCGAAAGGTCACTCCCAAGCTGAGTGACATTGCCTAATGGTACCAAGAATAAAATGTAAAAGATATTCTCTGATGCAAGGGGCATACCCACCTCACTCCGATGACGCATTTTTATCTTGTTTCCGCTGCCTTCGGACGATATTATGAAGCACAGGAGAGACTTTTGAAGCTGAGATGTTAGATACAACCTTCGAAGGAGAGAGGAGAGATTATTGGAATTGGAGGCGCTAAATAAAGTTTTCGTTAACCCCTTCACTACCACGGTACTCTCTAAAGTCAAATAAAATGGCATGATAAAAGCAAAAGCACTAAATTCACAAATACGTCCTCTGGGTCCAGGGGGTTTAAGGCGCAAGCAGAGAAAAGGCTTGAGGGACGCGAGACAAGCACCGAGAGAGAATCCCTGGTGCTCACTGACCCGCTTCTCTTGAATCCTTCTGTTGTCTCTCACGCCTGATTTGTGAAGGAAAGGAGCCAGACAAAGAGGCGAGGAGACGGACACGGAGAGAAGCAGGGAGGGACAGAAATACCGGAATTATAAAATGAGAAGAAAGCGAGAGAAACAAATAATAGAAAAAGAAATAAAGATACGCAAGAAACAAGACTAGAAAAAATGGAAGGGGGGAAGAAAGGTCTCCAATGATACCAGTAATAAAAGAACAAAAACTGGTGGACAGAACAATAAATCAAACAGAAAAATCCGAATCAGTCGAGTAGTCAGTACATAAAAAGAGTGCAATAGCGACAAAGAGGCAAAAAGACGGACACTGAGAAAGGCACGAGGAGGATAGAAAAACGGAGATGTATAGATGAAATGTTGAAAAAAAAAAAAAAGTATAGAAAAATGAGAATAGAGACTAAGATTGTAAAGGAAAGGGTGCAAGACAAAAATATCAGGAAAAAGACATGGAGAGAAACACGAACGGATAGAAACACGGAACTCTAAAGGGGAGGCTGAAATAACAAAGAATCCAGGGAAAACACGTGACAGAAGGAAAACAAGTGCCCAGACTATACACAGGAAAAAAGGCGAATATATAGATACGGAGAGAAGCAAGGAGAAAAAGATCAAGCCTAGAGAAATACGAGAGAGAAGGGGAAAGGGACAAACAATCCAC
>NC_136969.1:25279148-25329148 GCF_032717465.1 Coenobita brevimanus | reverse complement strand
AACTAATATCTCCCATCTCTCAGATGCCTCTCCACCCCATCCCACCGTCTCATCTTCGGCCTCTCCTTTCCACTTCCCCCATCTGCCTCACTCATGCATGTTCGTAGCCAGTCTCTCATTCTCTGCTCTCTCCACAAGGCCAAACCACCACATTTCGTCTTTTAGTCAATATTCTTTTCATTTCACTGCTTTAACTACATTTCCTCCATACTATCAAACTTCCTATTTTCTAACCAACATTTTGCATGCGTTCTCCCCATGTCTCCTTATTTCCCAGATTACACATTGGCTCTTTTTCAATTACTGTATCCGCGACAAAAGCTATGACTGTTGCGTGTCGTAGAAGGGAGTGAATCTTTTTGGCCGTGGGTAACGTTAGTAAAGGGATATTGTGTAAGAGGTGGGGAGTTATGGTTGGTTTTTCATCTGACGGAACTAGGCTACTCTCAGAACTTGGATGCTGAGTTGTGGCTGCTCGAATTTAAAAGCCTTTGTTACGAGGTGCGGATTAATCTCCTTGTTTACTAATCAGATCAGCCCTCTAATCTGCTAACACTTCCAATATGCAGTTTCCAGTATGTTCTTCCATTTCCTCCTTGTCACTTCCTCCCTTCTCTTTCTTTCATGTCTTTTCCTTCCTGTCATTCTCAGTCTCCCCTTTCCTCTGTGTCTCCTCCTCCCTTCCCATTCCTCCCCACCTCTTCCTTCCCTTTCCCTCCCGACTCTTCCTACTTTTTTCTCTCACGATCTTTCCATATCTCTTTCCTTTCGTCCCATCTCTTTCTCCGTTTCCCTGCCTGTTCCTACACATTTCTTCGTCTCATTTCTCCCGTTACATCTTCCATTCTTTCCCTAAACATTCTTCCCTTTCATTAATGTATCTTCCCTTTAACCACATCTCCTCCTCCTTTCCTCTTTTTTTTTTTTTCCACATTTATTCCCCCTTTTCCTCAGCGCGTCTCCCGTCCGACATGAGATATAGCTAACCTACGTGCGGTCACCTCTGGAACTTGGCATAACTTACGACCGAGTCAGAATTGCAAAGTTGTGTCTCCCGCAAGTGCCACGTACTGGGTCGCATATTCTCTGTTACTACTACGGAATGTATGTATTTCTTCTATAAAGAAACTACAAGAGGTACTCAGCGTAAAATAAATGTCGCGCAGATTATGTATGAAACATTGTGGCACAAGGACGAAGAATGCGTGTCAACAGTGGATTATACAGGGGTTTCTTGACATTACGAGAGGCACCTGATCCCGCCCTTCATTTTTTTTTTTTCGTGTGTACATACAGTTACACGTGCACCAGTGGAAGGCGAAGTTAGGTGTTCAGAGAAGGTAAGGCATAATGTTAAGCATAAAGCTGAATGGATGTTCGATCGATAAAGTTTAAGACCCTATAATCAGCATTATCGGCGGAATGACATTGTGTACCTTATTTCAGATCGAAAGTTGCTGATGGCATCAATGCTTCAGGGTACATTACAAATGCATAAAGTATTCACAGTAATGATGATTAAGCCATTCATTAACTCAGAATTTGGAATAATTCTTTCATGGAAATCCTCTGTTTTTACCAGCATTATTTGGAAGGGAAGGGCAACTTCCTTTGATAATCATTATTACTTTTAAAAATGTTCCATATTCCACACGCAAAAATTTTACAAGAAATTATTTACATTCGATTATTTTTTAATTTTATGGGAATCGAGATTGTTGAATTATTTACTCACCGATCGTCTGTGATTGAGGACAGACTGTGAATGAAAAGAGAAAAAAAATGAAACAGGTATAAAGACATGGTGCAACGTAATCCCAGTCTGGTATCCAGAGGTCTTGGAAAAAAGACTGCCATTTACCCGGCCGTGTAAGGGCACAGTGTCATTGTCTTGCAAATATTTAGGTGATCTTGTGTGTGTGTGTGTGTGTGTGTGTGTGTGTGTGTGTGTGTGTGTGTGTGTGTGTGTGTGTGTGTGTGTGTGTGTGTGTGTGTGTGTGTGTGCGTGTGTGTGTGTGTGTGTGTGTGTGTGTGTGTGTGTGTGTGTGTGTGTGTGTGTGTGTGTGTGCGTGCGTGCGCGCGCGCGCGCGCAGGAACCTCGGAACATGAACCCTGTGAACTGCAGACAACCAACCACTACAACCAGGCGTTCCTTTTCTTTCTTTCTTTTTCTTTTTTTAACGCTGAAGTATGTGGAAGCATTTTCATTGCATTGAGTGTGAGCTGCATAAGATGAAGTGCGTTGTGGTATGAGAGTCTGCATTACAGTGAGGGCAGGTATATTGTCTGTGTTCCGAGAGTGAGCTGCATGAGGTGAATATGTGCGTTGTGGTGTGAGAGGATGCATTATAATGAGGGCTTGGCGAACTGTTCGTGCTTGTATTTTATGTTGATACTAGAGCTGCAAAATGTGTTGACCATATCTGGCTAGGTGTACTTGTGTTTTTTCTGCCGCCCATGAGGACAGTACACCGTCGCTGTAAGTCCCGCTTACAAAATTGGGCAATGGAGAGAACGAAAAAGAAATGTGAAGTAATGGATTGAAACGAACATTTTGATTCGTAGGAAAACTCAGTCGCGGAACTGAGGAGCTTCTTCAATCGTGTCGGTGCGAGGACGTCTTTTTCATTTCCAGCAGGCGACTCCAGAGAAGTTTACTCAGCTTAAGGCATATTTTTTGCAGCGAAGGTGTTGATGAAGTCTTTACCTAACTCCTCTAGTTCGAAAAGAACTCTCGTACGGCTAATAAATGCCCCTGAAGGAAGCAAGAACAAATTAAGAATACGGCATCGGATTGAACATGTTTAAATACTTCCTTCTAATTACAGAAAATTCATACTGGCCTTATTATGCCAGTTTAAACATGAGGCTATTGACAAATACAACTGATCTCCCTCACTGTAAAATCTGTACCTCGGTGTTTTCTGTATAACTTGAAAAGACCGTGAGGAAAGAGTGGCTTTGATCATTATGACTGACAGTTTTACCCTAGAGCTGTGTGTGTGTGTGTGTGTGTGTGTGTGTGTGTGTGTGTGTGTGTCCTCATGTTATGTACATACCGTATACAAACCATGCCATACTCAGCCACCCATAGCACTATCTGTCTCTACGTTATACGAAAATAACTAGGTGTTAGAGAGGGACGCCTTTCTGTTTCTGGCACCGATATAATCGGGAAGCTTTGCTCTCTGGGTATACAAATGTCCCTCAACTCCCTTTCCACAAAAGGAGAGTGTTAGGCTCCAGGAGAGGAATAGCTTCATTCTGCAGTCCACGGACCTCAGATTCAGATGAATCAGAGGCTACAGCTGCTACATATATTCCTTCAATATCTACCTTAACCAAAGCACCAGCATATTTCCTTACATGTAACCCAGCTTGTATCTTTTCCATACAGAGTTCATCAGCTGCAGCGGTGACGAACTGTGCCTGCTGAGAGCGCCAACAATTAAAACTGCGGATAATAGAGTGGTACATTCCCCCCTACTCCCCACGACATTTTCCAGTTAAACGAATCGCTTCCAAATCGCTGGAAACTTAAAGCCTGACTGTAAACATGGACCTGAAGGGGATTGTGACGCCCGTGAGCAAAACTTCCTCGATACTTTTCTGCTGCTCAGACAATGGATGATGTTACACAGAGTATTTTTTTGTGATAATAATGTCAAGTAGACAATAACAGAGCACTGATTAGAAGGATACTCTCTGTCACTTTGGCAGAAATGAGAAATGCGGAAAGCTGGCACGGTGCTGCTGGAGGATTCTTGGAGAACTTTTGCTCATGGGTGAAAGTGTGCGGCTGGCAGAGGGAAAATAAAATTGTTGGCATCAGTTGTGAGGTATCTCTACCATCTGGCATGACTGGATCATAGTGAAATACGGAAGAAAAAACAACGGAAATAACAAACTTCATTCGCAGCACTATAGCTCTCTCTCTCTCTCTCTCTCTCTATCTCTCTCTATCTCTATATATATATATATATATATATATATATATATATATATATATATATATATATATATATATATATATATATATATATATATATATATATATATATTAAATAATAGTGAATAACAGAAAGAGCGAACTGACATCCAGAAACGTGTAAATTTTACCAACATCCATCACCACTAAATCACGGCGATGACAGCTGCTGATGTGTGTGTGTGTGACAAGAAGTCAAAGGATGACGCATGAGGAGGCAAAAAAAAAAAAAATAACTAAATGGTAGAGCAATGGATGCTGGAGCCGCCCTAGTGGGTGAGGGCAGCGTTTGGAAACTCCCTGTACTGTTGTTTGCAGACAATACTGTATTGTTAAGTGAAAACGAATGGGAACTGGAAGGCTTGGCGAATGAGCTTGGAAGAATGTGTAAGAAACGGAATCTAAAGGTGAATGCAAGGAAGAGTAAAGTTATTGTCTTGAGAGAAATGAAGTCACTTAATGTACAGTGAGTTTGGATGAGGAGGAAATGGAAAATGTGAGTGCATTTAAGTACTTGAGTAGTGTGATGAGTAAGGATGAAGTTTGGAGGATGAAATGCTTGAAAGGGTACAACAAGAAAGAAAGGCTGCCGGTTCTTTGAAAGCAGTGATAAGAAATAGGGAAGTGAGCAGGGAAGTAAAAAAGCCACATCGTGATAGTACTGTGATACCAACTCTATCGTATGGAAGTGAAGCTTGGACCTTGTTGGAAGACACAAGTCAAGAGCGATTGCAGTGGAAATGAGTTATCTGAGAGAAGCATGTGGAGTTACATGGAGAGACAGAGTGACAAATGAGGAAATGAAGGAGCGTTGTGGTGTGGATGTGGATGTGATAGAAAGCGTTAGGAGAAACACACTGAGGTGGTTTGGCAATTTGGGGAGGATGGAGAGCGAGAGACTAACGAGGAGAGTGTATGTGAGTGAGGTGGAGGGGGTATTGGGAGGGGGAGGACGAGGATGTGATGGAAGATTGGAGTGGAGAGGTATATGAGAGAGGGGAGTGTGAGCTGGGGGGAGGGCAGTGAAATGGCGGGGAACAGGGCGACATGGAGGCGATTTGTTTATGGCCAGTTTTTACGTGATTAAAGCGTCTGGCAATTGAAAGATAGACAGAATAGTAAAAATGAAAAGAAGATAGAGACACGAAGAAGAAACAAATAATAAAAGTAAAGTTTATTTTGATAATACTTTCAAACTGATATTAACTGTGATGAGTATAGTGTTTAAGGATTTACAACATTGCCTATACAGAATAAAATCTCCATAACACTGACCACGACGGTACATGATGAAGCACAGGAGAAGTAGGCTGAGCACAGAATAATGTTCGTAGAATATCACACACGAGGAGAAGAGATTAGATGTGCGAGGCGGTGATGCTAAGAGATGAGATGACCAGGCTTGAGTAATGCTTCAATAGGGCGTGTGCAGCCGCCGGGCACGAGAAGTAATCGGGATAAGAGGGTAAAGAAATATTGCTTTGTCTACCGTCCAGCCTGAGGCGACGCGTGTCCAAGAAAGGTTAGTATGGAAGAATATATCGCTGCCATCTCCCTGATGACCTTCTATGTTGTTGTGGCCTGAGCTCATCTGGACGTGAACCCAGTGGACTGATGTCTGAAGCTGCTCTCCTCTTGCAGTCCACCATCTTTCCTTCAGGAGACAGGGAACAAGCTGAGGGACGTTTGTATGACCAGCCAGTGAAACTACCCAGTCATATCACTGCCACAGCTTAAGCGTCCCTCTGTATCACCACGGACCTTTCATAATTTCAGAAAATAACCGAAATGCCCTCTGCTGTGCTTCAGTTATGTGAGGATTTAACTACCATGCTCTCCGTGGACCTTACAGAAAGTGGGGAAATAACTGACACGCTATCTGCGGACCCTCCATAACGTGAGGAAAAAAATGACATGACGGTAAATACCAGTCTCAAAGGGAGAAGGAAACAGAAGAAAAGATTTTCAGCCTCGACTGCTAAGAATGAGTGATACTTTTGCATTCTTAGAAGGTGACATGAGCTGCGTCTACACTGCGGCAACATAAATATGCTGTTTTTATTAAACTGTTGTAAACACCGAGTCCGAGTGCACCAAGCTAGACTACGATGTGACCGTCACCAATCCCAGCTACAGTAACAGCCAGTATTCAACTCACACGCAGTTCACTATACCCACACTGCCCCTTGCACCACAACACACCCATCTCAGGCTGCAATCTGTCACAACAGAGAGTCCTTCACTAATTCATAACCCCCACAAAAGATCCCTGGGAACGACTGGTTGTAGTGGTCAGCTTCCTGTTGTCCATTGTGTTCACGTCCAGGTGGTCCTGGGATTGCAGCAGCAGCAGCAGCAGCAACAACAACAACAAAACAACAACAACAACAACAACAACATCAACAACAACTCGGGTACACTTTACTGACAATGTGCTAACTTTTTTAGCTACATTTTTAGCTAACTGCTGTCAAACGCTTTTTTTGGAGTGTTGACAAATATCTCTGACAGCACTAATGTTCGCCACTGGATGGGAAAACTCTGAGTAACACCCGTTGGTAGTGTCGTCATGGCGCGTGTCCGATATATAGGGTGGCCCATACATTACGCAACCCAGATCTAGTGTTTTGTAGGGACGGCTCAGTCAGACCCACCAGTGTCCAACCCGCATCATTTTTTTTTTTTTACTTTCCAAATCCCTGTTCATCCTGTATAATGTCTGCTAATGTAAAGATATCGTTTGCATGGCTGGCTAGAAATTTTCACAAAGCATCCAATACGTATGTTCTCCTCACATCAGCAGACCGAGCCGTCCCCATAGCACACAAGAAAAGGAAGGCACAGTTTACAGGTCACCCTGTATAGTATATTGCGCAGTGCATCAGCGAGTAGTCACTGTTGCACTCATTTCCACATCGTATGCACTTAACATTGTGTGACCTGTTGCATCGCCCACAATATACACTTTCATTAATATTTGTTGCAGCGCTGAGTGTACGTGAAAAATAACACTGGAAAAGGCTATTTACAAGAAACTGGATGTTGCATAGAACGTGAGATGTGATGTATAAAAGACGTAAATGAGCATGGATGTGCTGCAAATGAACTCTGTTACAAGTGAATATAACTTCACCGCAGTGCTGTAATATGTTTCATGGAAAGCCAATCCAGTAAAATATAGAAATTTAGTCAATCGTACTCCAACCTTTTCTGGGTTATTCTTCTACTGCCAGGTGATATTCACCTTATAATAGACTTGTAATGAAAGAATTTATAATGGCTGCATATAAACCCAGCGGCTAGAAAAATCTCTCATACCGAACAGAATCGTATAAATGGCGAGAATAAAACGATAAAGACGTCACCACATCGAATAGTTTAAGGGGTTAGGTGACCCCGAAATAAACTTTCGGAATAAATCGCATTAAGAGAAGTCAGGAAGAATTTCGTGGTAGGGCGAAACGAATTAAAGAAGATCGACTAAACTCTGGTGCGGAGTGTCCCATTACGTTGAATAAGTGGAGAGAGAGAGAGAGAGAGAGAGAGAGAGAGAGAGAGAGAGAGAGAGAGAGAGAGAGAGAGAGAGAGATGGGGGAGGGGAGAATGATGTAGGTATGTAGAGGAAGGAAGGGAACGTCTGGGTTCTGTAAAGAATATGGCTACGTGTTCTGGGGAGACTGGGTAGGTATTTATATGAGGCATGGGATATGTGCTGTATTCTTAGACTAGAAGGAGCCCTATGTTAGGCTGAATCAGTATTGTCATTACTTTCATCACTGTCATCATTATTATTGTCAGTATTATCATTATCATCATATCATTATAATTATCATCGCCATCACCATCATTACTTTGGTATCACAATTGTCATGTGCATCATCATCATCATCATTTTTCATCATGTAAAGATGGGGTGAGGTAATATCTAAACACAATGAAGGAGAAAACGTAAAAGTGGGATATCTCATCATCATCATCATCATCATCGAAATATTTTCCCACTTAAAGGAAGGGTCATACAGAATCCAGAAACAAGAATATACCAATTCCATAAGTGAGGGAATGGCGGAAGCTCGGGTAGGTATAACTGTGAGATATGGGATGTGTGTACTGAGACGAAGAGAAGCTTGTAGTAATGTGTAATAATTCATAGGCAATACTATCGTCTTAGCAGTATATTTATAAACTTTCTTTAGCCTGTTCTCTGTATAAGACTCCTTGCTTATATGGGCGAAATTGAGATGAGTTGGAATGAGTTAAGCTGGATTGATTTGGGCTGGAAAGAGGTGGGTTATACTTGGCTGGATTGGGTGTTGGAAAGTTATATTGCTAAAAGCGTAACTAATAAAATTTAGGGTGATTTACTGTTAGGTGTGTGTGTGTGTGTGTGTGTGTGTGTGTGTGTGTGTGTGTGTGTGTGTGTGTGTGTGTGTGTGTGTGTGTGTGTGTTTATTATGTCCGTTACAGTTAATCCTGATGTACAGTGGGCGTCCCTTACCTAAGTAAAGCCTTCCAGCGACAGTCAGAATGTATTACCTATATGAATCAATATTGTGAAACTGTTCTGGGTGCAGGTGCATCTGGATTGCAGGAATAAACAGAAAAGAGGACGTCATCGTACTAAAAGAGATAATGGGTGAGGGAAGGGCAGGGAAATTATTATAGGGGAAGAGAAAATGATAACTCAAGGGACAGGGGCGAATTATACAGAAGCAGAGCATAAACTTCGGTGAATTCATCAGGAATATACGAGGCTTGGATATGAGAGAGAGAGAGAGAGAGAGAGAGAGACCGTGTAATATGTTCCGAGTAATATCATCCCTCACTGGATTTGTTTGATATTCTCTGCCCTCTATATTACTCGGAGGTTAAAAATATTCGTACAGTGGTGGGTCAGTGTGCACCGTTTTGAAGGTCAGGTCTGATTAGACTACAGGTCTTCCACCGTACCCTGGCCCAGATTTTCATCCTTTTGCAGCTTTTATTTCACGTTGCTCAGTGACAGAAAACTACGATTCTGCGACTCCACGTCCTTGCTATAACGCTTTTTGGTGAATGGCATCATATTTATGTATCAATCAATTTCCACAGCTCAACGTTTTAGATGGAGAGATGGCAATTGTAGATCAAGTCTGAGTTAAAGGAATCTAGTAAATAATTATTTTGTATGTAATAATGTTTCTTCGATTCCGTTTCCTCCCACATCATGCCCCAGGTTCTAACCATCCCTATCCACGTGTCTCCTTCCACACCTCACTAAATAATTCAGCCTCTCTGATGTTGTACAGATGCAGACATAACGTTGCCTAATATTTCAGACCCTTCTGGTTTCTGACTTTCCTCTGCTACCTACTACGTTTAGGGTGAGAGAGACTTGCTTCGTTTCTCATTTACATCCGCCAACGAAGTTAGACGGAAGTTGTGCATTCACCCGTGTCTGTTTGTCTTTGTATACAAGATATCTCAAAAAGTTGTTATCGGATTTTAATGAAACACGGTGAATATGTGGACAGTGGGTTAGGGAAGAGTTTATTATTTTTTAAAGGTGGATCCGGATCCGGATGAAGGAATAAAGGCGTTGGCGGTTGTAGGCGCTGTCTGAGATCGTTTAACAGCGTAGACTAAGACTGTACAGTTAAATGACTATGAAAGACGGTGAAAATATTCTTCTGGTAAGAAAAAGGAATTACAGCAATTGGTCATAAATTTTATTGGCATTGGCGGATGTATGAGCCCTCTTAGTGATTTCTAAATTATATGATGCTCCAGGAAGGAAAGTGATGACATGCTTCAGTAGTGATATAGACGAACTGTATTGTCCAGCTGTTGGCATGCTTAACGTGGTGCAGTTGTAGGGAAATTCTGTCCCTGGTTGTTCAAAATGAAGCCAACCCCCCCCCCCTCCCTCCCACACATTGGCAGGGGTGGGGGAGTGTGATATAGACACAGAGGAGTAGTAGCCAAACTTTTGTCTCTGACTGTACCAAATTAAACCCTGTCACAGCAGGGAGAATATATTAATGTACTATAATTAAGCAATCATCAGCGCCCGAATAATGAACTTAGCTCATCCATAATGCATTATTTCAGTGAGCTGGGAGAACGTATAAATTACTGGATGCAGGGTGTAAGGCTTATTATTTTTATTATTATTTTTTTTTTTACTATGCTGACTTCGTATATTTATTTCTGATGTTACTATATGATTATACTTCTAAATCTTTCAGTACTCAAAGGCTTAACCTGTTCATTAATGGTGTAGGGGAAATTTTTAGATGTTGGAAGATCTCAGATAATCAGGCTATCCGTCAGTCATTCACGATTTCCAGATAAGCAGATGAAGAGGTAAAAGACTGGAGAGCTAAAGGGCTAGAAGTTTTGAGGGATGGGAGGCTACTATTCTAAAAGGCGAAAGGACGGGCATAAAGGCTAAAAGAGAATCAGCTAATGAAAGGGAAGGAATCAGAAGAGATTCCTGAAGAAGAAATGGAACTGAAAAATAAAGGGAATTACTGACTTCGTGAGACGTTGAAGAGAAATCAACATCATCACCATCATCATCATCGTCATCATCATTATTTTGTATTAATTTCGTCATCATCATCGTCATTATTTTGAATTCATTTCATCGTCATCATACTCATTTCCATTTTTTTTTTTTTTCAATATCATCGTCATCTTTCGTATCATTATTTTTCGCATCATCACAAACCTCGTCATCATCATCACCGCTGCCCCGTTCCAGTTAAAATAAAAAAGTGCGAACAGGAAAAAGGAATGCAAAAGGGAAGTGAGGGGAAAATATTTTGCTTTAAATTTTGATACCCATAGAAAAAAATACCGGAAGTAGTAAAAATATGAAAATATATGGAGTTAGGCAGAAAACGCATAAAATATATTCTGATACGCAGGATACGATATACAGATTCTTTATGCATGTGATTTGAAGTAGAAAAACGGAAAGTAAAAGATTACAGTATCAGGTAGAGTTAAAGAGTTCCGCTTTGAAGAAACGGCTACCGGTATGCTATTTTAAGTGGGAAATTATGATTGTAGAAAATGATGCCTAGAGTCAAAAAGAGTGGTGAAGAGGGACGCCTTCACGTGGTGGCACCCATATAGCCTGGAGACTCAATTGCCTGATACATGTCCATCAACTCATTCCGTATGCATCAAAAGCACGATGGCGGACTGCTGTAGAAGGGTAACTTAATTCTAAAGTCCACTGGGTTCACGCTTCAGATTTGCCTAGGCTTGCAAGGACAAGAGCAAAGGAGATTAATGTGAAAACACAAGTGCAATGGAAAGAAGCAGAAAGAGTGACAAAAACTATATAATTATAGTCTCAGTACCGCATAATTAATGCTATGGTAAGAAATGTTTAGGATATACGAATAAGATAAATATTTAGAACAGTTTAAGAGAAAAACAAAGTTGTAAAAATGCAGATATAAAGAAAAAATGTAATAACTACGATGGCTCAGTCAAAATATGCATAATTTAACATATATTTTTGAAACTGTTAGGTGTGAAAAATATGGATGATGACATGTGTGATGAGGCAAAGAAACAGGATAAAAGTACAGGGAAGGACAAAATAGAATAAGGGAGAAAAAAGGTTATGAAGAGGGATACTGAAAGACAGACGTGAAAAATAATATAAAATAATTGATATGAATGGATAAAAAGTGAGACTAGAAAGAATGGCAAAAAGAAAATCGAAGAATCAGATAGTCAAGTGTGAAAAAGCGAAATGCGAGGACAAAGAAAAAAAAAATGACCTGTGGAAAAAGTATAGAGGAACAAAACAGAAAAATGTGGAGACTATAAATCGAGAAACAGGAATTGCCAGAACGGGCAAAGAAAAACGCGTAGAGAGAGAGAGAGAGAGAGAGAGAGAGAGAGAGAGAGAGAGAGAGAGAGAGAGAGAATAGAAGGGAATGGGAGAGACTGGAGTATGCAACCCGTTATTACTATCTATGAGCCACGTTATTGAGAGTTATGGACCCATCCTGGGCTACGGTACATGAATAATTGGAGAGAGAGAGAGAGAGAGAGAGAGAGAGAGAGAGAGAGAGAGAGAGAGAGAGAGAGAGAGACAGACAGACAGACAGACAGAGGGGGGGTGCCGGTGTGTGTCTGTGTGTGTGTGTGTGTGTGATGTGGGCGGTTGGTAGCAGCCTCGAGAGTATTTTGGCTTGATCTGTCATACAAATTTCTACTCTTTATTATTAGCTCAAAATATTGCTTCACGATTACTTTCATATGATAGTGAATTATATACCTATTTACCTATAAAATCACACACACACACACACACACACACACACACACACACACACACACACACACACACACACACACACACACACACACACACACACACACACACACACACACACATGTGCCTGCATACCAATGCGTTTCATCACATATGCATGGTTTACCAATATATCTTTGTTCTTTATGGGGCTAAATCGGCTCCACTGATGATAAATGCACAGTGCGTCATCGCCCACGAGTTTGTCATTTTTAGATCCATATGTGAATCTATTTTATTCCTTCTAGTTCGATGATGTCCTCTGTATTTTGTTTTTGCTACTTTCTATAACTTAACTGAGCTTAGGAGAAACATTTTTAATGAAAGGCTTAGTAGCTGTCTTCATTAACTCATGTGGAAAGGTAACAGGGACGAAAAAAAAAAAAAGCATTGTTCTCAAGGAGTGAAACGTATGTGATATCGTTTACTCTGTTCAGGACTTGGGATGGTGTAATTTCTATCGTTTCAGTCGATCTACTCTTCATTCGGTATAATCGTCAATAACACTTAATACGAATATTTTACCCTCTTCGTTCCTACAAACCTGTGTTGTTTTGGGTACATACAAGGAAGAAGTAACTAGTACATGTTCTGTTTTTGTGTTCGTATTACCGTAATCTTAGGAGGCTTTCTATATTCTTGATCTAAAATTGCTTTCGCTCGTTGTTCAGTGCTGAGGTATGACAACAGACCAGAACTATAACATGATGCTAGTACGAAGATTTACTATGGAAAGGAAGTATACCCGTAGTATTTGCTACTGAGCTTCGTGACATAAGCCGCAAAAGGACGAAATTCTGAGCCATGTTAGTGTGGCAGAACTGCAGTGTAAGAGGTAGGAAGGACTGTTGCAACAAGAGACAGAGACAAGAAAAACATAGGGTAGAAACTGGATTAGAACTAGCGGACGAAGCGTGATGGATGGATATGGGCGAGGAGAAGAACTTGAGGCCCAAGTAACTAATGTCTCTACGTGTTTCTACGAGTGCTGGAGAGATACACCTTCATGTGGTGGCACTTATATAACCAGGCAACTCCGCTGGTTGGTTATACAGACATTCTTCGTCTCCTTCCCTATCCCCCGAGAAGAGGATGGTGGACTGTAGCAGAGGAATAGTATGGTGTACTCCAACTGGTTCACGTCCGGATGAGCCAGAGGCCTTTAAATCAACAGCAACGTGTTTCTAAGAAGGAAGGACAACTAACTGGACGAGGTATGGGTTAATTTTTATCTTGCTATCATTAAACGATTACATCCAGTTTAAAAAGGCCCCTTAGTTACAATGGCGCTAGAAAAAAATCTTCATCACGCCGAATAGTTCGAAAGTATTCATGAAGCCCTTCACTTAGCAAGAAAGGAAAAAAGTATCCAAGCCTAGTATACAATACATCTGAGAAATCAGTGTAAAAAATGCTTTCTTTTTCTCCCTCTCTTTCTATCTACATCAGATAAATGTCACTGCAAACTGTTGGCTAGTTAGATATTTAGAGAATTTTCCAAGTACTGCCATTATACATCAGAGGGAATGTTCATAGGCAACCTTTTTTCCCATGTGAGATATAACACGCTTAAGTTGCCTGTAGTTTTTTATAGGAGACACTAGCACGCAAACAATCACTTACGCTAAGGGGCTTATTCTCATCATACTTTCTTTGTAACACCTCTTCCTTAGCGATTTATTTTGCTTCTTGCACCCTAAAATTTTTTCATGCAATTTTTATATATTTTTTTAATATTGACAAAGTTTGCATAAATATCAGAGACGAGAATATCATCCTGTAAAAAACAGAAAATTGCTAGTAAGGAAGAAGTGCTACGAATCCTAATAAGCCGACCAGAATACGGGTTTAGGTGTTAAGGAATTTTTATCATTGTGCTTTTGTGTTTCTGGCACTAAAAGTTGGTTGCCTGGTTTTCTTTCTTTTTTCTTTCTATTTTGAATTACATTTGTTCTTTCATGTTGGGGGAAGGGATTTGTGTGTGTGTGTGTGTGTGTGTGTGTGTGTGTGTGTGTGTGTGTGTGTGTGTGTGTGTGTGTGTGTGTGTGTGTGTGTGTGTGTGTGTGTGTGTGTGTGTGTGTGTGTGTGTGTGTGTGAGCCCACCCTTTTCCTACTGTCGCCTCCCCACATCGTTTCTTGCCACATAGGAACGACATAATTTATGTCCTATAGAAAGTACCGTCCTTTATTTACATAATACAGTACATACTGCATGCTGCGTGTATACAATGCCAACACCTTCCCGCCTCCCTTTTCCTTCCCTTCCTCCCCTCCCTCCCTTCTCTTACCGCATCCCCCCCCCCCCACTTCCTTCTCTTCCAGTCTCCCCTCAATAACACTTCCTTCTTTGCTCGTCCTCCCTCCTTTTCCTCTCCATCTTCTCACCCCCTGCCCGCTCCTATTCCCCTCTCTTCTCCTCTTTCCTCTCCTCCTCTCTCTGCTCTGCACTTCCCATCCTCTTTTTCCTTTTTTTTCTCATGCTTTTCCTACTTCCTCCTCTCCTCTCCTCTCTCCGACTCCTCTCTTTCTCTCCTTTTCTTCCCCCATGTCCCTTCATTCCATCTTTCCCCTCCCCTTCCCCCTCCTGCATAATACCCTCCCCCCCTTTCACCACACCAAAACCACTAACCGTTCCGAATGTTTTGCCTTTATTTTATTTATTATTTTTTTTAGGCCGTCAGAATAGGATGTTGACACTCGACCAACATTTCCTATATGCAGTTTGGGGAATATGTTCGCTCTATATTTTTTCAATTTGTTGCGGGCTGTGGAACTGCCAGCAACAAGAATTAATATTGGAGGGAAAAAATAGGTACTGGTTTGTGTAAAAATAAAATTCAGCTAGATTAATTCTTCCATATTAGTGTCAGTCGTTAGCCTCTTTTCATTTTGCCAGCCGTATCAGATATGATGTTATTCAAAGATGATGAAGCATGTTTAGGAGAAGCCTGGTTAGTCACCCACTAATGATTTTCACACGCAAGGGGCTTCAGTCTAGCAAAGCCCTCATACAGTGCTTTACTTAAGCTCTCAAAGTTTTTTTACACGAAAGATACAAAGAAGTACAAAGAAAAGTAAACAACAACGGACCTACTAGTGCTGTCGAGCAAGAAGCAAAGAAGTAAGATTTTGGATCTTGCTTTCGAGGCTATTGGATATAACTAACGTAAATGAGTTTACAGTAACTGAGCTAACGCTCTATCCTACAAATGAAAGAAAAGCATTCGGGAGCCGAATTATGCTAATCGTCTGCCAGAATATACTGTTGGCAAAGTCCAAGATTTAGGCCATATCATGATACCCTGAAGGTCTCATTGTTGATACCTCAAGCCGTTCATGAGATATAACGTGACACACACACACACACACACACACACACACACACACACACACACACACACACACACACACACACACACACACAATCACGGAGGGAGGCAAAAACATTATCGCTCCGCCTTGTAAAGACGGGCGATAACTATAATTGTGTATGACGTGTGGTCTTGTGTCAAGGTAACGTGACGCCACCATAAGGACGTCGTACAGTTGGATGAATATTGAAACACCAACCAATGCTGCGAGTCTGACGATTGCTGGTATTGGAGAAAAAAAAAAATGCCCCACCATTTACCTGTGTCGTCGATTTTTTTTTTTTTTTTTTTTTTTTACCAGTTATGCTCAGTAAAAAGTGAAACGCTGGCGTATTCATTGCCACTGACTTTTAGTAAAGACTGATATCATTGGTAAGAGTGCAAAGGTTTTTCCCTTATATAATACTAAAAAACGCCACCTAAACCCTGGTAATTGGAGAGAGAGAGAGAGAGAGAGAGAGAGAGAGAGAGAGAGAGAGAGAGAGAGAGAGAGAGAGAGAGAGACAGACAGACAGACAGACAGACAGACAGACACAGACAGACAGACAGACAGAGAGGAGGGGGGAGGGTCTCGTAATGTCTAATTCCTCAGAATTAGCTTTCTTCCTACCTTTTAAACACATACTGCGTGATAACTTCAAAGAATATCGTTCAGATTTTGTTGGTTCGTAGACTAAAAGACTAAATTATTAAATAACTAAATGAGTGAATGAGTATACTGTACATGTGAAGTGATATAGTGGATAAGTGATACGGTAAGTAAATGAGCGATATAATTGATGAGTGAGTGAGTGAAAGAGGAAGTGAGTTATTTATTAGCAAAAATCCATAGCGAGGCTTTGTATGCAGTCGGAGTATATGAAACGTCTATATCTTACTTCTTTGAAGTCCACTAATTAAAATTAATATTTTACGTGAGAGGAAATAATAATTCAATTACTTATTTTACAAGGAATCGGTAATTTGATTGGCTTCTGAATGGAGATAATAATGAGCAGTTGTATATACTGAACTGTTGCAGTGGTTGAACGTACACTTAGGAATTGTGTATCGACTAACGACTGATTATTTTTTCATAGCCAGCTTCCGTGATATTGTCATTTTGTTTGTCTTTCGCTACTACCCTTTCCTCACCAGCTAATTTGTATATGACATAATACTATCTTGTTTTATGTTTATACAGTCTGCAGTATTTTGGTATTACCAAGATTTAGATACAGTAAGGAAAAATATTAAGGCGTTTCAGTCTAATAAATCGCTAAAGAAGAAACCTAGCCCCGGTGCCTTACATTCTTGATGGGGCAACAGTGGGTTAGATGATGGGTGGTCAATGTTTTTCCTGATTTCCAAGCATTTACTTTTCCCACTATTAGCGCAACAACGCACGCTGTTTTTAGCCAACGCTGAGAATATTATATCAACTTTCGCGGTTGCACATAACTGCCGAGACATAAAGTATATTGCGACAACCTAACTTTTCCTAGCTTTACACCCCATGTTTTTTACCTACCAATCAATCGATGTGGTGAGACTAATAGAGGACTCGTGGATGCACTGTAATACGAGGCTTTGTAGCACCTTTTCCTTAGCGATTTACCTTGCATAGTATACCTCAGAATCCTCATTTATGTTACTGAAGGACACTATAGCGATACCGGATTGATATAACCAGAATACGAGAGAATGCTATACTGTAAAATGCAAAATAAATTGCAAAGTAAGAAGTGCTACGAAGAATCCTATCACTTACTATGCAGACCTCGGCATCAGAAATAAGCACGATCATTTCTGTTTCGTAAGCCAGACCCCAAACACTACACAAGGATCAACGAACAGAGGTGTCGCTTCCATAATAATATCACGAACGTAAAAGGAGCCAGATCCGAAATAACTTGGTCCAGAACGGTCACGGTGATGGTTGAATAATTCCTTCCCGACAACCCGCCAATCACATCTGAAATGCTTGTTCGGCCTTGTGTTTCACCCCTGGACACTGATCAGGGTGGTGAGAGAGAGAGAGAGAGAGAGAGAGAGAGAGAGAGAGAGAGAGAGAGAGAGAATGTTTAAGAAAAGGGGTGAGTAAGCCAAAGTGTGTGTAAAAAAAGTGAATCCGTACCGTACATGGAAGCGAGGAGTGAGCGAAAGTAAGTGTGAGAAAAAGTGTGAGTAAGTGCGGGTAAGTGAGAGTGAGTGCCAGAAAATGCATGAGAGTTCAGGTCTAGAGGGAGTAAATGAGAGTGAGTATTGGAATGTGTGCGAGAAAGATGGAGACTAGAGTTAGTAATCGAATATGATTATTAGAAAGCGCATGAGAGAGAGATTGAAGCTGGGAACTGAGTTTGAAAAAAATGTGAGAGAGAGAATCAGAGAAGGAATGAGTAAACGAGAGTGAGTGTGAGAAAGTGAATGAGAGAGTTGGAGGCTGGGGTGAGTAAGCGAGAGTGTTAGAGTTGCAAACTGAGTGCCAGAAAGTGTTTAAGTAGTTCGAGCAAACAGTAAGATAGAGTAAGTTTGAGAAAATGCAAGAAAGTATGCGAGAGAGACTCGGCGGCAAAGAGAAAAAGAGTGAGCAAGAGTGAGGCGATTTTTTGATCCGATAAGAGAGGCGAAGGAGGAGAAATAGGAAAAGGAGGAGGAGGGGGGGGAGGAGAGGGAGCGGACTTTGGGAGAGGGTATGAGGTGGAGGAGGAGGGAGAAGGAGGGGAGGCAAAGGAAGAGGGGGACGAGGGGGAGGTAGACAAGGACGAGGGGAAGGTAGAGAACATAGAGGTAGGAATGGTAGAGAAGGACGAGGGGAAGGTAGAGGAGGACGAACAAAAGAGGAAGACGGGAAGGAAGAAGAAAATGAGGAAGAGGAGGAGGAGAAGGAGGGAAAAAAAGAGGAAGATGATGATGAGAATGAAAGTGAGGAAAAAGACGAAAATGATGATGACGATGAGGAGGAGGAATCGAAAGAAGAAAAAGCAGAGGAAGATAAGGAGGAAGAGAAAACGGAGGAAAAGGGGGAGAAGGAAGAAGAACGAGGAGAAACAGAAGGAGAGGAAAGGGAGTCCGGGCGAGGGTAAGAGGATGCTAATCTTATTTATATTGACTATGGATGTCCGTGTGAAAGGGACTGGGATAGAGAGCCTGAGTAAGAGCCAGGAGGAGTGGGAGTGGGGGTGAGAGGGGTGAGAGTAAGTTTAGAGTAAAAGAGTGAGTGTATAGAGTAAGAACCAGGAGGAACGGGAGTGACTTGGTGAGAGAGTATGAGTAAAATAAGTTTTGAGTAAGAGAGGTGTGTACAGTAAAAACTAGGAGTGGGAGCGGGGGTGAGCTGATTAGGAGTAGGAAGAGTAAGTTTAGAGGAAGATAGACGTTTGTGTGGAGTACGGAAGGTAAGTATGAGAGAGGTGTGTGTGTGTAGGGTAAGAGGGAAGAGTGACAGAGAAGGAGAGTGTAGTGATGTGGAGGGAGTTTGTGCAAGAAATGTGTAGTAGGAGTGTAGAGTACAAGCCAAGAAGTATGAGTTTCTTTAGGGGGCTTTAGAATGTGTAGGAAGAGTACGGTGTTGGAGAGGGTTGCCTTGGTTCTGGAAAGGGGTGCCTCCATGTGGTGGGAATGGCTGGATGATCTGCCTAGTAGTAATACAAACATCCCTCAACTACTTCCCTATCCCCCGAAATGAGAGTGGTGCACAACAGAGGGGCAGTTTAAGCTTACAGTCCACCGGGTTCACGTTCCATATGAGCTGGAGTCACAGTAGCAATAGGAAGGCTAGAGTATGAGGGAGGAACAGCATGTGCTCCAAGAAAGTTGACCGAGTTCACGTTCCATATGAGCTGGAGACACAATAGCAATAGGAAGGCTAGAGTATGAGGGAGGAACAGCACGTGCTCCAAGCAAGTTGACAGTGTGTAAGTTAAATTATGTGTGCTGGAGAGAGATACTGGGATGAACGAAATATATAAAGTGTTATAAAGTGTGCCGGGGAGATGAATAGTGATAGAAATGAACTGTGTGAGAAAGACAGACAGACAGACAAGCAGATAAAATAAATGGATTATAGTCAGCTGTGTGTTGGATTGAAATGAGAATATGTGAGATAATATGAAATTACAAGGCATAATGAGAGACTCAGAAAAAAAATGCAAGATAAATGTGCATGTGAAAGTCCAGTAAAAAGTAAGAGTGGAAGTGTCAAGGGTAAAAGTGAAATATACTGTGAAAGAGCGAAGTAAAAAAGCATGCGAGAGAGAGTTAGATAAAAGGGTGAGTGAGAGGGAGAGGGGGAGGGAAGACTGTAAGAATTGTAAAATATGATCGATCGGGCCAGGAGAGGGAGAGAACTGGAGAAATAGGATGATAGAAGAGACTAAAAAACAGAAGAGGGAGTTTTGAATGTGGAAATACAAAACTTTTCTCTCTCCTGCTGTTTCTTTTATGAAAAAAATAAATTAAAAAATCATAGTGCACCTGTAGACATGACAGACAGGTACACAAAAATCTTTCTGCATCATCATCATCATCATCATCATCATCATGTATGCAATACCATAAAAGAGATAAGTAAGACTTTGAAACAAGATAAAGTAAAACACAGGAGCAATTAGTAAATAGTAAGGGGAATCTCATCAGTGTTTCTCCACTGGAACAAAAAATGAATGCAAACACACACACACACACACACACACACACACACACACACACACACACACACACACAGCTTAATCCTCGGGTATTGGGAGGTTCAACAATGGGAAGTAAAATCATTTGTAGTTATTCTGAGCAAAATAAGTCATCCCTAGAGTTATATGGATTAGTGACGAAATAGAAACAGAGAAAACACGAGAGTAAGAGAAATATCGGAATGCTTCTTCACCTCACCGAAAAAATTAGCCTCCAAAATGCTACAGATACTTCAAAGATAAAACAGGGGAAAGATAAATACAAGAGTAGGAGAAAGGAAGACAAAAGAGGAACAGGAAACAAGAGAATACACGACCATGAGAAATCGAAAAATGCAAGAACAGGATACAAGGAGACAGAAAATGACATAGCAGGAAAAAAAGATCGAGAGAAACGACGCCAGTATTTCAACACCCAAACGAGAAAAGAAAATAGCTCAAGAAATAATAGTTTGATGGCAAAACAGGAGCCCATGAACTCTGCAACTGGCCCCCAACTCCAGATGGTGTTGGCTGGCGGGACAATTCTCGACAATTAACCAGGAAACTTGGGGTCTTTCGCGGTGTGGCTGCCGGTGTTGCTTAAGACGGCCCGTCCTGGATTTTTTTTTTTCATCGTTAGTTCTTGCTGCCTTCAGACGATTTGTTCAACTTGGGAAAATCCTCTCCTGTTTAACCCCTTCGCCCTATGACGTATTGTTCATTTGTTATCTACTGCCTGACGATCTTATTCAACGATCACATTCAGCTATAGCACTGAAAGAATTTTTTAACACTGACAAGAGACGGAAAGCGCTAAGTATGAAGTGCAACTTAAATCGCCTAAGAAAACGCGTTACGAAGTTTCCTATGACAACAAGAATACCGTTCCCGTTATTCATGGCGCTGGTGGCTAGTGTGGTTGTTGTGGCTGTCTGTATGCATAGGTATTGTAGCCGCCGACTTGCATAAACCTGACATGGTCCGCCTGCTCGGCTATCCATGTTCAAGGCGTGTTTACGAGTCCTGAAGGGCAACTGCTTCCTAAAGCCAGAGGACATCACTTTATGGCCTGAATTACAGGTGGCGTAGGAGGCAGCGCTGCACTTCTTCCTGAGCCACTTATTCTGCTTATTACAACTTAGCGATCTCTCCTATGTTATTCATGTAAACTTTGCCTAATGTCGGTTTTAACACAATACAGTGCACACAAGAGAATCCTAAGATGTAATACGCAAAATAAATCGTTGAGGATGGGGTGTTTTGGAGCCTGTAATGCCACTTACAAAACGGCTTTCTCACACGCGCAAGTACAGATCTCTCTCCTTTCATCCCTTCTCTCCCCATCCCATCTCCATCCCAATCCTGTCATCCTTCCCTCCCAAACTCCATTTCCATCTCTCTCTCTCTCTCTCTCTCTCTCTCTCTCTCTCTCCCAACCCCACATCCCCCACAAACCCTAACATTGTAGTGGATTCGCTGGCTAAATTTCTGGACTAGAGCCAAGTCTGGACGGGCAGGAGTAAGACAATAACACACACACACACACACACACACACACACACACACACAGACACACACACACACACACACACACAGACACACACACACACACACACACACACACACAGACACACACACACACACACACAGACACACACACACACACACACACACAGACACACACACACACACACACACACACACACACACACACACACACACACACACACACACACACACACACACACACACACACACACACTAGAGAATCTACACATGCATGCACATACACATACACAAATGAAAAACCAGTACACACACACACACACACACACACACACACACACACACACACAAACACACACACACACACACACACACACACACACACACACACACACACACACACACACACACACACACACACACACACACACACATCACAGTCCAGAAACAAAATCCGTGGTGTGAAAAAAATCCTGGAAAAAACTTTTCGCCTTGCCATTTCATCGCTTGGCTTGGAAACTTACGTGGAAAATATCATGGTGAGGAGAGAGAGAGAGAGAGAGAGAGAGAGAGAGAGAGAGAGAGAGAGAGAGAGAGAGAGAGTTGACCCCCACTTCCTGACTTCCTTACAGTCTCGAAAGGACTGCTCATGAGAAAGAAAATAATAGGACAGGATGAAGACGGAAGCCGGAGGAAAAAAATAAAATGAAGAGATGAAGACGAAAGAAAGTAATGTAATTTAAAAAATGCGAAAGCGTATTGAAGGAGAAATGAGAAAGAAATAATATGAAAAAAAGGAATATGAATGAAAATAATAGATTTGTGAGAAAGGAGGCGAGAGAAGAGGGGATGGTAAACCAGCAAGATCAAGAGGACTGAATAATAGAGGAAAAAGAAAATCAACAGACGAGAAGAGGACGCAAAGAGGAAGAAAAAGAAAATAAGAATGTAAGAGAGATGTAAAACAAGCACTTAGGCACTAGATGCGGGAGCTTCAGGACCATTCAGTTAATGCCCTTTGTGTGGTGTGATGTTGTAGGGTGGTATGGTGTGTGGTGTGATGTGGGAGGGTGGTATGGTGTGTGGTGTGATGTGGGAGGGTGGTATGGTGTGTGGTGTGATGTGGGAGGGTGGTATGGTGTGTGGTGTGATGTGGGAGGGTGGTATGGTGTGTGGTGTGATGTGGGAGGGTGGTATGGTGTGTGGTGTGATGGCGGTGGGTGGTATGATGTGTGGTTTGATTGTGGGAGTGTGGTGTGGTGTGGTGTGGTGTGGTGTGGCTTCGCTAAAGTCTGTGTGAGAGAATCACCGCTTCTGATTACCGTTAGTGAAAGACATGGACAGGGCCACCACGAGAGACGGTCTAGCATCTAAAAATTGGACAGCAAGAGGAAGAAGGGATAATGGAAAGGAAATAACCATAAGAGGAGAAGAGCGAAAAGAAAAGTAAAAATATATATCGGAAGATGAAGAGCACGGATGTGGAGAAAAGAAAAATAATAAAACAGTAAGAGGAGGGAAAGAAGAAATTATGAGATGAAGAGGACAGCCGGGAAAAGAGAATAATGATTAGTGAAAAGAAAATGTGAAAGGAGGAGGAAAGAGGAAGAGGAAAGAGGAACCAAAACAATAGACACGGGAAGAGAGTGGCTGGGCTGACACACTGAAATGCCTCGAGACTGAAAGACGGGAAGCGACAGGATTGGAAGAGACAGGACTGGAAGAGAGAGGATTGGAAGAGACAGGACTGGGAGGGGGAACTGAAACAGACAGGGCCGGAACAGAGGAACGGAAGAGGCAAGATGAAGTGAGGAACGGAAGAAGCAGGAGTGGAAGAGACAGGAGTGAAGAGACCGGGCTGGAAGAGAGAAACGTAAGAGGCAGGATTGGAATGGAGGAAATAGATCTGGACGCGACGGCCCTGAAATCTGTAAAACCGGAAGGGATGGAACTGGAAACACCAGGCTGCAAACTGTAATACTGTAACTGTACAGTACGAAGTGACACTTGAGTCTGTACAACTGAAAATTGTAAGATGTAAAATGATGGAGTTGGAAACGACAGGACTGAATGCAACACAACTGGAAAATAAAAGAGTGGGAGAGTGACAGGATTCCAGGGACTGAGGGATCACTGGGAGGTTCGTGAGTTGGCCACTGAAAGAATGTAAACACTGCAAGAAGGTTCCAGGGAGTTGCCGAGGGCGACGCTAAGAAAGGCTCACACAGTTGCTGGAATTGGGGGCCCGTATTTTCGTCGGTATTCTGCCTGTGACTGGTTTGCATACTGTCAGTTATTGTACTACTTTTTCCCACATCCTTATCATCTTCATTATCATCATCAGTATAATCAACATTCCTTGTCGATGTAGCACAGTGGTTAGGTAAGACTGGGACCAGGAAATGAAGTAGGAAATATACGTCTTCAACAAAGTACTCAATGAAGTGAAGTTCACATTCATTTACTCCCCATTCAGACCACTGAATTTCAGATCTTCATCCCACAGCTCAGAATTCCGAATGTCTGAATAATCTGGATGGATTCTGAAGCATGTGAGGTTTTATATAAGATAAATAGATAGATATGAGAGAGAGAGAGAGAGAGAGAGAGAGAGGTGTGTGTGTGTGTGTGTGTGTGTGTGTGTGTGTGTGTGTGTGTGTGTGTGTGTGTGTTTAACACTAGACGTCCAAAATGAAAAATGTTACGCCGTTCAGCTCGAGGACGGACTTCGTACCTTATTTTCACTAACGCCAGACTGTTTTCTTGAGGATAATATAGATCCTATAAGGGTTATACGGTTAGAAGAAATTTTCATTTTCCAATAATGGTACTGAAAATTAATAACAAGACCAAAAGGAATGAAGAAATCAAAATCGTTACCACCAGCTACCAGCAGTTATATGATCATTGCACCAGCAACTGCACAGACTTCGAAATGAACAGCACTTAAACAATGGACGGCATCCACAGCGCGTAATAAACCCTTGAACAACTAAAGAGACTTGAAGGGACAAATAAACTTTGGAGGACTGGGTAAGGCTGGGAATACAAGATTAGGTCGGTGGGGACTAGACTAGGCCTGGTGTAGCAGCCTCCCCTCTCCCCCCAACCTAACTTTCCTCCTTCCCTCTATCCCCATCTCTCTCTCTCTCTCTCTCTCTCTCAGCATCCATTTTCTCTTCCTCAGCCTCTTACTTCTCTCCACACATGCTGGATCTAATATCGACTGACCCGGATTCATCAACTATGGAAAAACTGGGATTTCGATCAAACTGATAGTCTGTTTTAATGACCCTCGTGTAGTCGGTAGGCAAAAATCTAGGCCTTCCTCTTGTTCCCTCTCCCCCTCATTTTCCTCCCTTCCTTCTCCTACCTCCCTTCTTCTCCTCCCTCATCCTTTCTTCCCTCCAAAGCCCTCTTCTCCTCCCTCTTCTCCCCCACGGACCTCGTCTACCACTTTCCCTTTCCTCTCACTTCCTGTTTCCACACATTCCTCTCCTCCCCTTCCTTCCTTTCATTCCCATGCCTCTCTTTCCTCCCGCCCTCCTAATTTATTCTCCCCTCCTCATCCTTCCTTTCTTCCCCTTCCTTCCTCAACTCCTATCTCCCTTTCCTCTCCATACCTTTCTCTGCTCCTCTCAAAGCCCTTTCCTCCACTTCCTTGCCTCCCGTTTCCATACCTTTATCTTCTCTCTTTCCTCCCCCCTACCTTCTCATCTCCCTCCTCCTCCCTCTCCTTCGGTCAGCTTAGGACACCTCGCACGATCTCAATATCAGCCAATCTCGCCCCTCTGACGCTGAGCCCTTCCTCTCTCCCTTCCTCTCTCCATTCCCTCCATCAGGTCTTATCTTTCCACCTCTTTCTTCCTCTTGTGCTTTTTTTTTTCTTTTTCCTTTACTTGCTCCCTCTCTCCATCTCTTCCCTCCTTCTCTCCCTCGCCCTCTTTCCCTTCCTCTCTGTTTCTGTCCCTTCCTCTTCTCTTATCATCTACTTTTATCCTCCCCTTTTTTCTGTCTCTTCAGTCTCTTTTTCGTTTCTTCCCGCTCTGGTTCAATATCCAGTTAACCTTGTCTATTCTTTTCATTCTTTCTCCTCCTTTCTCTCCACTTCTTCATCCATCCTTCCACACAATATTCTTGACCACAGCCACACCACCACACCACCTGCCAAAGCTGTTTGGAAAAAAAAAAGTTATTACAGTTCCATAATTTTTTTTTTTGGAGGGGAAGGAATATCACATTCTGTATTTGGCTGTTACGAGTACAACACCTAACGTTTTCATTTTCCTAGCAATATTTCCCTGTGACTATATATTTGCCACTATAAATATTTACTTCCCGTTTTTATGCTTTATTTGCAAGTGCATGTTCGCTCTGATATATTTTTTTATATATCAGGGAGTTTCCATAACTCTGGACACAAAATCTTGTCGATAATCATTATTGTGAATAGAAGGAAAGGAAGACCAGAAAATAAATCTCATGGCCACTTTTACACCCGTAAGCCAATTATCAAATCCACTGGAGCTTACTGCCGACGAAGCCATAAGTATTACGTGTCTACAAGAGTCATTTGAGGGATATTTAAAGAAGTCTTTCTTGAATCCGAAAAATTTTGTCGGCTGACTTTGTTGCATCACGAAGTACGTCAAACGAATATATCCTGGGGCTTGGTTAAACATATACTGTACTGTCATTCTGGAATCCGTGTTGTGAATTATGAGAGTATTTTTTGCATTGTTGAACAACCTTGTCACTGATAATGGTTTCCAACAATTTGCAAATTACACAGTATTTAGCTAATTGGATAATAATTATTCGGTGATGGTTCAGTACCACTTTTATAAAATGGCGTTTTCTACTTTCCAATTATCTGGCACAGTTCTTGTCATTAGTGATTTACTGTATTATCATGTTAATCAAATGACTTGGTTATTTTACTGATTTTCTTAAAATCTGTTAAAAACATGTTATCTCCTGTAGGCGACTTAATATTCTATGTGTGCATTTTAACCCCTTCAGTCTAGTTCACCCACCACCAGCATCACATCAGCAACAGAAAGCCATTATCACCAAGATAAACACACACACACACACACACACACACACACACACACACACACACACACACACACACACACACACACACACACACACACAAAATAAATAAAAAACAGCAACACCAGTACTACCAACAAAAATCCATCAACACAAAGACACACGAGCTTTCCAGACATAAATTTCCCCTGGAATGACAAATCACTGAATCCCTCCCTCCGTCTGTTATGAAAATCGTTGTCGCTACAAATAGATTTACAGATTTTACTCTCGCGCCTTTCTTGTCTGCATAAAATTCCATCAAAATTGATTGTTAGTGTCGAGATGTGGACATGTGGCTGTGACTGTTTTGTGTGTGTGTGTGTGTGTGTGTGTGTGTGTGTGTGTGTGTGTGTGTGTGTGTCTCAGGGTTGTACTTTCGTGAATTTTCAATAACTTGCCTATTTTACTTACATGTACTCGAATTCCATCTCTTACTTGTGCACATTATATCAGTACTAGGGACATGCATTCAACTTTTTTAAAATAATAGGTATTGATAAGGAATGTATGTGAAACAGGGGTGGCTGGAAGCACAGGTAGTCTAAGAACAAACAAGAAAACGGAAAGGTGTAATAGGAAATAAAATATTGAAGGAATGGGACCTTGGTGCTCACGAACCCTGAGAATCAGAAATTTATCGCTTCACCACGAGGACATGTTTTTTGTGTGTTTTTAGATGTAGGAGTGTCTAGATTAGGGAGTCACACCCTAGGGATTTTCACTCACAAGACGTCTCACTTAAACTCTGATATTTTCACTAGTAAGGTGCTTAATTCTAGCGAAGCCCCGTATGGTCCTGCATCTGTCTAGGTCTTCTATATTTGTCATTTCACTTTCAGGAGGCTTTAGAAATTAGAAAGGATGGTGACAATCTATATTAAACTACTTAGAAACAAGAATTCGCCCCAAGTTGAACAAAAAATCGTCGAATGGCAGCCTAATTAAAACAATAGGCGTCACTGTGGTGAGGAAATTAAAAAAAAAAAAAAAGTTATCTTTTAGGGAAAGTCGTACAACCACAGTAACGTTGGGGATTCTAATTTTTTGGCAACAAACTTCCTACGCCTCTAATGAAACCAGACCAAAGTTACGGGTTACAGACTATTTCCATTAAAAAACTCTCTCCATTACAATCTAACTTCATTAACACTTTTCAGTACAATGTCGTCCTTTTCTGCTTATTTTGGCCGCATCAGACGATTTCATTCAGCTTAGGGATCACCTGATATAGTGAACTGAATTAATCTTTCAACTAGCATACATAATTTGTAGTTCCTTCACTATAACTTGGCGCAGATATTCATCCTTTTGCAGCTTTAAACATACTGTACTAACACAAAGATTGCTACGACTATGCACCCTTTCCATAGCATTACTTCGTGACGGCTGCCATTCTAGTGTCAGTCTATTATTAGGCTACAACTCAGCATTCAAGACGGGAACAGAGCAATTTAGGCCAGGTTAAAGCAAAATTAATTTAGTTTCTTCTTCCTACCAGACGATCATATTCAGATTAGAGGAGCACTCACGTAGTCAGTAAGGTAATGATGACAATATCTAACCCCTCCAGATCTAAAAATCTTCCTTATGCTGAAGAAAATCGTCTGCTTTGGAAAGGAAAGAAATATGTATGACAGACTGAAAAACTTAATTTTGACTTGTTTACGGCAGAAAACATAAATAATAATTTCACTGGGCTGGGTTGCTGGAGAGAGAGAGAGAGAGAGAGAGAGAGAGAGAGAGAGAGAGAGAGAGAGAGAGAGAGAGAGAGAGAAGACTTGCGTACCTCATTTCGGCCAGTAGTGTGTGTGTGTGTGTGTGTGTGTGTGTGTGTGTGTGTGTGTGTGTGTGTGTGTGTGTGTGTGTGTGTGTCTTCGTGTTTGATTCATCGTACACTTGTTTTCCGATTTTACTGTTTGTGTTCATGTGTTTGGATTTTTTTTTTTCCCCGGGGGGTGGAGTTTGTGCACAATTGTTTTAGTGTCATGCTTGCTTGTATTTGTGCTTGTTAGACAGAGAGAGAGAGAGAGAGAATTTTGCTTCAGTGTATACGTTAATTAGTGAGCTTATTCCTACATACTCTCACTCTAGACACAGAACAAGTATTCGCAGATTTGCACCTGCGGATTACAAATCAGAGATCATTTCTCAATAGCATTAGGTTAATTAAAAACTTAGCTCCTGCCATAAATATAATACTGCGTCATAAAAACTCAACTTACCAGCCGTGAGTTTTTAGAATTTGTCTATTTCTAGCATTGCCTCTAATTTACATGTCTATTTTTTTCCCTTCATCACTTAATTAACTGCGTATTTTTAGCTGAGCCATAAAACAGCTTGAGTTCTAGGATTTCTCTTTGATGAAAATAAAAATATCATTTGGTACGGTATTAGATTAAATAAAATACCACAGTGCATCTATAGAGTGTCAAATGCGTTTATCGAAATACTTTTAAATTCTGGTACTATGATCTCTTTCAGCTGAGCAAAATCGTCTACTCTGTCGAAGTAAATAATAATAATAACAATACTACTACTACTACTACTACTACTACCACTACTAGTACTAGTACTACTGCTACAAATACTATATCTTGTACTTAGCACAGAAAATACTGTCATCATTTTTAACCCCATAACAGATACGATTTTCCTCAGTTAAACAAAATCGTCTAATATGAGCCTATGTGAATTTGGAGTGTGTAATCACGCTGCCTTCCCTGATTCTTTGAGTTTTCGTTTTTTTTTTCCACTGCAGCTTTCCACATTCCAGTCTTACAACGTCTCCTTTTCACTTATATGTCGAAGCTACTAGAGTTTTTTTTTTTATATTGGTTTACGTGTTTCTCATCTCCAATTTTTTTCAGAATTTTCTTTTTCTCTCATATTTTTTCACTTTTCTTTCATTCATACCATCTTGTTCTAATTATTTCACTAACATATTCTCATATTTTTTTCTTCAATTTCCCTCCTCGCCCCCCTCCCCTCCATTTTTTTCTCTACATAATTTCCATGATTTTCTAAACAATAAAGCGTTATATTCCCAGATTTTTCCCCATAGTATTTTTCAGTTTCTGAATTTTTTCTCCTTTTTCCCATTCCGTCTTTTCACAATTTGCCTTAATTTTTTTTTATTTTTTCTTAATTTTCGTCATTCTTCCTCTTTCTTTTTTTTTCGTACTTTCTCTTCGTTTTTCTTCATATTTTTCACCTTCAGTTTTTCTCTTTCCCCTTCATCTCGCCTGCCTCTCAGTTGTATATCGACGCTAATTACAATCCGGAATGAACCCCCAGAAGCGCACAGATCAAACGGGATGACTGTATTGACTCTAAGCATTGGGAGTGAGAGAGACTGGGATGTTTGCGCTTCGTCTGTGTCATATCTGGTTACGAAATACGAGAATGATGATGTGGGTAAGGTGTGGGAAGCATGATCTGTATTAAGTGTGGAAAGATGTGTCAGAAGAGAGGGCTGATGGACTAGCAGGATGAGAAAGATGTGTGAAGAGAGGAAGACTTTGCGAGACAGATGGAGAAAGATGGGCTATCAGAGAACTGTAAGAGTAAATGATAAAATAAACATTTTAACCCAATCTGAAACTTGAAAGAAATAAGAAAGTAGGGAAAAGATAAACAAGGGAGTGCACATATCAGTCGGGGACAACTGTACTGAATCTGAGTTGGATGAGAGGGCAGCTGTAATGTTTGTGGTTCGTCTGTGTCATATGTGCTGGGAAATGTGAGAAAAATGTGAGAAAGATGTGGACAGCGTAATCTCCATCAAGATTCTAAAGATATGTCAAAGGAGAAAGCTGGTGGGTGAGAAAAATGGGAAGATGTGCGAGAGGAGGAAAATAATGAAAGATGCTGAAAGATGAACTCTCAGGGATGGTATATGAAAAGCAAATACCTTAACCGGGCCTCACTAGACGAACTTCACGGAGCATATTAAGGAGAGGTGGAAAGAGGGAGGATTGATATCAAACGGCGTGACTGTATTACTACTTCGGTTTGTGAGTGACGAGGCAAACAAAATAGATAACACAGATACCAGATTCTTACTATACATCAAAACCTGCTCTTTAGAATCAAATAATTTCCATCTAGAATCAAATACGAGAGAAAAAAAAATCGTAACAGCAGCATGTGTGAGAATTTCGAAGGCTTGAATGGGGAGCGACTGGATTTATGGTCCATTTCGTTGTGCAGTCTGATGCTTTTTTCTGCTTTAGTGTTTTTCTGTTCCCAACCCATTTTTATAGCGGGAAAATCGTTGAGATGTTGCTGCTGCTGATGATGATGCTGGTGATGATGATGCTGAGGAGGAGTAGGATAATATGATGATGGTGATGATAATGATAAAGACGGCGATGATATAGATGGTGATGAATATTGGAAAGGAGGAGGAGGGGATAGATATGGTAATGGAGATGTTTAATAATAGTAATAATAATAATAATAATAATAATAATAATAATAACTACTCGTATTCAAGGCACCAAGGCACAAAAGTCATGACCAAGTGGTGTTCACAATCGCCAGCTTCATTATAACGGTCTAACTAAAGCGAAGTTCGTTCATTACACCGCCACGACTAAACCCTGAAGAAAAACGAGCGCTTATGTTCTGTTAAGGGAGTTCTAAATTTATGGGAAAATAAGCTTTGGAGTCCTAAGCCCCCCAGTATGAGGGGTCCACATTGAGGTGGATAAAGCAATGCTCTGGTGGACAAGGAAGAAATTTACACTTTAGACAAGAGTAGAGAAAAAACTACCGTTGTAGTAAAGGAATTAATATAAGCTAATTCTAACCCCTTTAGTTCTAGAGATCTATCACCGCAAACTATCTGTATCATCTATTCAGTCAACATCCTACTACTAGTCATCCACACCCATATAGCATTTTTAATACTCCACACACCTACCATCGAAATACTGTAGTAACCATCTGATCCTTTACTACTCACACATAATTATCCATACGCCATGCATTCCACATTCAACATCCGTTTTACAGGTATAGAAAAATCATCTCCCCAGCCACTTAATTTCTACGTGGCATCAATGTACACCAATCATTCAAAGATGCATATAACATCCACAAGCCCCTCTAACCATACCGACAAGCATCTAGCCTGTCAGTAACCATTCACACAACCATTCATACACTCATATAGCATCCACTTCAACCACCACCAACCAAATCACCACCCAACCACACACTGATTCATATACCTACATTTAATCTGCTCCAACCATCCATCCACCACCAACCATACCACCAATCGTTCATCCTGTCACCAACTGCCCAAATTACATCCACTGCAATAACCTCCCATCCACCTCAGTTTCCACCACACAACCTTCACCTGCCCTGGTCTCTCCACTTTAACCTCTTGTCAGCCTATTCACTCCCACAACTAGGTCGCTATTCCGCATTTTTTTTACCCGTTTAGTAACATGATGCATTAATTTCGATTATTTCTGAATGCCTTTCGTCTTTTGTACGCGAAGAGGTTTAACAGTCACTACTAATCCTGTCTGAGCTGTGACATCGTGTTTTCCTTCAATTTTTGCTCTCGCCAGATTCTTATTCAGCATACTAAACATGTCTTATACATCAGAGATTAAACTGCACTGAGAGAAACTACACACTAGTATTACTGTGCTCAGAAATTAGTAAAAACTGGTGGACAGAAACTACAATGAGGCGATGAAATAAAAAAGACGTTTTATACATACATATATACCGTACATACATACTAAACTAATCTCCAGAGTACTGTCTTTCATTGACCTTGAAAAATTCCTGTACATGTAAGTTTTATGGTCTGTATTAATTCTTTGAGTTCCTTAACGTATTTAGTAACTGACTAATTCTGCACATTACACATCAAAGACCTCCAGTTTGTTGTTGATACGAGTTATATTATTATTTAAAGTAGTGTATATGATTACCATGCAATAGAATATTGATTAATGATTATATTATTATTTAAAACACTGTATATGATTACAGTGCAAGAGAATATTAAGGTGCAATATGGAAAATAAGTTGCTAAGGAAGTGGTGCAACGAAGCCTCGCATGCCACTCACAATATACCTGTAAGAACTGAGAAGAGGAGGTTCAGCGTTGTCCACCTCCCTTCTGTCCTAATATCAAGGAAATTTTTTGGCTGCAAACGAAGCCATTCTACGTCCCCCACCATAGTATTATTCAACACCATCTTGGGAACACTCCTCGTCGCTGTCCCTGGGAGGGGGATGGATCTTGCTTTCCCACCTAAGTGCTTGGGGAGCGATGTGGTGTGTGTGTGTGTGTGTGTGTGTGTGTGTGTGTGTGTGTGTGTGTGTGTGTGTGTGTGTGTGTGTGTTTTCTTGCCTTTGTGGAAGAGGCTTCTCTCCACAGCAGGTTGTGCAAAACTTTTATTCTATTCGTTTTATTTCGATTTTTACTTTGTTTTTGTATCTGCAGTTTCTTTTTTTACCATCAGACTTTTCAGACTTTTATTTCCGTTTGTCTACGCAATTTAATCCTATTTATCTTTAAGTTATATTTCCGCATTTGTGCTTCTGTGTGTGTGTGTGTGTGTGTGTGTGTGTGTGTGTGTGTGTGTGTGTGTGTGTGTGTGTGTGTGTGTGTGTGTGTGTGTGTGTGTGTGTCAGTGCCTTCACCATTAAGCACCAGATAATCATTTTTACTTTTCGTGCTAAGACATTATGCTGCAGGTTCATGTGCAGTTGCCTTTAATACGAAGAAATAAAACCAACTCAACGTGGTATGGCAGTGATGTAATGAGAATCCAACTCTGCACGCAGCCTATAGGTCCCGGGTTCGGTCTTTAGGCAAGATCTTCTATAGGTGAGTCTGTTGAGAATTAGACCTGAAATAGGAACCTGGACTAGAAATCTGCAGGCTGTGTGTCGTAACCGGAGACAGAATAGGCTAAAAAAAAAAAAAAAAAATCTCTATGACCCTCCTGTGATCCATTGGCATTGCTTGGATCTTGTATGAAAATTACTATACCGAGAAAATATCATAAACTTTAATGAAAAATTCAAATATGTTTCAGAATTTTAATAAGAACCTGTGGATGCGGCTTTATATGAAATATATGTATGTCGTAGCGATTAATTGGCTCCCAGTGATTAGATGCTGTATATATAAACTGTTTTAAGCTTAAGTAGTACATAAAATGGCTTTCATATACATTTCTCCTTATTTATGCATTAATAAAAGCATAATAAGCAAATTAGTGTTACTAACAGAGCGATAAAATAGCCAAAAATTCCAAGATAGTCTATAGTAAGAGTTATCTGGTATGAAGGTTTGCTGAGCTTGTAAATTGGTTAGGATGCTTTATAAATGCAAGCCCCGGAAATGATGGCTGTGGAATTTCGACGTTTGGCCAGAATTCCTCATTACTGCGTGAAGCCGGGGACAGAAAGTGGCCTAATCTGAGCTCCTACGAGATGACTCGCTCTCTGGAAAATTGATCAGAGGAAGGAGTCTAACAACTATCTCCGGTTCAAGTAATACCCCTTAACTCCGATGTCGTATTTTGCGTGTTATTCTCGCCACATGCACACGATTTTATTCAGCTTCAGAAAGAATTTTCTTACTGGAATGATCATATGCAGCTTTCATTAGGTCCTTTATCACGAGAGGTATTTGCCGGCTTAAGCAAAACCTCCTGGAGGTTGAAAAATTAAAATGATAAATATAAAATCGGACTGAAGGGTTTTTTGCTTCGATGACGCATTGTTCACTTTACCCACGCCACTGTGAGACTAATTTATTCAAGGATTTTACTCCTGTTTAATAATGAAAGAGTTAAGGCTATATCTAACCACTCTACTTCGAAAAGTCTCTGCAATACTGAATAAACTCATCTGGAGATGGCAAGAATAAAGCAGAAAATTCTTCTTCCAGCTTTCACAAAAATGTCATTTTATTTATCCAAAAATTAACATCGATCAGTCTTTAAAAAATACCAATGGTCATTGTTATACGGAAAAGTTTCAAGAGTAAAAGAAAAAAACTTCAGTATCATTAATTTTCACACATCACAAGGATTCCTTCCATCGACATTGTCTTTGGCAAATATACATCCACTAAAGCAAGAAAATCGCATTAAAAACAGTAAAGTAGCAATTAATTATCCTCGGAATAACTAACATTATTTCTTTCCGAAACTGAGGCGGTAAATTAACAAAAATTCATGCTTTTGCACAAGCAAAACCAATGATATAGCCAGTGTTTCATCAGCAGGCGTTCACAGAAAGTAAACCGTTTTTTATCCAAGTTTTGAGAAATATTTTATTATTACTGTGGTCCGTTAAGAGAAACATTGTTACGGTACTTAAATGTTAAAAATAAACTTTTGTTCACAAGTGTCAGAACACGAAGAAATTTGTTCAGTATAGAAAAGGTACAAAATAAACTAGAAAGCACTCAAGAGAGAGCATGCCTCCGCCAGTGCCACTGCCATTAAAAAGGGTCCTTATCTGGATTCGTGGAGATAGGATGCGGATCCGGATCCGCCCCCAAGTTTAACCAATTCTTTCCTGGCCCATGGCCCACCCTTCCAAAAAATTCATTGAAATTCATTGAGAACTTTTGGAGATACTGTGCGGGATGGGCTACTCCGGATCCGAATCCGGATCCGGTCCAAAATTTAATCACTCCTTCCTTTGCCCATGGCCCAGCCTTCCACAAAATTTCAATGACATTCATTTGAAAACTTTTGAAGATATCGTCTGGACAGATAGACAGACAAACGAACATAGGTGAATACATAACCTTCTCCAACTTCGTTGGCGGAGGTAATAATGTTAGTCTTTGCTGCTGGTATGGTAGTGTGAAGTTTGGTGGTTTTACGTGTGGCAGTATGAGGTGTGGCAGTTTAAAGTGCGGTAATGCGAAGAGTGGCAGCGTGCGGTGTGATAATGTTATGTGTGGTGATTTGAGGTGTGGCACTGTGTGGTGTGGCAGTGTGAAGTGTAGTGGTGTGCCAGAGGGCTGCGTTTGATTTTGGCGTCTGAGGAATGCCAATGTGAGATATGGAAGTATTTTCTAATGCATAGTGGCTTTCCGAATGCCTCGTAAAAAAAGGGAGAGGGGAAAGGAAAAGAAGGAAGGCGTTTACTACTATTTCTTTACATCTAAATTCTTTTCATAGTTTTCCTATTCCTCCTCACGTTTTCTCTGTCACATGAAGAATATACCACTGAATTCTTTTGTCTTTCTCCTGCTCCTGATTTTTCTCCCACTGGTTTAATTTCACAAGCCCATCTCTCTCTCTCTCTCTCTCTCTCTCTCTCTCTCTCTCTCTCTCTCTCTCTCTCTCTCTCAATTCCTTTCCTCCCACATACTCACACTTACACTCTTTCCTTTCCCTCCTGGTTTCTCGTACATGCTCACTCGTTCGGAATTTTCCCTGAAAAAGGTTTTGCACGCGACTTGCAACTGATGTAACTCAAGCAACCTCGCGGGAACCTTGCAACAAAGTATAAAAGGATTCCCAGATATTTGGTTTATGTTGTGGAGGCTAAGTAAAATCTTTAAAGAAAGCGTTTACTCAGAATCAGAATAAGAGAAAAATGTACGTTCTCGGAGTAAGGGAGTTAAGAAGTGTAAATGTGGGGGTTTAGAAGAGGCAGATTTGGAGACCGGAGGTGGATATGGGAATAACAAATTTAACTCGCACAAGCATATGACGGTCAAAGAGCTGGTGAAAATTTTGACCAGAGCCAGTCATGAATTACCTGTGTCTTCGAAACAGAAGGATGAATTAAAAAGAAATATAATTAAAGAAAAACAAAGCCCACATTCGGTATTTAATGGTCCCAAGGCGTGGGAAGTCTAAAGGCTGGCTGCCATAGTCAAAATCATTACTGTTTTAAGAAAACTATTGTAAAAATAAAGAGACTGTGTGCTTATTAATGCATTAAATATGCTAGCCTGGACCTACCAGAGGACCAGGCTATTAAGGAAAAAATTAAGTGGGTACCCACTGCGAGAGGGAGAGAGAGAGAGAGAGAGAGAGAGAGAGAGAGAGAGAGAGAGAGAGAGAGAGAGAGAGAGAGTACAATCATTAGTTAAAACTGCCTGGAAAAACAAAGCTAGCGTTCCAGAGGGGGTTCCCCTAACATATTACTGTGCTGGCAGAAGTAATTCAAAGAGCTAATGAAACATTTTTCTCTCTCCCACCTCCACGCTCGCCTAATTCTCTCTCTCTCTCTCTCTCTCTCTCTCCCCCCAACACCCCCACCCTTCCGTCTCCCCTCACAATTTATCTTCATGAACTATACCACACTCGCTCCCTCCACCTCAGCCCACCTCCACTCCCATCCACCCACCCAATCTTCTCTCTCTCTCTCTCTCTCTCTCTCTCTCGTCTTGCCTAGGCCGTCACCACTTTGCATCCCTGCTTACTTTCGCGTCCATTATCTCATACAAAAAAAGGTCACTCCACTTTACCATCCTCCTCCCTCTTCCATGTCTCATTTCTGGATCTCGGCAGTTCTTAGAGTTCACCCCCACTCCCCCTTCCTTGTATTCTCGGGGATTTAGTAAGTTTTTCATCATTATTTTCTTACTAGGTGTTTTCTGAATATAGTACGTCAATGTTGTCGTGTATTTTTAGGTAGATTATGCCCATATCACGAGCATTTCTAATAATATGCCGGGAAGCTTTACCCTTAAAATCTGCAATCAAATAATGTATTTAATATTCACCTGTTGCTACAACCAGACAATTCTATTCAGCTTTGAAGACACTTCTCGAACTGGAGGAGTAGGGTATAACTTTCATTAACCTCTTCATTACTAGAGATATTCCAAGCAGACTATAAGTGTCTGTTGGTCGCAGGAATAAATTGTAAAAATAATCTTACGATTCAAGGAGTTAACAGGGAGACAACTTATCTATACAAGTCTAGCTGACGACAAACACTTACACTTGACATCAGAGAATCTTGTGACGTTAGACGGCTTAGGTGTATTACATAAACCAAACCGCTAATAAAAGGTACAAGTCAGCTTCCCAAATCCATGAGAGTTCGTCGCCCTAGTCCCTCCCTCTTTCATCCAAAAAAAACGCTCCTTCCCACACCACCACTCCCACATTAATGACGCCATCCTTTTTTCAGAGGTTTCCCACTAAGCCATCTCAACATTTTACTGCTTTGCCTGGTGTTGAGGAGGGACGCTTTATGTGATGGCACCGCTGTAACCATGTGACTCAACTGCCTGGTTAAGCAAGACTCTCAACTACTTCCCTATCCCTAAAAAGGAAGAAGTTGGGCTGCAGAAGAAGAGACAATTTAAGCCTGCAGATCCACTGAGTTCACATGTGACGAGCTTGGGGCCACAACAACAACTCCTTTAGCCACACACCTCGGTGGGATGATGGTAGAGATCCCAGGTCGGAGTACATTATGGGCTAAAACGCCAAGGGTCGAATCTGAGAAATGGCCTGAGGTTTTGAAATCATGTAAAAGCTGCCAGGGACGTAGGGTGGTTTCCAACAGTTTAAACGATCTGGAATACTGTAGCCTAACCTCGAACTATCCTACATTCCTTAAGGGGTACCAAGGACTTGATGCTACTTCTTCACCTCATCCGTAGGTGGGGGGGGGGGAAATCATGATAATATTGATGATGATGATGATTGGCCGTGTTCGACTTCCTTGATAATGCTTCTGTCATCTATGCCTGCTTCCTTAAAGTAGTTTCATTAATGAATACCACAGTCCTAACTCATGCTGTCACCCTACCACTCAATATATCCTTTATCTGGGTCTTATCCTTGGCTTCACGCCCCATTAAGCCTTCTTAACTGCTCCATATCTCACTAAACCGGTCTTAACCCTACTCTCAACCCCCGTCACCATAATGTCCTGTTTTGTTATGACATCCTTGACACCGTGTTGCAGACCATATTCTATTTGCCCTGATTCTTTCTTCTTCCTTCTTCCAGTCATTTTTCAATATGATGCCATTCCTTCATTTCTAGACCACTTCATTACAAACTTTATAGTGCTGTTCCTAAGTCAAATACCCTCAAATACCTTCCTCGTTTGGCATGAAGTAAAAAAAAAAAAAAAAAAGCCACCGGACTGAAAGAGTTAATACTACCGCTGGCTGTAGGAATGTTGAAGGGATGGTTTCACAATGAACGGCGATCTGTTTTTCAGTAACAGCACACGCAGGCTCCACTCATTTCCCTAAATAAAATCTTTTGAAATTTCCAGACATACTCATTCTTCTGTGGTAACCCTCAACTAAATAATATCGTCTATCGTCAGCTGTAATAAAAGCTGTAGAGTTGCCTATACCATGAAACGGTTAATGGTGACGCAGTGAACATTCGGGCGCCAACACTCAATCTCAGCTGAACAAAAACAAAAAATCGCTTAATGTTAACAAGAAAACAACTGGAAACAACACTAACACTCAGACTCGTGGGACTGACTCTAAGCTGAATAAAATCGCCTGGCATTGGTTGCAATATAATACAAAAGTTGCTTCCATCATGAGAGGAATAAAGTTTATTTTGGATATGCCTCACACGGTCTGTCCTGGGCTATTAAGGATTAAATCTCATGGATATTCAAATGTGTCAAATAAAATTTTTTCGGAACACTCATATTTTCTCTTGCCCTCAATTGCCGGGTCACAGATACACCAATATAGATGAAATGTTTGTGTGGGGAGAGAGAGAGAGAGAGAGAGAGAGAGAGAGAGAGAGAGAGAAGGGGGGAGGGAGAAGGAACGAGTAAAAAAAAAAAAAATGAATCCTTCCGCTTCTCCTCCATTCCTGATCTCACCATTCATATTCCTGACACACACACTTACACACACTCCCACATTCCTAGGGTCGTGCACGGGTGGACGTAGGATGATCCCTTTCTCCCCCCGTGGAACCCATAATTCATTGAGGTAGGCATATCTTTTTATTTTTTCATTTCAATCTCCTGGCGATTTTATTGAGCTTACGATGAATTTTTCGAGCTAGAGGGGTTATATGTAGCTTTTAAAAGACTCTCTCTTTTCTTTAACCTAAATGTGTTGAATAAAGCCTTAAGAAACATTAAATACGAATGTTATTATCTACGTTGAATTAGAGAGAGAGAGAGAGAGAGAGAGAGAGAGATTCGCCAAGAGATGCTCCCACATTAAAAAAGAAAAAAGAAAAAAAGTCAACATACTGAAAAGAGTTGTGTGTAATACGCTGAATAAATCGCCATGAAGGAGATGCTTGGAGGGCCTTCCATGCGACCAAGGGAACGGCCTTAATAGTTATGCCTATCCGTTCTCTGGCCATAGAGTGCAATAGTAAATGGGCACGATAAAGACTAATACACTGCTGGTTAACCTGATTATTGCCAGCAGTTTATCAGGGTGGAGAGAGAGAGAGAGAGAGAGAGAGAGAGAGAGAGAGAGAGAGAGAGAGAGAGATTAAACAGAAGGGCGAGCGGCATACAGAAATGAAGACAGAATTTGTCAGTGGGGTAAGCAACATACATATATAAATTGGGTACGTGTGTGTGTGTGTGTGTGTGTGTGTGTGTGTGTGTGTGTGTGTGTGTGTGTGTGTGTGTGTGTGTGTGTGTGTTAGAGAGAGAGAAGAGGGGGGGAGGGAAGGAATGATCAAAGGTCACTTTAGATCACATTTCAGTCCCCGAAGTGACACACACACACACACACACACACACACACACACACACACACACACACTCACAACTGAAACAAAATGGCCGATGAAAGTATTAGTACCGGTATGCTTTCATCTGACGGAACCGTGCCACTCTCAGCATCTTGAATACTAAGTCGTGGCTGCAAGAAAATCGATAAGCCTTAGATGTGGGACAGGACTGGATCTCCTTGGTTACTAGTCATATCAACCCTCCAATTTGACTACACTTGGCCTTCAATGGAGGTGAAAGGGTTAGGTATTTGGGGGCAGATGAATGTCAACTAACTACAGACTGGTGAAAGATTTGTTATATATCTGCTGCTCGGCCCGTCAACCAACTGGGACCTGGTTGTAATTTTGATGGTTGCGTGTCGTATGTAAGGGGAAGACTGAAACTCGGCAAAAAGTTTATAGTTCGTCTTTTGATCTACGCGTTGTCGATAGGCATTAATCAAAGCTTTCTTCTGTCGTTAGTGGCAATACTGAATCTTAGCTATGGCAGACGAAAAAGAGAAATTGTTTAGCTGGTGGGAGAGGGGGTGGGGGCGACAAATAGGAAAATAGATCTAGTGGTTGATCTGCCATCTCCATCGTATACGACAAAACAATAGCCACCCTGAAATGTGAATTCAAACTAGAATCCGTGAAAAAAAAAAAAGAATCAACCATCAAAAATTTGACTGATAAAAAGCGGCCTTGAAAAGAAAACGAGCAGAATGTCAATAAAAAATAGCTTTGAAAACCAGACAGACACCTAGCAAAAAACAAAACACAAAACATCAGTCTTCAAAGAGCAGTCTTTAAAGAAAAATACTGAGAAACTTTAAACAAACAATAGAACAGTGTTAAAAAAAAAAACGGCCTAAAAGAAACTAAAAATACATAAAATGAAGAAAAAATTGCAATTTAGAGGTCGCTCGTCCCTTTTCCATGGTGGCGACAAAACAAAAGAGCAGCACTGAAAAAAAAAAAAAAAAAAGTTGCTGTTGTCTGATGTTTGTTTACAAACGCAGCTGACAGCGATGAAGGACTTCACTCTAGCACCATTGTCAGCTTGCATTCCCTCGGTTTTGCCTTTGTGTGTGTGTGTGTGTGTGTGTGTGTGTGTGTGTGTGTGTGTGTGTGTGTGTGTGTGTGTGTGTTGGTATCAACCCTATACAAGGCAGGTGCCTACCTAAGTACTTCATTTTGGTTACCGTACGCTCCAAGAGATGAAGATGAGGGCGTATGTTTCAGTATCTGTCGAACGTCTATTTCCACTACTTAAGCACAGACTCTTTGCTGGAGAATTTAATCAAAAACAAAATTTATAATCACTGTATTATAGACTGATTTCTGAACAATGACATTTAGGATTACGAATTGAGGGAAGTCACCTTTTTCATCCACAACAGTTTAATTTGGTAACGTCTTGCCAACCTCGTAATAACATGGTGTTCCCTGCAAGATCGTCTCTAGTTTCCCAGGGAATTAAAACACACACACACACACACACACACACACACACACACACACACACACACACACACACACACACACACACACACACACACACACACACACACACACACACACACACACACACAGTCTCTTCTATGAATCACTGATATTAAACATAACTACTTAAACTAAATATAACAAACAAACTGGAGGCATTAGTCATGTTCCCTCATCCTACCCCTGTCCCTGCCACTCTTGGGCAATGGTAGAACTTTCACTTGTTATAGAAGTTTACAATAATCGTCTCCCTTAAACATAGCGTTGCTGTTTCCTCTCCTTTGTATTCCTTTGAACTCCTTTGTATTCCTCTTACTACATCTCTCCCAGCCACCCAAGTATCCTCAAACTATAAGTAATCTCTTACATATAAGCCTGAACGACTCAACCCTACTGATAGGAACGTTATCTTTTTAGTTTTTTTACTCTCCTTTTCACTCCTCTGCACTCTTCTCAGAACGAGTCAGCCACTCTCAGATTACAACAGAGCTTTCACTTAAACATGTGTAGAGTATCAAATAATCGTTAACTTAAATGCGGAAATTATTCTTTGATCTCCACTCTACTCTTCTGCAGTCTTCTCCCACCCAGCGAACTACCCTTCAGTTATAAAAGAACTTTCACTTACGTGCTATAGACGTTTTCAATGACTCTTCCTTGAGTATGCACACTGTTCTTTGTTCTACACTGTTTTCCTTTGCATTCCTTCCCTTACAACCAACCAGCTACCTTCATACTACAACATAACTTTCAATTAAGTTTTATGGGAGTGTTGATAATTCTCTCCCTTAAGTAAATACAATGTTCCTTGCTCTACAGTGTACTCATGTACACTCCTCTGTACTCTTCCCCCAGTCAATCGTCCTTAAACTGAAACATAACCTCCACCAGCATATTACAGAAGTATCGATATTCCTCCCTGCTGAATGCTGTATCTGACAATATCACAGACTTGTTGTAAAGTATGTCGACATTGAGGTTGTTTGGCCTTGGGGTTGAGGGGCTGAAAGGGAGTTGGGAAGCGAGTAGAAGTTACGTCAGAGAGCTCTCGGAGAAAGTGTGACCTGATGAGATGCAAGGAGTTGAGGGGGGTTTTGTGGCCGAGTCTGTGGGGAGTTGGTGATCCAGTTGCTGCTGTAGTTGTTGTTGTGGCCCCAGTCTTATCTGACACGTGAACCCGGCGAAGCACAGGCTGTAGCTTTGTCCATTTCCCACAGGTCACCGGCCTCCTGATGAAATGCAAGTTGACCTAGATTTGTGGCAGTCTGTCGGGAGTTGTGTGTGAATCTTACCCGTCCAGTTTATAACTGGGCAATAGGATGATGATTATGGTGATGGGGTTTATTATTATTATCATTATTATTATTATTATTATTATCATTATTATGACTACTAGTTTATCCCACTTACTGTAGTAGATATCTCACTGGTAATGGGTCAGTGAAATGCAAACTCATGTGTAACAGCACAACACTTCGCAGTGACCAATTACTATCGATAATGGAATACACACGCCGTCTTCCTCAGCCATTATTAGTTATCAAGGGCAGAGCCATTCACCTGCCACTGAATAAATCACTTGTATTCTCTGTACCCTATCGCAGCGCTGGCTAAACCTTTTCCTCAGGTGTAATTGCTCTGATGTAGTACTACTTATCAATTGATACTCGTGTTGTTACTTCGACGTTTTAAGCGCTAGTGAATTTTTAAGAAATGTCGCTACTGAAAAACAAAAGATAAGCCAATTCGGTTGGTAGTAGTAGTAGTAGTTGTAGCAGTATCATTGTTGTTGTTGGTGGTGGTGGTGGTGGTGGTGGTCTTGTTCTGTCGTTGGAAAAAAAAAAAGGCATGAAATACTACCAGGGGAAATGAGTAAAAAGTAAGAAAAAAAAAAAAAAAAAACGAAACGCAACCCAAAAGATGAAGTCTGCGAGAGTGAAATACCGTGCCTCCGAAAAAAAAAAAAAAAAAAAAAAAAAAAAAGGGAGTGACCGGCTAAATGAGCCACTCCAAGAGAAGTTTCCATTTCTAAAAGTACGTCACCGGATTCAAGGGGTGACGAAAGATAGGGAGTAATGTAAAAGAAAAGTCTCTCTCTCTCTCTCGTTACTGCGATCACACAGGTCGTCATCACCCACCACTGCTCGACAAAAGCGATGCTCGTTATGATCGTCGCTTCTTAACCACATTTTCCTTTGATATTTCGCTTTTTGTCTGCCAACTTGCTCATTTTTTTATTCTTTATATAAAAAGACAGAATGAAAGGAATATCCTGTTGTTTTTTTACCGTGAAATGAGTGTAACGAATATTCTATTTTATTAACAACAGGCGTGAAAAAATATATATATATATCGTATTCTTTTCTGTCCCAGTATTCGCGTAATGCGAAAAAAAAAATCTATTTTTCTTTGTCAAGGGAAAGGGATATATAATAAAACAAAAATTATTCTATAAAAAAACATTTTCCTTAATCCAAAGTTCCCCTTACACCTTTACGCCTACGACTAGTTAAAGAAAAGTATGGGGAGGAAACGCCTACGACTAGTTAAAGAAAAGTGTGGGGAGGAATAAATTATTTCTATTCATCCGTGCTTTCCCCCACCTCCTGCCCATGTGTTGAAATGCTTCTCCTGAATTATATTATCAGGAGGCAGCCAGGTGAAGTGAACTGAAGGAAGTGGAAGAAAAAGGAGAGTAGGAATAAGACAATAAACATTATGGCAGTTTGGAAAATAATCAGACAAAGAAAGGAAGAGGAACGACAGTACAGCATGGCAAACTATAGCGAAGAGAGAGGAAAAATAAAGAAGATACAAGAGAAGGAAGACCAGGGAAGGAAGGAATGAAGGAAAATGGGACCCAGCGAAATTGGATATGCTTATGGCAAGGAAATGAGGCCTGAGAATGTGGCATAAGAATAGCAAGGGGGATAGAAGCAAGATTGGGGTGAAGAGAAGGCAGCTCACGGAAGAAGAATGGAGAGAGAGAGAGAGAGAGAGAGAGAGAGAGAGAGAGAGAGAGCGGGGGTAAAATACCACGTAATGGTCAAGCTGAGACAGACATACACACGGACAGAGGTGTAAAATATCTTGTGAAGGTCAAGGAGAGAGAGAGAGAGAGAGAGAGAGAGAGATTACTCAAATACTCAACAACACAGACATTAAGATCCATTATTAGATAAAATAATTGTTCGTTTACTTACAAAAGCATAACAAATCTAGAATAAGACCCGCGTTTTATACAGGGAGAATTAAAAGTGAGAAGGAAAAAGGAATATTCAACCTAAGCTGACGGGGAAGCCATTTATGTATGCCTCTCGACTGTATGAAGGTCAGTGAGGTAGTTTCAATTCTGTACAAGTATCAGCTTCTCATAGAACGGTAGAGAAGAACTACATGGGGGAAAGGGGATAATTAAGCAAGGGTCAGCCAGGAAGATAATCAATTTGTGCCGCTTCAATCCTTCCTTAGAATATGGCACAGAGAATGAATGATAGAGAACAATTGAAAAGGGGTGAAGCAGTCACACATGGTTGATTAGACAACCATTTCTTTCTACGCCTCAGTCTTTCCCTTGAAAATTAAATACCGGTACATTTTCAAAGGAATGAAAATTAGAGGAAAACTGAGAGGGGTAAAAAGGTAGTCACACGAGTGTAAGTATGAAAGAACAGTCAGTTTCTGCTAAGTCTCAATCATCTTGAATAAGAACTACATTTTACAGAGAAATCAAAGATAAACGAAATTACATGTGACGAAGGGGATTGTCAACGAGGTCATTAAGGAAGACAGTTTCTGCTAAGCCTTAGTCTTCCTCCGTCAAACGAAGGTTAAGAAAGCAGCCAGTTTGTTCCAAGTCTCAGTCTTCTACCAGAGAAACCCACGTTATTGAAAGACAGGTATGAAAAGCAAAAAGAAATGGAAAATATTCAAACGAAACGTATTAATCCGACAGCCAATTTCTTCCAAGTCTCAAACTTTTCCTAGAATAAAACCCACGTTATACAAAGAGAATGGAAAATGAAAGAGGAAGGGCAAGAGTCGAACGAAGTTAAAAGGAATACTGGATCGAACAAAAAAGGGTAGAGGGAAGGAATAAGTTAACTGATATATGAAAACAGAGCAGAAAGATTGGAATCGTCAGAGGAAGGGAATAGAGGGGAGAACTGAACGATAATGAAGCTTTTATTTCTATATTTGTATCTATCTGACTTTCCATCTATCTGTCTGTTTGTCCATCAATCTCTATTTGTCTGTGTCTCTGTTATTTATGTCCATCTCTCTGTATGTCTGTCTACCTGTCTCTCTGTGTCTGTCTACAATCTGTGACTGTCTCTGTCTATCTTTCATTTATGTCCATCTCGTTACATTTGTCTACCTAGATACCTGTCTCTATCTGTCTATCTATCTATCTATCTATACAAATAGGTGAGGAGAGGCTGCTAAGAGAATATCATCTGCGACTACAGTACTTACCTACCTGCTTATCTACCTCTCTATTATCTAACTAGCCATGTACTTTTCTTTATTTAGTATGTCTGTCTATGAATCTATCTCTCATTCCTCTCAGTTTTGATTCTGTGTACGGATGTTTTATATATATTTTTCCCGTGTGATTAAAGCCCGTCATTACGTTCCTCTATACCCATCGTTACGACAGTGCTCCCCAAGCTGACGTTTGTTGGTAGCAAGAATATTGTAGAAGGAACATAATAATAGTGAAGAAATTAAAGGAGACTGTTTATAGCACCTTTAAAATCAAGGGGAGCGCTGGAGAGGAACGCCTTCACGTTATGACACCGATATGGCCGAGCCAGGGAGCAGTCCAGTTGTAGATATATCCCTCAGTCCTTCCCCTATACCCCCGAAAAGGGGATGGTCGGTTGAGGAAAGAGGGCATCTTCGGTTTGCACTCCACCGGGTTCACGGTCAGAGGAGTTAAATGTTATAAATGATAATGATGATAATAATAATAATAATAATAATAATAATAATAATAATAATAATAATAATAAATGAATACGAGAAAGAAAAGCGGTCTCCACCAAAGCTAATCAAAATCGTCTTAAAGAGACAATAAATGATACGGGATAGAAGAAAACATGAATATTAAATGATGATAAAATATATCTCAGGGAAGGATACACAAGAATTAAATGAAACGAGGAGGAGGAAGAAGAAACAGAGAGAGAGGAAATGACGAAGGAAAAACCGGAGAGAAAAAAGCAGAGCAACTGAGAACAATGGAAGCAGGGAGAAGAAAAAGTTGAGGAGGGATGAGAAAAGGAAGGTAAGATATAGAAAGAAATTGGGTTGTAGGGAATAATAGCCAAGAAAGAAAAACAAAGGAAGCAGGAAAGAAGGAAGGAAAGAAGGAAGGAAAATGAAAGACAATAGGGATAGTGTACCAAGTTGGTTTTCAGTTGGGTAAACATCCGTAAACCACACGGATATCAAAAGTAAGGGTAGGGCAAGGAAATCATAGGTAATCAAAACGAAGCAAAGCATTAAAGGGTACTCGTGTGTGTGTGTGTGTGTGTGTGTGTGTGTGTGTGTGTGTGTGTGTGTGTGTGTGTGTGTGTGTGTGTAGGTGTGTGCGTGTGTGTGTGTGTGTACTGTATATAGAAACCATTTTTACACACACAAAGTATGTTGACTTTCACATTAGTTCAGAATCATCATGGGTAGATTTTATACTTCCCATAGACGCACATTCGAAGAAAACTGTCCTCTCTCTCTCTCTCTCTCTCTCTCTCTCGAATTGCGCTTCTTTCTTTGTCAACACACTCATTTAGGAAGTTTCGGACACTCCTCACTCTGCCATTCTCTCCCTCCCTCCCTCCGTCCCTTTCCCTGCCCGGCTCTCACTCTTTTCTTCCCTCTCTCCTGTCCTTCCCTACTCTTCACCTCTCTTCCCCTTTCCTCATTCCTTGCTTCCCATCTCCTTTATCCTTTCCACATTTTATTTCCCCTTCCTCTACTCTCCCCTTATATTTCACCACTTTCTTCTTCCTTATAATTTTCCCCTTCCCCCTCCCACCCCGTCTCTCTCCTTTCTGTTCCCTCGCCATTTCCCTCATAATTATTCATTTTCTCTCTGTTCCTTTAGTCACCTTTTTTCTATCTTCCATTTCCTTCACCCTTCCCTCCTTCCTCTCCCACTCCTGGCTTCTTCCTTTTTTTCTCTTCCTTCTTTGCTGTCTCTTCTTCCCCCTATTTCCCAATTATTTCTCTTCCTTTTCGCCCTTCCCCTCTCTCCAAACCTCTTTCCCACCCTTCCTCCTTTCCTCTTTCCCCTCCTCCTCACCTCTCCCTTTTCTCCCTGTCCCCTTCTTTCCACGTCCTCTTCCCCTAGCAGTCCCGTCCTTTAACCCCAACTCCATTCCTTTCGTTGATTTTCTCTTCCCGTCCCTCTCTTCCTTTCCTTCCCTTCATTCTTTTTCTCTCTTCATCCTTCTTTTTCCCTTCTTCTTTCCATCCCTTCATTTCTATTGCTCATTCTCACTCATTCTAACCTCCATTCATTTTCCTGTCTCCACCCTTCATACTTTTTTCCTTCTCATCGCGTTATTTCTCTCTCTCTCTCTCTCTCTCTCTCTCTCTCTCTCTCTCTCTCTCTCACCCTTCCTCTGGCAAATGCTCACACACCCCTGACCTCATTTCACACACCTCGGCTCTTCTGCATCACACCCACCATTAGGGCCTCTGATTCACCCACTCATCTCTCTCTCTCTCTCTCTCTCTCTCTCTCTCATCCTGAAGTAGAAACAGGAAGGCACAAAAGTAGGATGCGAGCGAACTTAACATCGTCATCATCATCATCATCATCAACATCATCACCATCACCACCACCCTAACGCGGTTTCTCACTTTTAAGGTGTGCAGGATCTAGAAAATGAACCGGGAAAGCAGAAAGGCAGTTTGGGGGAAGAGAATTTCGTGTTTCATTCTGGCTAACGTAAGTGCTTTTGTTTCCTTTGCCTCTTCACCGCGATAACGTATTAATTATTCCGTTCTTGCTACTTCCAGACAATATTTTGTCAGCATGAGAGAGACTTTTAGATCAGTGGATCTTCGATTTTTACTTTATGTACCCTTTCACAGTGGAGGCCTTGAAGGGGAGCCTTCACGTGGTTGCGTTATGCACCCTAAGTGGAGGAGCAGTGGCGTCCACCCGGGAGCCAAAACCTCCCCATATTTCCTGCACCTCGCCGTGAGAGGGACACTCAGACGCTGTCGGCTACAAGGAGGCACCAGATCCCTCCACAGTGTGCACTGTACTGTACTTGTAGGAGAGCCCCACAGAAAGTAACTTCCCAGCGGTCGACGGGTCTGCTGGGCCAGACAGACTAGGGTAACAACAACAAAATCACCTTCACAACTAGAGATCCTCCCCAAATCGTTCATTGGTAGCTTGAATAAAATAAGACATCCAAATGAAGAGGCTAAACAGGGAAATACACCCCCCCTAAAAAAAGTAAATAAATACCTTACTTCTCGTTTTGGCCGTGAATTAGGAGCTCCCTTTTTTCTGGCAACGCCACTTGCTGTGATTTTGTTCAGATAATCCCAGCTTGGTTAAAGAGTGATTTTTTTTCTCAGAGTTTTTCTACCTTCCGTCATCCATCAGATATTTTTTTCAGTAAAACCCTACAGTAAGGTTACATATTTTTTATATAATTTCATTTTTTCCTTTTTTTTTTTTTTTTTTTTTTTTGGCTGGTAATGCTGGAGTCAAAAATAGCATCCATTAATCCTTTCAGTATGATGTAGCAGTGCCTTCATGTGGTGGCACCGTAAAAACCAGGTAGCTTCACTGTCTGGTATTACACGTGTCCCTAAACTACGATTATTTCCTCAGCCCTC
>NC_136969.1:25259148-25274148 GCF_032717465.1 Coenobita brevimanus | reverse complement strand
CACGTAGGTACATTTATGTTATCTCCGAAAAAAAAAAAAAAATCAAGCTTTTACTCTTTTCACCTTTACTTGCCCGAAAATTGCCTTGTTTCCCACACTCACATGGACACTTTTTTTTTTTTTTTTTTTTTCCCAGGTGTAGGAATCAGAACGTGAAACCTATACTTTCAACTTTTTTTGGCCTAAAACTGACGTTTCTCCATCTTGAACACCCAGTTATGAAAGCAGATTAACATTAAAATATGATGTTATTCATGAAAAACTGCTATGAAAAGGATGCACATTCGTAGTATTATTATTTTATTCATTTACCGATCTATGTGAAACGATACAGAAAAATCCAGTGAAAACAATGCAGACCCATAGTACTGTCAAATTCTGTTATCAAACCATGTGAAATAAGGCACAAAAGAACGGAAATTTGAATCCACGTTAGGGTACTATACTGTTTTTTTTTTTTTTTAACTTGACAGGTTTGTGATGATTAGCTAAATGCAGTATGTCAGAATAACATTTACTAACCCAAATTTCCCCTCAGGTATATGTTGTCAATTAAGTATGCTAATGAGTAAAGAGATTATGAAGTAATGTTGCATTCAGCCAATCATCACCAACCTGTCAAGTGCATCTTCGCCTCGGAAAAAAAAAATGAGTATAATAAATCAAATGAGAGAGAGAGAGAGAGAGAGAGAGAGAGAGAGAGAGAGAGAGAGAGAGAGAGAGATATTGGGGGGAGGGAGGGAGGGAGATTTCGAGATGCCTGAACACGTTACCCTTTAAAATTCTGTAGTTCTCAGTTGTTTATAGGCGACAATAAATACAAATACATTCCTGCATGATCGGTGGAACTCTGAATTTCTATTCAAGCTAACGCAAAACAATTGTATTTAGCCAAGAGCAAGCCAAAGGAGTCTGAGAGAGTAAAGGATATAATATGTGGTTGAGTTGGAGCCATGTCCGGTGGCAAGCTGGGGTTTGATTCAGGGTTCAGTGGTCAAATTCTGACGTGCTGGCGAACCTCAGTAATTTAGTAGATTCTGAACTAACCCAGTCACTGATTATGGAGTGGGGGCATCTCTTGGATCGGCCCAATCAGTCAGTCACTCCCTTAGAATTTTTTGCACGCAAGGTGCTTCATTTTCGTTGATTTTGGTGACGTTTCATCTCACAGCCTCATTGCTGCAGCATCTATTTAGAATTTTTTAACCTGAACTGTCGCATGTGATACTTAAATCTAAGACAGCATGAAGAGTATCATCTTGAAACACATTAGCAACAGCAACAAGAAAAACCAAGTGATCGGGAGTAAAAACAGAAGTGAACACGATGAACGTAGAAGAACTGGCATTCGAGGAAACAAGGTAAGCAGCATAATAACCTTATGTACTTCTCATTGTCCTCTAATATTTTATCGCTGAAAGAGGCTGGTATATCACTCTGCAACCCTAAAACACACACACACACACACACACACACACACACACACACACACACACACACACACACACACACACACACACACACACACACACACACACACACAGTAAAGCCACTCACGCATATCCATTCACTGAACAGACAGATAGAAAGACTGACAGATAAATTCAAACAGATAGACAGATACTCATACATATCCCTCCATACAGACACTCAACCACACACACAAACACACACAAAAACACCAACCAAAACTCTCCTCCACCAACGCAATATGAGCCCAGCCCTCTATACGTTTGGTGTCACCGTTGTCGATATTGTGATCAGCCGACACAGATTGTTGTCCTTTGTTGTAGCTGGAACTGTGTGTTGGGGGGAAGGGGATTTTTGTGGTCGGGGAAAGTTTGGGGTTGTGGTGGGGTGGGGTGAAGATGATGATGATGATGATGGTGGTTGTATGGTGTAAGGTTAATGTTGGTGTGGGAGGGGAGTGTTTTTTGTAGTGGTAGTTGTGATGGTGAATGTGGGTGGTTGTCATGGAGTGGAGGGATGATGATGAAGATGATGATATGATGATGATGATGGTGGTGGTGGTGGTGGCTGTGGCTGAAATAGTGCTTGTTTTTGTGTAATAACTAGGAAAAAACGTGTTATGGATAGAGGTCTCTCTCTCTCTCTCTCTCTCTCTCTCTCCCTCCCAAACGTGCTACACCTCACCAAACTTGTGTACTTCTCTGACAAGTTTTGACCCATCCATCACCCGCTTATAGCTGTTCCCTGTTTCCTCTAATTTCACTCTAACAGCGTCCCTTCACTGCATTTCACTCTTGTTAATTCCTTTTTATTTTATATCTCGCTTCCCAAGTTTGCTGTAACTTTATTACAGTATTCTCTTTTCACTAGCTTCGCTGTCACTTTGTTGTCCTCTGCTAGTTCCCCTCTCTTTTATTTCAGCTGTTTCATTGGTCTCTCACTCTATTTCTCTCGTTAATTAATTATCACAATTTCAAATCGCCTGATGGTGTCGATAATAAAAATGAAACATGTAGAACTGAAAGAGATACTGCCATTGTTTCTGAGAGTGTTTCTTCGTTATTTTCTTTTAAGGATGATTGATTTTGTCGTCTCTTCCTCCTTCTTTTTATGTGTTTACTAATTCGAATTTTTCTATCTCATCGCTTCTTAACAACAACAACAACAACAAAAAAGACGTCAGTGTTTTGCGCCCGTGATCAGGAGTGAGAGGATCTTTCAAAGAGATCTGCTCTAAACATGACCCCCCCCAAAAAAAGGGGGGGGAGGGACGGGCTTGAAAAAAGAATAATATAAACAATAACGTGAATATGCTAATTTGGTTCCTCCTTTGAATTAATTGTAGCTACCTGCAAACGACTTAATTCAGCTCATGCAGGACTGTATAACTACACATACGAAGAACTTGTCCATTTAGTCTGGGTGGTTCGTCTCTGCTAAATAAAATCATCTGTCGATAACGACAACAATATGCGTAAGTGAGGCCCTGCCATGTAAAAGATTAATTAAGATAACGGTAGGAATAACGATATAATGTCTTGCTGTGTCCAAACTCTACTGGTCATTCTGGTCTAACAGGTCGCTAATCATCACGCTTCCTCTCTGTTTCACAACAAAAACCTTGATTAAGATATTCATTTATTATGCCGGAGCATCTGTATGAGCGATTCTGTCCGTCTGCCTCTCATTCCCGTAGATTTTAGCGACTTATGCACAGACCATTTGATGTAGTTTCCATATATATATAGTACATCTGTATTTCATATCTTTACTGCTGCTACCACCGCATGATTTTAGTCAGCTAAGGAAGGGTTCATCATAGGGAAAGACAACACCCCTCTGATTCTCACACTTCCTAACCCACATAGACCCTCATTAAACTCTGACGGCGACTGAGGTGTTCTTGTACCGCGTCCTCAAACGGCCAAGCCTGTCACCACAATATTGGCCAAGTTTCACGACTCTCAAGTGGACATTTTTGCAGGTGAACGAGCGCGATGGTGCCATTCTTGCTTAACGTTCAAACAGAGATACGTTCACTGCCTGACATGAGCTGGGACAAAGTTGAATGCAACTGTGCTGGAGGACATGTTCAATTTTCCAAAGCGATACTCATTTTTACTTACTTGGCTTAAAATTGCCTTGTCACCATCTTGAATGTGGATGTGTTGTAGAGTAACACTAGAATATGAAGCTATTCGCGTAGAGGTGCTGTGGAAAAGAAGTCGAATGAACACTTTTTCTGCTACTAAGCTACATGACATAAGCTACAAAAGGACGAATATCTAGACCAAGACAGTGTGACAGAAGTATGGTCATAACAATAATACATGATATGTGGATCACCGTGTACGCTATACGGTTTAATCAAGAGAAACTTTATAAAAACGACGCCTTGCTCTGTGTGAAAACTCCAAGTACACCTTAGGTTAATTAAATGAATATTGAAGCAGCTGTTTCACGTTTGATGGTTGATTTTAGAATGATAAGCAAACAAGACGAAAAGAAGGAGGTTATATGAACAGTACACACCGTGTAGGTCTGGGTTGGAAATTCAATCAAATGGTGTTATTTAGTGAGAGAGAGAGAGAGAGAGAGAGAGAGAGAGAGAGAGAGAGACAGACAGACAGACAGACAGACGGAGACAGACATAGACAGACAGACAGCAATTATTTACTCTAGTTTCACAAATATACAGAAAAATCGATAGAGGTATTCTGTGGCATAGCCATATACACAGGTTGATTGCTTCAGCACGAGAGAGAGAGAGAGAGAGAGAGAGAGAGAGAGAGAGAGAGAGAGAGAGAGAGAGAGAGAGAGAGAGAGACGCAGAATATAAAGGAACTACCTACCCACCTCAATCATTTCACAATATTCATACTCTTGTTTTCCTTTCATTATCTGACCTCCACAAAATTCATGTTACAAGCCGCATACCAGAAAGGAGGCTTGGAGAACATATGAGATGAGAGGGGAAGGAAGATGAGGCGAGGGAAGATGACAAAGGAGATGGGTGATGAATGGATGAATAGATGCGGGTGAGTAAGTGGGTTAGTGGGTGGATGGATTAGTGGAAGGATGGGTGAAGGGAAAAATAAGATTGCTGGGTAGATGGATGGTTAGATGGATGAATGCACGAATGAATGGATGAGTGATGGGTGAAGGGAATGAAGGGAAGGGTAAAAGAATGGATGGATAGATGGACTGATTATTTTTGGACGGAAGGAATATGGATGACGGGATGATGGGAAACTGATGGATGAATGGAAAAAGAGGGAGGGACAATAGATGAATGGATAAATGGATAGGATTAGATGATACTGAAGTGATGGATGAATGGACGGATGAATAATGAGTGAAGGAAAGGATAAAAAGATCCTGAATGGATCAAAGAATGGAAGGACGGATAGATGAGTGGATGAAGGAAAGGATAAAAGGCTGCTGGATAAATGAATGACTGGATGGATGATTCATGGATTGACAGATGAGCGATGGGAGATGGTTGGATGATTAGATCGATGTATAAATTAAGGATGATTGAATGGATGGATCGGATAATGGCTGAGATGAGAGGGGAAATGAAAGATGAGAAGAGGGGAGATGGCAAAGGAGCGGAAGAAGGGGAATGAAGTAGTCAGGAAAGAGAGGGGGAAAGGAAAGGAGCAGAGTTTCATGGGCTAAAATAGACTACAGTCCTCTTACACTCTTTTCATTTTGACTTGGCCTACGAGTGCTGTCTATGCTAAAGATGGTAGAACTCTGCGAATTTCCCGAGCTTATCTAAGCTGGAACTCGTCCATAAGCTTTACTTAACCAGAGCAAACTAGCATTCATTAAAGAACAGCGTGGTATAATACAGTAGGTAATTTGTTAGCGGCCACCTTTTCCGACATTAAAGCGGCTGACTCTGAAGTAGTACTGTATATACAAATAGGTAGACAGATGGGTGGACAGACAGACAGTATATGTATATAAATCAACAGACTGACAGACAGTATTTTGATTAACAAGAATTAAGATAAAAAGAAAGTAACTTTGAGGAATTACATTTGGACGTGCTTTGTCAGCCTGGCATCTGGCGACTTTGTTTATGCGTGGGAGGGGTGAGAGTTGCTTTATCAATACAGAAAAATTTGTTTTCCTCTTGTTTTCCTAAGTATGCAGGATGGAATATATAGGAAAGAAATTTTTAAAAAAATGAAAATTACCCCCTCATTTCGGTGACATTTTATTTTTAGGTACTTCCAGACGATTTAATGCAGTTCAGGAGAGACCTTTCGAGCTCCATCGGATTAGGTATAGCTATTACCAATATCTTCAGTATTAAGGTGCTCTCGGAATCGGAAGAAATCGTCTAGTTGCAGCAAGAATTATTATACATTTTAGATGATAAGGTATAGTCCTCATTGATCTCTTCGCTGCTAAGGTGCTCTCGTAATATAAATAAAACAAGAACTGACACTTTTAATCTGGACACGTGTGTTTCTACGGTCTAGGGACTCCCACACGAATTTTTTTCACCCTGAAGTTTGATATGGGTTACATAGAACCCTGATTAACTTCTCTTCTGGGAAAACTTACTATAGTCGTCTGATTGTAGCAAAAATAAAATGGAAAATACATCTGTGTACAAGGGTAAAAAAAAAAAAAAAAAAAAAGAGCGGGAGGGGAGAGGCAATCAGTGTAAAGGGGATAAGCCAGAATGCTGCCTCTTGTAACCAGTTCCGGTATGATATAAACTCCAACAAATCCTGGTTTTTACGTTTTTTCTGCGGTGATGCTCGAACTACTGACGAACTGTTTACTTTATATTGAAGATGCATTTTGTATTCTTCCTATTTTCATGCTTTTTTTTTTTTTTTAATTGATCCCTCACAATTAAACATCTGTCCCAAGCTAAATGAAGTTGTATGGAGATAGCAAAAATAATATGTAATCCACATCTTGGATATGAATGACAAGACTAAAAAAAAAAAAAATTCACCAGACTGATGGGCTCCTAGGGTTCTAGGAATAGACGTGCTGTAGTCAGTGGACATTGCAAGCAGAACAAATATTTGCAAGATATAGAATTACAGACTTATCAGTGTAATGTATATGTGAACAGTAATGTAGCATTCTAATAAAGCCCTGCAAGTTTAGCTCATATAGTCCATTGACGTATCTGCTACATTCTGTTATTGCCAAATAACTTTAGTCGGCAGAGAGAGAGAGAGAGAGAGAGAGAGAGAGAGAGAGAGAGAGAGAGAGAGAGAGAGAGAGAGAGAGAATGAAATTAATACGACCATTATGAACCCTTGAGACAGTAGGGAGGGGGGTAGATAAGGCCATCATGACAGCTCTCCTAAGCTGAATAAAGTCGTATGGAAGCGGCAAGAATGAAAGTAGGTTTTGGAACGTGAATGAAGTGAAAAGAGGGGGGAGGGGGATGGAAATACTGAATTTCATTCATATCAGTTTAGTCCACCCGAAACAATTTCATTTTCTTTCATACTGCGTTGACAGAAAATTAAGATTTATGATATACTAAATGAAAATAATCTCCTTTGTTACCTGTATATTTGTGTGGCTAATGCACTTTATGGCCACCAGAAAGTAGAAAAAAAAAGCAAACCAAACTATAGAAATGAAGGGCCCTTGTGTGTGTGTGTGTGTGTGTGTGTAATTCAGCGAGTCGGTCAGGATCACTTGATGGTCGTGATCGTCAGCTTTTACCCTCCCGGAAGGGAGCTGAGAGCTCATATAGTCCGATCTAAGGGCAAGGCTGTGACCTTCACACACGGACACACCCGTCCCCTTGCTCGAGGGGGACAGTGACCACCCACTTCGTCAGTGAAACTTTTCACAACCTGAGCGAGGCGCGAACTCCCGTCTACCAGATGGCAAGCGAGAACGTTACCACTGCGCCAGCGAGCGTATGTGTGTGTCTGTGTCCTGAAAGCAACAACAATATACCAACGATATAAAAACAGTGAAATAGGATGGCACTTTATAAATTAGATGTAATGAGTTTAATGTAAGTAATCTGGACGCTAGTTCACCGCTCATGCCTCTCAAAAATTATAGGTCGTATGACGGGAAATGTAGAAGGCTGCCTGAATGTGCCGCTGTGGTTAATTCTCCCAAGACTGTCAAAATAGGCAATTTTATAACTTCTTTTATCATAATACTGATGTGAAATCTTAAGCGAGAGAGAGATAGAGAGAGAGAGAGAGAGAGAGAGAGAGAGACTTCTTTGCCAATCATGATCGCCATTTCACTCACAAGAAGGACACCCTGAACGCCTCCAAGCTGACAGAACGAAGACGAGTTCAAAGAGTACTGATCATGACGAAAAAAATGCAGAGGGGAGACACCCTGGCAAGACACGAGTAAAGGCGAATATTTAATGAATGTGAACAGCTGGAGAGTCGCAGGTGTGTATCGTTAGAGAGGGAACAGGAACTTAGCCCTTAAGTTTCTGACTGTCACAAATTTGCCAAGTTACCCTTACCCTAATTTATCATGAGCTATTAAGTTCGGCATCCTCTTACGCAGTGTATTAGTGGGTCAATCAGTCAATCAGCCAGTTCCTCAACACAAGTGGCATTGTAAAGGCATTAAGCTTGCGAACGTATCTCTTCATTTCATTCCGGGTTATAACAGATGCAATTTAGGAGGGACCTATGGCAGTGATGAGGTTAATGAAGGCTGTAACTAAACCCTTCCGACTCGGGAAGTCTCTCTCAGTGAATTAAATGGCCAGGAGATAGCAAGAACAAAAACTGGGGGTTAAGGAGAGATTACTTTTCGTTTTTGTGTGTGTGTTGTTGTTGTTTTGTGTGTTTGTGTGGCCGACTCTGAGCATAGGGTTGACAGCCTGTTCCCAGAGGCCCAACATTCCTCCTACGTGACACACACCTTCACATATCACCATTTCCGCACTAACACCCGCTGTCCATAGGGAATACATGCAAAGACTGTCTTGTTCGTGATATCGACAACATACGGTGCAAACAGCCAATCAGTCAGTCAACACTCCCTGAATATTAATAATAAGCATGAGGAGGTGAAAGATAGACCGCCTTCCTCTCCTCCACTATCTGGCTATTGATATCAATACCCCCTAACAAGCTGTACCAATCAGTCACTCAGTCTCTCTCAGTACTCAAACGAAAGTAAAGGTAAGTTTGTGGGAGTTAAAGCTAATCCGCCTTCCAAGTTACTCCCCTCCTCCCCTGTCTTGCTGGAGATATCAATAGCCCCGTACATGGTACACTAGTCAGTCAGTCACCACCTCCGCCATCACACAGTCACCCCAACTCCACTCACGCTCAGCCATCCATTCATTATCCAGTTACCAGGAGCTTAGGGACTTGGGGATATTCTACGTGGCCAGACATTTAAAACGAAAATGGCCAATTGCTCTTCCCTGAGTGGCAGTACAATATGTGAGCAACAAACCCCATTCACATTTCGGAGGTAGACTCGTATGAGCGACATCCGACTGTACATCCTTGACTTACTAGATCACCAGAGGTTAGGGGAATATTGAAGGTAAGCATGATTTATGGAGGATTTTTCTGTCTTATGCAACATTTAACCTTATTTACACCGTTGACGTAGTTCTTGGTGTGTTGTTAGCATTTTCAGATGCCTTTATTCAGGTTGGGAGAGATTTTTTTTTTTTTCCCCCGAACTGAGGAGGTCAGATAAAGCCTTCTTTAAGCTTTTCAGCCTAAACTGACTAAAATTGTCTGGAATCAACAATAATGAATTTAAAATTTCTCCGAACTGAAGGGGTTAATCTCTGCCAAACGACACATTTATCGTTACTTCAGCTCGACTACCATCAGACGAACACTTGAAATTTTGCTTTCTTACTGTCGATGAAGAGGTTTAGGGTAAAGAAACGCTGACAACAAATTAAGGCTTTCAGAGCGTTGTTCAAAGATGCTTTTATCCACACTGACTTAAAACAATTTTGTTCAACGAATGAAACCCCACACGGAGATGTTGAAGGCATACCACACCACGGCACACCACACAGCATCACACCACAGCACACCACACAGCACCACACCACAGCACACCACACAGCACCACATCACAACACAAAGCCACACCAAACAACATCACGCTACACCTCACCACGCCAGGCGACATCACATCACACCACACCACCACAAGCTACACCACACCAAACCACACCGCACACCACAATATCCTTCAAACGACGGCAGCCTGCCTATATATTTTACTGTGGCAAATGCCAATTGATTTCACTCGCAAAAGAAAACAAAAATCTCAAAATTTTTTGCCCTTAAGTCCTGTTATGCAATTCTTTTACTCTATCTAAAACAGGATACTGGAGGTGTCTTTGTCATCAGAGGGTTTGAACATAGACTGGTAAAGATGTGATGCTACAAATGGAGCCTCATATAGTGTGTTTGCACTAACTTGGCAAAGATCCTTAACATCATTCAGTTCAGTTGATGGCCGAGTGTACTCTGACTGAAAAGTTCATATGACTATACTCTTTTTACTCTAATTTTAATTAAATTTTCTATCTCTCCATCTTGATTGCTGAGTTGTAACAAGTGATTAATGCTAAAATATGATGCCAGTCACCAAGTGCTACAGAAAGGATAAATAGCCAGGGCATTGTCTTCTTCTGTCACTGAGCCTTGTGTAATAAGCTGCAAAAGGTTGCAAATCCAGGTCAAGTTAGCTACAGAGCTGTAGTAACCAAGGAGACTTACTTATGCATCATAACTAAGGCTCATCGAATTTCATACCATCACCACATAGTATCTGCAAGAGACCAAACTTTGCCAGGTGAAACCGGACTTACTGTTGAATATTTTAATCTTTTCACTACGTGAATAATTAAATTATATAAATAATTCTGAATACTCCAGGTGAAAACGGACTTACTGTTGAATATTTTAATCTTTTCACTACATGAATAATTTATATAAATAATTCTGAATACTCCAGAGTCGTGTTAAAATTGATCCAAGCCATACAAATATGTTTTGTCCCTTACAGAGGACTGAAAACCCTACACTAGTTTTGGAGGACCCTATACTTTGCAAAGATGGGCATGATGGGCCCCATCCTACACCGTGGCAGAACTGGAAGCAGCACGACGCTTTTTCTTGCAGTACTTCACTGTACGTCGTTTATACATTATTCTAGGGCTCTTCCGCTATATGGGGTTAAATGGAGAGAAATAGTCTACGTCAGAGTACAGAGAGTGTGGGGTAGAATTCGGACACAGAATATGGAGACGCTCAGATACTTTTTCTCGTAATGCTTCACTTATTCAATATTCTAGAGTTCTTCCGCTACATGCAGCTAGGTGGACAGACACGCAGAATACTGGTGCAGCATATAGATACTCTCTCACACTTTTTCCTGCAGTACTTTCTGTGTAGGCTACACTATTCTGGAGTTCTTCCGCTATATGGAGCTAAGTAGCGAGGAACAGTTTAAGTCAGTATATAGAGGAACAAGAATGGAATATGGCTACACTCTCACAGTTTTTCTTATAGCACTTTCCTAATATAATAATCCTAGGTTCTTTGGTGCGAATGGAGAAGAGATTCACTAATGGACAGAAATGGGTGTCAAAATCTACGGCAGAATACAGTGACAGGCAGGCAGAATACTGAGTGAGAATATGATGACTCCCTCACACACTTCCATGCGGCAGTTTAGTTACGCAATATTCTGGGGGACCTTTGGACCGAATGGACACGAAGCGCCTGACTAATGGATAAAAACGAGTGCTAAAATCTGAGGCAGAATATGGAAGCAGGCAGAGGAAATACAGAGGGAGAAAATAAGGACACATAACTTTTTCTTGTGGCTTTTGCCTATAAAATATTCTGGTACACTGGGGGTTCTTTGGAGCGAATGGAGAGGAAGAGAACAACTACTATCCATTTCAGAGGCGGAGTTGCGCTGTTTATCGCAAATATCTCCTAAACGAATCGTTGGATCAGTATGGTATTTGAACACACTACTTTTGACATCCGGGCCTAATTTATGACCCTTAAACCATATTGCTATTTATGTTATGTGATGAGTTTACTCGTGAAAAATAACATAAAGTCGACTAGTCATGTTGACGCATTCGAAGGAAAGTGTTGCCCCCCCAACACCCTCCCAAACTATTCCTTAACTACTCCTACTTCTCCCCCTTCTCGTCCTCGTTATCCCTCCTATTCTCCCCGAGCTCCTCGCCTCCTTCATCACTCTTGTGTCCCTCCCTCATTATCCCAGCACTGTATTATAATGTAAGAATGTTATGTAGTTGTACACGTATTGATATGATTATTTGCAATGGATGCAAGTCGTATTTCGCGTAGAAAGTACTGTACATCAGGATGATTACGTACATGTAATAGAAGCTATGCCTATATGTTTGCAGTGTTTATGGTCAACCATTGAAATTCAAGAACTACAAATTGTATCACTTGTTGCCTGAACCTTCTCGGAGATGAACAAATAAAGCAACCATGAACGATTTTATTTGGCTGCCCAAAAACAAAACTGACTTCATATTTTTGGTAACCGTAGATACATCGGTAATGATACGGCTATAACAACGTAATTAGCCAATGATTTTATGGTCGTTTGACCCACTCTGGTTTTCATGGCCACACACAACAGTAGGTAACTGTGTTAAATAATATTACTAATGTATGATAAGTATATACATACTGTCATATTCAAATATTATGTATGCAATTTGAATGAAAAAAGGAAACGGAAGTGCAAAGATGGGAGAGGGATGGTGTGACTGGGAGTGAAGAGGGAAACGGGGAGGGGGTGAACGCGATATTGGGGGGTAGGGAAGGAATGGTCAGAGGGTTGTTCAGGGTGTTAGTGGAGGAGCTACCCCACACAGTCGCACTCGTCCGATTTTGTATAACACCTTAGATTTGATGACTGGATTAGGCTTAATATCCTTCAGTAAACTCCTAATGTAACATATGTAGCACTATGGTTTAAGGGTCATAAATTAGGCCCGGATGTCAAAAGTACTGTGTTGAAATATCATACTGATCCAACGATTCGCTTAGGAGATATTTGCGAAAAACAGCGCAACTCCGCCTCTGAAATGGATAGTAATGGGAAAAAATGAGTGTTAAAATCTACTGCGGATTATACGGAGTAAATGGAGACGAAGAAACCAACTAATGGAGAGTGAGTGGAGAACGGGAGGTTGACAATGAGAAACTTTTTGAAGAGAAAGAAGAATGACAATGACTAGGGTAAAACACCGACTAGTGAGAGACTAGCAGAATGGAGAGTGATCAAATGAGTTTAGTGAGACTGATGAGAGAGAGAGAGAGAGAGAGAGAGACAGACAGACAGACAGACAGACAGACAAGAGAGAGGCCACGAACCTTTTTGCCTAGCTAGAGAATGCAAACACAACCAGGAATGCGTTGGTTAATGTAATATAAACACAGTGGGATGACACAAGACCCAACAACACACATACCCTCTACTTTGTCAGTCATCATGTGCTTAGAAATGCATAGTTCTATTTCTTGGGTACAACACACACACATACACACACACACACACACACACACACACACACACACACACACACACACACACACACACACACACACACACAAAACCTTACCATCTCATACTCCCAACTACCACGCACCCATACTCCTTTCATGGCTATGGCAAATAATTAACACAATCAATAAGGAGAGATTATTCAGAGCTATCTTCTTCCCATGTAACCCGTTTTTGCCATGTACTTTGCTATGTTATTATTCATCTTTTTTTCCACAGTAACTGTTACTACAGAACCCCTTCCAGCTCACTACTGGTTATGTATGCCACACTAAGGTGGGCAATGGTTTCTCGGATACGTACTTCCTCACGAGCTATTTCTTTCCATGCCCACCTCCTTCCTTCCGACTAGGTGGTAAGCCCCACATCATTTTTTGGGGGAGGGGGTGCCTTGCTTTTCAGTTATAAAGATTTTTTGAATTTCGTGCCGATCACGAGATTTTAGGGTGGAATTTCTTTACCCCAGTCTTATTGTCCCTAAAACTGAAGTAGGGACATGGATTTATAAAGTGATGGTTGCTTCTCATTGACTGGGGGATTTTTTATTTTTATTTTTTTGGGGATTCCCTTGTTAGTCACATTGGCATTCTTCGGTTTATGGTCCAGACAGACAGCCCGTTTCCTTGTGCCTATGACAGCCGTTCATGTTTATTCCTCAGTACGATTCGATCATGGCTTTGTTTGTTAGGTGGGGTCAGGATTTCATAAGCCTGGATAATGTGCGAGTGGTTATGTGGTTCACTTCACAAGGCATGCTGCTTGATCGTTGTACTTCTGGGATTCTCTTTCTTTGCATCTGGATCATACCTCACCTCATCTCTTAAGCAGAAAACAGATTTGGGATGATGATTTTTCTTTTTTGCCATGTGTTCTTGCGTCTCAATATGAAAGGGCGTCTAATTCTTTTCTTTCTTTATTTAAAGACAGGAACAACACATGTATGCTTTCACATGTGATTCATTCTTACTGCACAGAATTAAAAAAAAAAAAAAAATCAGCATTATCTGTTCCCTCCAGTTTTTGTCTGTGAATAAAAGATTCTCTTAACAGTAAGGTCAGTAACGTCGGAGAAAGTCGTTGAAACAGAAAGGTCTCTTTGGTCTGAGTGCCTTTGTAATTTTATGAAACTCCATAACCTCTTTTTCCTACATCCAGCAATACTATATATATTTTGCGCTAGGAACAGAACAAATGAATCGGTAAGATATCCATGCATCCTCTTTCACGGGATACTACCATGTCACGAAAACATACGTATCCCAGTGATCACTGGGGCCACCCTAAACAAGTTTAATCGTTAATCAGACGAGAATTGTCCTGGGTAAGATCCAACATATCCAAGGGACTGAGTTAATCCTCCACACACGTTCCCTCACTCATTCAATTGCGTATTATTTTTACCATTAGTGGACAGTCACAAACAGATGTTTTCAGATGGATACCTGTGAAAAATATTCAAGGTTTGTACAGACTAGAGGTATTCAGGCCTTTTGGTTTTCATACCTTCCAAAGATGCAAAGGAAATTCCCGTAAACTCTTTATTCCCTTAAAATAATATAATAAAATTAAAGAACATTTTTATCTAAGATGTAGAATAAAGTATTTTCTCTTTTGTCAGTCGACAACGAACATAGGCTAACCGGAGTGAGAATCTTAACCCCGTCACCTCGATGGCATATTAAATATTTCATTCTTGCTACCTGTAGACGGTTTTATCCAGCTCTAGAAGTGACTTTTATAATAGGTGGAGTTATATATAGCCTTCATTAACCCTTTCAGTGCAGGAACTCATTCCTAAGTTGAATAAAAATCGTCTTGAGGTAGCAAGAATAAATCAACAGAATATGGGTTCGGAATGAAGTTGTTAAATTAGTACCCCAAGCTACAATAGTCTCTTCAACTACATCAAACTGAAACAGCAAACTACATAACATCTCGTGT